>NC_073722.1:30438863-31039318 GCF_023634155.1 Falco peregrinus
CATGAAAATTTTAGAACTTCCTTCTTTCCCTGAAGAGAAAAAAAATTAGGCGAAAGATTTTATTACATAAAAATCCACCTATTTCCTTGCTTCGCATGATGCATCTATACTAATTCATGAAATAGTGAGGTAGAAGGAAGCAATGGGTAGAAGCTGGATTGTAATACAGTAGGAGAGTTCAGGTTGGAAGGGACCTAAAGTCTGCAGTCCAACCTGCTGGTCAATGCAGGGTCAGCTCTGACAGCAGAAAAAATTGTTCAGAGTTTGATCCAGTTGGGTCTGAGAACCCCAAAGGACAGACACTGCAGAACCTCTCTGAGCACAGCTTGCCTGTCCATATGAGGAAAATTTTTATCTTTATTCCCAGTCTAAACTATCTTGCTTCAATTTATGCCCGTTTACTCTCATTCACCCTCCAGGGAGCTCTGGGAAAAGCCTTACCCTGCTGGTTTGGTGACAAATTACTTTCAAAAATGTCCCTTCTCCAGGCTGAACAAGCCCATCACCCTCTGCCTCTCAGCAGAACTTGCTTCAGTTGATTAATGTATTGATGTATTTCCAGCATTATATTTCCACCTGTATTTAAGAATCTTCAGGCATTCCCACCCTGAAAGTACCATCCACAGGAAAAAATTACAGTAACTATACTACTATACAAATATCCAAATATGGGCTATATCAATGCAGAGTTGACCCAGAACAGAAATGAGAATGAGATCGCATCTGTCATTGGCAGACAGGAACATCTGGAACTATGTTTGAAAGATGCAAGACAGCTCAAACTGTGTAAATTTGCACCAAATCTCTCAATAACAAATCAATTAATTAAAAAACCAATAGGTTTTGTTCTTGTTGTTGTTGTTGCTACTGGAGTTGGAACTTTTCCCCATATATCAGACAAAAATGTCTGCAGAAAGCAACTAAGACAAAGTCAGCAAAATCTGTCTGGGCATTCAGTGCATAGCCTGCACTTTTTTTCAGATCTTTTCAATAAAGCATGTGGCACTTACACAGGTTTAATGCACTAAGGTTTGGGGCATTCAGCAAAATGAACCTCATAATGGAAATCAATTGCGGAAATAATACTTCCACATTTTTGTCAGAGAGTGTATTTGTTATATTATAAATAACAAAATACAGGATGGGGTGGAAGAATGGTATCTTCTGCTAATAGCACAGCTGTTGCTTGGTATATTTTTGTATCATGGCCAGTTTACTAGACCAGTTTCTTCCAGTTTGTAGTACTAAAGTGAGAATGAAATTAGAAAGAATCTAGAAAACCTAAATCAAAGTTTTGATTTTATTGTAAGGTAATACAGAACTTCCTATCGCCTTGTTTCAGAATTTTTGCTTTTATGATATTAGACTTTTCTAGAATGTTTCTGAAATACCTTATTTTACATTTCATCCTGGAATTTGTCTAAAGTTATAGTCTCCCAAATATTCTGCAAAATTAAATATGCAAAAGATGTAATATATTACAATGTTTTCCTTGTGGATTGTATCTTAGAATGAATGTGGATAAAGCAAACACTCCTTACACCTCTATTTCCTCTCTTTAAGTCAAATATGCATGTTAAAGCTTTAAAAAGGATTTTCTTGGACCAATTTAATTAATGCAGACTACAGGTTACTGTGTAACCTCCCTAAGCTGTTCTGGCTGTTACAAAACCAAACCAAAATCCCAATAGCCAAACAAAACAACTAATGAAAAAGATCACATGATTGTCATAAATGCCTGCTCATGCTACTTTTTTATGCCTTCCGCCTGTTCTTGTGGCACCAGTACTAATGTTTCTGATACTTTCCTTCTACCTGACCTAAATCTTATATTATTGATGTCCACTGATCTAATGTTAAACTAATAAAATGATCATATTACTTTTTGTGCTGTTCTCTGACATGTCACAGAAACATGGAAAAATATGTATCTTTACATTGGAACTAAAGAAACCTCTTTGGTACTTTTTGAAGAACACTTTATGTAATATTATTATTATCCAGTATTTTTTGCTACTAGTAAAACTTTGCAGTATAGGTTATACCTAAACCTTTTTGATCTGGTATTTCACCTCCCTCTTACACTTTCACTTCCAAGTCCTTTTCCATTTTCTGAAACTTGCTGCTGATTTTAGCTGGTTGATACTTTTACACTGAATAGGTTTAGGTTTTCTTTTGTTGTGTTACTGCCACTGAGCAACTGACAGTTCTAACTAGACAGTTAAGGGAAAATGAAGACTCCATGATTTTTAAGTTTAGTTTATGTTGTCTAACCAACTAAATTTTGGATAGCAAGTAAAAGATAGCAACTTAAACTGCTCTTGTGATAAATGTCCTTTTGGTATGATTCATTATTTCCTAAAATTGGAGTATAAACTGAATGAGATGAACAATGCTTTAAGAGGTTCTACTCTCTGCTTAGATTACAGATGTAGATTAATCAACTAATTTTTAAACAACAGGTTTTACTGTTCTTCTCTTTTCTTCCTAACTACACGATATTTTTTTTCCAGCTAAACTCATTTGGTGTTTTTTTCTATTGTCTCCATGCCACAAGAAAAGATTCCTGAAAGTGATACCAAATGCAAATTCAACATTCATAATTAACTGTATCTGAATACATTACTTAATATTAGGAATGCAGCAGCCTTAGCATGATACAATTTTTTTTATTTTATTTTTTTTTTTTAAGCAAATACTTTATTTTTTACAGTAACAATTTAACACTGCTCTTCCCTTCATTAAGGGAGCTGTATTCATACCTTCTGCAAAGCACTTTGTTTCAATCTTTCATTACTCTGTTTCTGTTCTTGAGCAAGATATAATGTGAGTGTTATGAATAACATAACTGGTTTTGCCATAGGTGCTGTTTATTGTCTTCTAGGGATAAACACAAATCTATGGAACACTGCACTAGATGCACAATGCCGTTCTGAAATCATGATATTTTGTGCACTGTCTAATCTACCCTTCCAGTCAGTCAAGATTAGTATCTTGTCCAGAAAAGACCTTTAGTTTGTTTTGTCCTTGAGACAGAATTTCTTTTATTTTCTATAGCTTTAATTTTGTTTCCCTTTTAAACATACAACAATAGTTATGGGGTTTGTATGTTCAGAAATTCTTCTCACTTCCTCTTTTTCTTCTTTTCAAAATGAAAGAGAATGAGATTTTTTAATTTTTTTTAACTTGTGCCTTTTTTTTCTCCCTAGGATCTTACAGCAATGATCAGCAAACTCAAAAATCGCTGTAAATTGCTATATGCTATTGTTGCTTGCTTTAAAAGCTATCTAAAATGGAATCTTACACAATAAGGTTGACAGATATCATCCAAGCCATCTCTCCCTCTGTTTTAGCACTTCTGTACAATAATGCTGTAGAAGAAATACGTAACAAGCCACTAAGCAATAGTGTTCAGAGAATTTTGGATGGATTGAACATTAGTGATAAAACCATTCAGGAGCAGAGAAGCTACCGAGACAGAGATAAGAAACAGAGCCCTGCTTCTACCAAAATAAAATAAAGAGCAGGAGAAATATGGATTAATGTTCCTTTGCATATGCTAATTAAAATGGGATATTTTGCCAATTAAAAATATTCATGATTGAGGCTGTCAATTTTGGTGATGATACACAAAACCAATATAATCTCTCTCTTTCAAGTGTACAGCTTGTTCAACTCTGCAGGACAAAAAGTATTCACTTGTTTTTGTCAGAATAAGAAAATCCAAGATGTCAAAGAAGGGAAAAGTGATTTTCTGTACAAATATATTATTTAATATACTTACTTTATGAGTATATAACACTAAAATATTGAATTAAACCCCTTTCCTCAATGCCAGCTGAAATGAAACAAAACTGAAAAGTGCCCAATGAATATTATTGTGCAATGGAATTAAAGACAGCTTGGTTTATAAAAGAATAATGGATTCCCAATTTCTTCTAATTGAAAGCCATTGCCCTTCTTGTTAATAAATCAAAGAGAAAAATAAAGAATTTATTCCTTAAACACGATGTAGGTGGTCAAAGAAATTAAATCCTGGCAGTAAACAGAGTTCAGCAGATTGTAAAAGATTATTATAAAACAATTTTCACTGGATTTTTGATAGTCTGGGTAACAGTGGAAAGCAGAAAATGAAATAATAAGTTGTATGACTGCATTATTATTGCATAAACGTTGTTTACAAAACTCTGAAAGTGCTAGCTGAGTCTGCAAAAGGGGATAGTAAAATTTCAAAGCTATCATGAGTAAGGGAGTCCCTGAGAGTGCTAAGTGGATAACTAATGCATAGATATCAAGGTTATGAGAGTCTATGATACTTCTTATTGCATGACTTTAATTAAATGGATCTCAAAGAGTTCACACTAGCAAAGACAAGATTCCTGTAGCTATTCTAACAACAGAAGAGGATGGAAATGATCCAGGAAGCTGCACTGAAAAAATAAACCTGCAGATTAGCTATATTAATTTTTGGTAGGTGTGGGAGTTGACTGAGACTTAATTCACACTTAACTTCTCTAATAATCTCTAGTGTCATCATTCCTCTAGATAATATAGGTAACTAGAACAGGGAATTTTCAAGGAGGAACATAATATCATATTATATGATGACAATACAACAGATATAAGCCTGAAGCATAGTTCTTGGTGTTTATATAATACCTTTTAGCATAAACTATACCAAAAGTAATGTTTTAATTTTTTTTTTATTTTGAGAACTGCAGTTACATGGAATATTAGAGGTAAATCAAATCACTATGATTTCTTCTGAGCTTTATTCATACTTCCCACAAACAGTTATTTGGAGAGTAGCAGCATAAGAATTTAATGTGCTTGGCAGATATTTAGTAATGGGATAGTCATATCACTAATTAATATCTAGTAAAGCCCATAAATGTTATTAAAGGAAGTAAGTTTTGCTTGACTAAATCAATGAGGAAAAAAATTTCTCAGTTATTTTTCTACTTTTTAAAAAAATGAGTGTATTTATTAACTTTGGAAGTGTTAAAGGTTGTATAGACTTGGGAGAAAAGACATCATAGATATCAAGAAGGTGACAACTAATTGCTCTCCTGAATCTTCATGATCCTGACGGGTACTGTTTCTATAAGTTTGAGTGTTGTATTACCTGAAGTGATGCTTAAGAAGATTTGCCTGATATATAACTCTAGTTACACTACTCAAAAAAAAGAAAAAAAAAAATCCTTGGCAAAACCCCTATACTTCTGGATCTCTGTATTTTACTATAGGGTATTAACAATGCCAACCATTATGAATTTTTACATACCTCTATAAGATTATGCTATTGAACATGTATGATACTATTGAAATACTGTATTTTACCTAACAAAGATGGTTGTCTGGCAGAAAAATCAAAACGTGTAGCTATGGCTCTTTCAGACTATTTAAAATGTTTAGAACAGATTACAGATGATTTTTGAAAATTTCTTGGACAACAGAGTATCTTATTTCTTGATAATGTGTATTTTCCTGCATTAGATCTTTACATTTTAGAGACATTTGCCATGTATGAAAGGATTTGCCGCTCTATATCTGGTCCTATTTTCATACATAAAGGTGCAAAAGTAAAGTGGCTTTTTTCTCTTGCATAGAAGTAAAATATTTTCTATAAATTGCTAAAATACATTCTGAAAATGTTAAGCCTACTTTTTTGCATTATGTTCTTTAATATTGTAATGAAAAGGGATGCATGACAAAACATATAACTGATTATGAATTAGCATAATAAAAACATTACACGGATCTGAACAACATGTTGACTAAGCAGTTCAGGAATTTTACAAATAAATGAAAGAATTTCATGTAACTCCTATAATCTGGTGGTTAGGGTGTTAGCAGCACTTTATCAAAATAATTTTATTTCCCTAAATTGCAGGTGTGAGACTTGTAGGATTGAATTTCACATTGTTATAAGGAAAGACAGGCAAAAAAGAACTTCTGTTACCTCCTCAAAATCTGCTGAACAGTTAGGTGTCCAAATATTAGTGCTGATACCACATACATTGTTTGCCAAACATGCATGTATACCTTTAAGGAATATCCAAGGAAGGATAAGTAAGAACATATTTTTCACTCCTGGATAAAAAAAACCACCCCAAAAAGACCAACCCCCCATCACATATAAAAACCCACACAAAAAGCAAAATCTACATATTCTTTAAAAATGGTAGTTTGCTCCCAGGCAGTGCAGGAAAATAGTCATATTGTTTAATAATTTATCAAATTGTACTACAAATTTTTATGCCTTCAGACAGTTGTTTCTTTCATTTAATTACATATAATGCTGTAAATATTATATTTTTGTTAGCTTCTGATGAAAGAAAGGACACCTTCTTTACTTTATGCCTTCACTTTCAAGCCAATTGTTTACATTTCCCACCCCCACCCACCCCCACGCCCCAGGAGAAACAGGCACTTATCAGAGACAATATCATCTGGTCAACAAATTATTTTTGTACGGAAAAATCACTACTAAATTTGGGCTTCAGGTTTATGACACAGGCTTTGTGTCCCTGTGATGAGTTTCATGAGAAACAGATACAAAAAGCACAGACACTTAAAATCACGGGGTGGATTCTGACATTTTTGTGGAATTTTTTTGATTTCAGTAGGGTTTTTATCAGATGCTGTACTTGTATACTGCAAGGCTGTAGTCATATGCTGCTGCAAGACAACAGCATATGTCTTATTTTTGCTAAAATTTAATCCAGTAGCAGGTGAACTGGAGCTAACTGCTTTAAGCATCCATCTGTCGTTAAAATAATATTTTTCCTACAATTGTCTGTGTGACCATTTTTCAACATCCCTACGCCAGAGATCATTTTGTCAGTTATTTAATACTTCTGTTTAGAGAGGTAACTCATTGTGTATACCTTGTAACAACTTTTGTTTCATTACCTTCATATTTAAATTTTCCTGCTTATATTTTAATGCATTGAAATATTTTCATCTGTTTAAAAGAAATATTTGAAAGTATGTTAAAAAATCATCCCTTAGGCAAATATACCTATATATATATATATAGGTATATCATTCTTATTGTTTAAAGGAGAAAATCAGCATTAGCATCTCTAAGGAGCTGACTTTTAGGGTACTAGGTAGTCTTATTTTCCCATACTGAACTTGTCCCTGGAACTATATTATTTACATGTATGCAGAGAGGTATTTCTTCATGTCTGTCTTCTACAGACTAGTGCTCCTTGTCACCATGTAGCCCTGCAATGCAAGGCTATTGCCATTGCTGGTAGCAGACCATAAGCATTGTAGTGGTTTTGCAATTGTCAGACTTGCTCTGGCTGAACTTGACCTGTCCATAGCTTTGTCTCAGCTTGGTTTGGCTGTGACAGCAATTTCTTTATTTGACCAAGTGATTATGGCTAATTTGTTCTACTTTTGTTTATCTTTCTGTGATACAGCCATAGGTTTATATAATGGGTAGTAACAAGCACAATGTAGAATGAGATATTTACAACACTGAGGTAGAGAAATGCAGGCCATAAGAAGCAGAGGCACAGGGTGTGACATAGACTGCAGGCATGGGATGAGGAGGGGTGGGTCAAGACTCTGGCACTGGAAGCACCATGTCTGCGAGCAGCAGCACTCATGGTCACTTCAAGAAATGGAGACCTGGAGTATGTGTAGAACAATTTTAGCTGCATCGTTGTTCTTTCTTTTTTTTTTTTTTTTTAGGTAACAGATTTGGGCTAACAATGATTAGACCCTTAAGAGTTCAGCTATAGTAACAATAAAGTCTTGATTTTATTTATATACAAGATGTGCTTCCTCTTTGCCTATAAACGGGATTTTGAGCATGGGATTTTCAGGACTTAATTCACTACATTCGATCTATTCTAATTACTACTGTTGACCTAATGGAAACAAGGTAAGTAAAACACTGCTAATTAGTGTAATATTAAAAAAAAAAAAAATCTTACTGAGGTGGGAGAATTTTTGTTAAAATCATACAGCTCTCTCAGATAAAAGATATAATTGTCTTTGTATGGAAAATTGACCCAGTTATAAAATCTACATGGAGATTCCTTTCACAGCTTCTGCTGTCAAGAATAAATCCTATTTTCTAATTTCACGTGACAAAGAAGAAAAAAAAATGTATTTGTGTGGTGTAACCATAGTTCTATATAGATAGCTGTTAACAAGAAGTTATTCTATTCACAATAAGATGATTAGCTCCAACACAGTGACATATTGCATAGAATTCAGACCTGGTGTGATAGCAGAAGCCTTGAGAAGTAGAGAGACAAGCTACAGCCTATGGATAACATCCCACAATTTGTTGAAAGCTTCATGCTCTGTAGTCTTCTGATGTGTTATAATCATCTGGTTTTGTGATGAACTGAAAAACAATACTGTTCTTGAATTAATGTGAAGAATTACAATTATGTCAGTATGATCATAGTACAGAACAGTGTATTTAAATATCTGTGTAATATATTTTTAAATGAACATAATATTAATAAACATGGACTTAATAAAAGACAGGATGAAAAAGAAAAATACTTCTCTAAGTCTGGTGGAATGCCTTTGTAACTGAAAGAGAGGCTTCCCATTGAATTTATCCTGAGATCAACATTATGAAAATGTCTACAATGGAAAGGGAAATCTGGAAAGTTTTCAATGGTTTTCATCTATTTTCTGAATCAGAATGGAAAGAAACAGTACCTCAAGACATGTTCATAGCACTCTATAAAGGTATAGTTTAATTCATTATAAAGGGATAGAGAGTAAGAATGATAAAAATTAATTGCTAAAACATTAAGCTATAATCTGTGAAACATGAAAATCAGAGGAATGGTTAATGCAACAGCTGAATGTGCTTCTATCAACAGAAAACTTGATGGCTAGACAAATGAGCTGACAGAAATTTCATGAAGTTCAGCAAAGAGAAATGCAAAGTCCTGCACCTGGAAAGAAATAACCTTGTACACCAATACAGACCAGAGGGTGCTGAATGGCTGGAAAAAGTCTCTACAGAGAATGACCTAGGTGTACTGGTGGACAGCGTTGAACATGAGCCTCAATGAGCCTTCAAAACAAAGAAGGACAACAGTCTTGTGGGCTGCAATTAGGAAATGTGTGGTCAACAGCTTAAGGGAAGTGATTATTCCCATCTACCAGGCACTGCTGAGGCCACATATAGAGCACTATGTCAGGTCCGGGCTGTGTAGTACAAGAGAGACATGGACATACTGGAAAGAGTCCAGAAAAGTGCCATGAGGATATTTAAGAAAATGGAGCATCTCTCAAATGATGAAAGACATTTGACATCTGGAAAAGTTCAGCCTAGAGAAGGCTCAGGGGAATTGGAATCTTGTGAATGTTTATAAATATCTGATGAGAAGGCATGAAGATGTCAGAGACAGGCTTTTCTCAGGGGTGTCCAGTAGCAGGACATGAGGCCATAGGCACAAACTGAAACACAGGAAATTATATGTGAACATAAGAAAACACCTTTTTAATGTGAGAGGCATTGAACAGTGGTGCAGGCTGCTCAGAAAGGTTGTCGAGACTTAAAATCCAACTGAATACTGTCCAGGGCAGCCTGATGTAATTTTTGAGCCAGTGGGATGCGGCAGGAGGGCAGACTAAATGATCTGTAGATCTGAACAAAACTGTGATTCTATATTCTGATTAGGTTCTTGTGCCCATTTTGCAAGATCCGTGCAATTTTATATAGTAACAGTGTTGTGGGAAAATATATGAAAAACTCTGTAGAAGTGGGACTAAAGTTTTATCTCTGGGCCTTAAGTGAGATTCCTACAGATTAATGAGTACTGACCTTGGGCTTTTCCTTTTTTCTAGTATATATTAATTTATTTTGTTTACAGAATAACTATACTACAAGAGAAATATATTTTCACTAATAAAAGAAAATGTCAATAGATAAAGTAGTTGAGTGTTGGATTCTTTTCCAGAAAGGAAAAAAAAAAAAAAAAATAAAGCCGACCACTCATTAGCTCAAGCAAATTCTAATAAACTATAGAATAAACTCAGGTGGAATTTCTTGTATTGAGTACTTGGTGGCTAAAGTCATGTCTTTTATCTATAATTAAGAGAGTTCAAATGTTGAGTGTTCACTTCTATACCCAAGATTTGAGTGAAATATGTAATATTATACTGAATTAGCATTGATAGCTCTTGTTGCTTTCAACGATTTTATTTTGAACAACTACTACAAACTTAAGATAACTTATAATATTTAAGACCAAATCTTCTAAGTTAAACTAGAGTATTGATATTCATATATATGTTGAATCCTGATTCTCTTACTACAGTCAGTAGTACTTTATGCCACTATTACAATCTAAGAAGCCAAAGCTATGGAGTTTATTTTTGAAAACTAAGATGTAATTTACCTTCTCAATTTGTCGATGAAAATAACTTTCACCAAAGTCCAATGCCTGAGCTTTTAGAGTTGTTTGCCCATGTATGCTTTTGGTGGAATGCTGTCTTCATTATCCTCACTCAAGTCCATGAACTGGATATAAGTTGAGATTCTTCCAATATGGCCTATGCATACTAGATTCATTAAAACTAGGCAATGGACCATCTCATTTGGTTTTACACCTTTTGCTCCTAACTTTTTATTTTTTAAAAAAATATTTGTTATTATTATTCTCATACTAAACATCAAAGGAAAGCTTCTTTGTGGAAAGAACACAGAGAGGAGTTTGATCAGTTTGCTGAAACACATTATTCAGAAGACCCAAGCACCCAAGCACTTGCCTTTCTTTATTCCTTTTTTTCTTTTTCCCTTACTCCTAAAGATGCTGATTTAATTTGGTCATTTGGCCAACTCTTAATCTAGGGGCTAGAAAGATCATGTGAGTAATACATTCCACACATATCTTACATGATGTGATTCTCTTGAAAATGTATCTTGATCATTAGCTTTCCACTATAGACCTATGCTATGGTTTGAGTTAGAAGGGACCTTAAAGATCATACAGTTCCAACACCCTGCCATGGGCAGCAACACCTTTCACTAGACCAGGTTGCTCAAAACCCCACCAAACCTTGCCTTGAACACTTCCAGCGGTGGGGCATCCACAAATTCTCTGGGCAATCTGATCCAGTCTCTCACCACCCCCATAATAAAAAAATTATCCCTTACATCCAATCTAAATATACCCTCTTTCAGTTCAAAACTGGCTCCTTGCCCTGTCACTACAGGTCTTGGGAAAAACTATTTCTCTATCTTTCTTTTGAGCCCTATTTTAAGAATTGAAAGGCCACAGTAAGGTCTCCACAGAGCCTTCCCTTCCTCAGGCTGAACAACCCTGACTCTCTCAGCTTTTCATAGGGGAGGTGTTCCACCCAATATGATCATCTTTGTGGCCCTCCTCTAGATCTGCTCCACAAGTCCATATTTTTCTTGTGCTGGGGACACAAGACCTGCATGCAGTACTCCATGTGGATCTCATAAGAGCAGAGTAGAGGGAAAAAATCACTTCCTTCTACCTGCTGGCCATGCTTCTTTTGATGTAGCCTGGGATGTTGTTGGCTTTTTGGGTTGCAAATACACATTGTCAGCTCATACGTAATTTTTGTCTACCAGTGTCCTCAAGTCCTTCTCAGGGCTGCTCTCAATCAATTAATCACCCAGTCTGTACTGATATTGAGGATTGCCCTGACACAGGAACAGCATCTCACACTTGACCTTCTTGAACATTCTGAGGTTCTCATGGGTGCTCTTCTCAACTCTGTCAAGGTTTCCCCTGGATGACATTTGTCCCTAGCATATCTGGCATTATACATCCCTGAAACTGACCTTCAGTCATTACCCTCTACAACCATGTTCAGAATTAGGCATGCCCACGCCTGAGTCCTGCAATCTCAAAAATGGCACTCAGCTATGAAGTCTATAGTTTCTATCTGTATAGATACCTCCAAAGTTTCTTCTGTGATTTTTTCTATTCTTGGAGGTGATAAATCACACAAGCTTTGCTTCAGGTTCACCTACAGTGGTCATCTACCTTATCTCTTCTAACATCTTTGACTATCCTAAAGAAACAAAATGTGCCTCTCATTATGAAATAATTAATCACAGTGTTTCCAAACAGGCAAGTGCATCCTACATAAAAATATTTGTGTGACTGTGATTTAGCCTTCATAAAAACGAATATCTATATCTGTATTTATGCAAATTAATGTTCCAGTATTGTTAATGTTGTATTATCCTATGTAACATATTCTCCTATTCCCTAGTATGATTTACATATGAATTCTCCATTCCTTTGTGGAGCTATGATTTTCTTGACAATAATACTAAAGCATTCAGCATAATTCTTATTGCCATGGAAAAGTCCATCTCTTCAGATTTTTCCGTGGGAGTAATTTTGTATCTGATTCTCTGCTTATGCTTCTATAAGACTAGTGCATCTGTGCTCATAGCCATAAAGTGATTGTGCTTCAGTTTCTGGTAAGTATGATCAGAACAGGCTCTCTACTAGTACAGTACTTAGCACAAGTTCCTGACAGGTAATTTGCAGCTTGGCAGAAAGCTCTCTAAACATTCACTTTCTTTCAAAATGCTTTGAAAAAGCCTAGAACAAGAATAAGATTAATTTTTTTTAGTACATTACATGTTTTAGTACAAAATTAAACTTATGGTAATCTTTGCAAGATCAGACTCCAAAGGGTACCAACATTTTAGAATATACTGTTCTTGAAAAAGGAAGTGAAAAAGAGCTAGCAAATTGTATTTCATTCTGTCAGTGAGTATGTTTATATACCATCAGGTTGCATATAATATGCATGTTTTAAACAATTAGTACAAGCAGAAGTTTTGTTAATATCAAGCTATTTTCAGCTAACTGGTACTAATATACTTTGCTGCTGCTGTTGCATTTATCATTAAAAGGTAGCTAAAGAATGCTGTTAAGATTTACGGCAATTTCTGACAATTTCAGTGAAAATGAAACAGATTTTACAAACCCATACAACCACATAGCAGAAGCTAAAATGCTTCTGTTGGTAACTATGATGGGTTCACCCTGGCTGGATGCCAGATACCCACCAAAGCTGCTCTGTCACTCCTTCCTCAGCTGGACAGGGGAGAGAAAATGTAACAAAAGGCTTGTGGGTCAAGATAAGGACAGGGAGATCACTCAGCAATTATCATCATGGGGGAAACAGACTTGACCTGGGGAAATTAGTTTAATTTATTACTAATTAAAATCAAAGTAAAATAACGAGAAAATAAAAACAACCTTAAAACATATTTCCCTCATGCCTTCCTTCTTCCCGTGTTTACCTTTACTCCCAAATTCTTTACCTCCTCCTCGCAGCAGTGCTGGGGGATGGGGAATAGGGGTTGCAGTCAGTTCATCACATGTTGTTTCTGTCAATCCTTCCTCCTCAGGGAGCGGACTCCTCATACTCTTCCCCTGCTCCAGCATAAGGTGCCCCCCATGAGAGACAGTCCTCCATTAACTTCTCCTGTGTGAGTCCTTCCCCCAGGCTACAACTCTTCACTAACTGCTTCAGCATGGGTCCCTTCCATGGAGTGCAGTCCTTCAGGATCCTCTTGCAGGATCACCTTTTTCAAGTAAAAATCTGACTGTGAGAAAATTATAACAAATGAGGTATTATATGCTACATTTGATTGAATAATTTGGTGGACTTTCCTCTCCCATTAGGAGACAGATTACTACACATCTATTACACTAGATCACCATGGGTTTATTACAGAGCAAACAATTTGGACAGCTTTATTTCAAAAGCAAAATCTGGGTCAGCCTGCCTCTCCATAGTATTTACCATGGACATCAGGGGAATCTCTGCTCCGGCACCTGGAACACCTCCTCCCCCTCCTTCTTCCCTGAATTTGGTATCTCCAGAGTTGTTCCTTTCACATATTCTCACTCTTCTCTCCAGCTGCAATTGCTGTTGCACACTAACTTTTCCCCCTTCTTAAATATGTTATCCCAGAGGCGCTACTACCATCGCTGATGGGCTTGGCCTTGACCTGCCACTGGCATTGGCTCTGTTGGACATAGGGGAAGATTCTGGCAGCTTTTCACAGAAGCCATCCCTGTAGCCCCCCTGCTACAAAGGCCTTACCATGCAAACCAAATACAACTCTATTTGTGTGTGTGTGTGTTTAAACAAACAGCACAAGTGTTTCAAAGGGAGTTAGTGTTTTTCATCAATGACATCCATGACAATTAGAAGTTGTGCTTCGTTTGACATAAAATTTGGTTTAGTTATAATTTACAGGACATGGAAGAAGACCAGTCTCCTCCTGAAATGTCCCATGGAGAAGAAAATGCTCCTTTCTCAGAAAGGATAACATTTTTTATTTTTTGTTATGACTTAGTATCGTACCATGTCATAACATGAAAAAGTGACTATTGCCCAGTTCTGTATTTGCTACTTTTTACCCATACTCATTTGACTTTTAAGGTTTTACCGGGGGGGGGGGGGGGGGGGGGGGGCGGGGAGGGGGGGGGGCGGGGGGGGGGGGGAAAGGGAGAGAGAGAGAAGGAGCCAAGGAGCCTTACTTCTGGATGACTGTCTCTGTTCTCTGGATTTTGCTGACATTCACATGCACAATAGAAAAAAAATACCTTAAACACCTAATGAAGAAAACTTGAAATAAATCTAAATATTTATTTTTAGACTGAGGTTGATAAAACATTATGAAATACAGACTAACTCACAAAATCCTGAAACATTTAGCAATCTTCAATTTATTTTTTCCACATGATTACAGAGTATAGATTCCTCTAGCTGGATGATTGATTCAGGACTATGCCATGAAAGACAGCTAAATATAACACAATTTTATGGCTAGTAGCTAAAGTTGCTAGTGATCATTCAAAGCTATGCATGTTCCCACTTACTCTTCAGAAGAATCTGGAATACATTGAAACACAAAACATAGTATGTTTCAAAACCTTTGTTTCCCACAGTTTAACAATTTGCCATTTGTATAATATTTTAACAAAGAACATACTAAGTCATGTGATTTAACAACATCTGTGATAAACAGCAATCTGAAATAAACATAGGGTCTCAGTGGTTATAAACCACACAGTAATTTGGTGTGATATCCAGTGACTGTACACTTGTTAGATGTTAATGAGTTATCTACAATACCACCTTGATTACTTTTCAGGGATAGAGCAGAAGAATTCCCAGTGATTTTGGAGTGAAAATTATGAAATACACCTTTATAGGTCTATAAATGAGAAACTGGTACAAAGGGCTTCTGTGTGGCAAGACACAGTTACACAGGATAAAAATTTCCTTCCCTATAAATGCTTCCAAATTCCATAATCCTGCTATTGCACATTGAGATGAACTGAAAACTTTCTCTCCCTGTCCTGGTTTCTGCTGGAATGAAATTAATTATCTTCTTAGGAGCTAGTACAGTGCTGTGTTTGGGCTTTGATGTGAGACTTTTCAGTTCCTCAACCCTCACTAGCAAAAAGGCTGGAGGGACACAAGGTATTAGGAGGGGACACAGCCAGGTCAGCTGACCCAAACTACCCAAAGGGATGTTCCATACCATGGGACAGCATGCCTGGAATATATACCTGGGGGGTTGGCCAGGGCGGGCAGGTTGTTGCTCAGGGTCTGGCTGGGCATCGGTCGGTGGGTGGTGAGCAGTTGTGTTGTGCACCACGTGTTTCTTTCTTCCTCTCCCTCTGGATTTTATTCCTTTCCTTCCCCTTTTCTTTGTAACTGTTATTGTCATCATTGTTATTACTGTTCTTTCGGTTTTATTCTATTCCAATTGTTAAATTGTTCTTATCTGAACCCTGGAGTTTTACATTCCTTTCCAGCTCTCCTCCCCATCCCTCTGGGTGAGGGGGGAGTGAGTGAGCAGCTGTGTGGTGCTTAATTACCAACTGGGGTTAAACCACGACACTCCCTCATATTTCATAAGAAAAAGTGTACACAATACAGAACAACCAACCATTGCCTGGCTTCATCAGTACGATAGCATACATATCTGTTTGTCTACTTGAGTCAGATCAAAACTAGAATTGCACTCCTCCATATTTCAAGTGAGAACTAAGACCAGTGAAATGTCTTCTACTTTATGTGACTGCAAATTAGTGTTTAGATAGTAACATGTTCAGTATGAAGGCTCAATATCTGATGGATCAGAGACCTTATGCTAAGTGTCTCATTTCAGACTGTGTAGGATTAAACAACAGAGGACAGGCACACAATTATTCATTCTGGAAAGGATTCACATTGCTCCTTAGCTTTGACTGGAAACTGCTCTATGGGAAGATCATATTTACCCGTGGAAGTACTACAAATTTCCATGGAAAGTCTACCAGAAACATTTATAATTTCAAGTCGAAGAGGTTTCAGTCAGGTGTAAAAAATAAGACAAAACCATCCTTCTTCCATCGTATACTTCACACTTTTCTGTGGAGACCTCTAGCCATCTTCTTCAGTTGTCTGTGAAATTGTTCACCACCGTTGCTGTCCAAGTAGTTGCATTTTTTAATTCAATAGCCTTATTGATGACAGATTGTCATCAGTCAGATGGACATTTTATTAAAACTTCATTAAAACGTGTAAATTTATTAAAATATTCAGCAAAGCAAATCAGACCACTGATACCTTGTTTTGAAGCACAGTTAAACTCAGATTTTAAATCTGAGAGGTTCTTTCACTACAAGAGTTGCCATTATTCAAGCAGACTGCTGCTTTAACTCCTCAGCTATGTTTTTCCATTGGAAATGATAAATAATCATCCTAAATTCAAACTCAACTGAGCATCCAGGAGCATTCTCCATCAGTGAATGAGCTTATTGACAGACTCTTACCACTCAAGATATTATTACTATACTTTCCTCCTAGTTTCTTATCAAAAGGTTTTAATGTATTTCTTCGACTGAATAATAGACTTAATACCTACCTAACTGTTATACATATGATGTCATGTGATAAATTTATGACTGGCCATCTTCTTCTACTCTGACAGAGCTGTTTTTTTAATATAATGTCAAGGTGCCATAGATTAGTTCAACTCAGCATTCAGCAACCATTTGCTCATCAGTTGTTTTCTGGGTAATGTATACAGCAGTAACATGCCAATTATTTAAAATACGTAGAAATCTGTTTAAAAATACTTAGAAAAATTATTGTACTCAATATGGAGTCAAGAATTCTGACTTGACCAGTGATTAATAAGTTTCTAGGCTAAGGATGTTACAGTTACTGTTATATTTGACCTTTGCAGACAGAAGTGCCATTTAAAAACTGTTTTTGAAGAAGTGTTCTACTGGATCTTGCAAGAATGTGACTTCATAGAAAAGATGTGTTCATTTTCTGATGATTTTGGTAAAATACAAATAAAAAAGTCTCGGTTTATTCTTACCTGTTTCAGATCTTTTCTGAGGAAACACCTGAGCTTTGAACACTGCAGAGGACATGTTTTACAATTGAGACTTCTAAACAAATATAGATGAAATAGATGAAATATATTTCTGTCATGAAATATAGAAAATGATGATGTTCTTAGGAGGAAATTTTCAGGGAACAACAATGTAGAATTTGGCCCAATCCCTAAACTGACACTTTGCCATTTGTTTTAATTTACAGAATTATGTTAGTATTTACCTTTCTTTGCCAGTTAAGAGTATGGAGATCATATAATTTCCTGGCATTTGGCATTTACCTCAGATTTTGGTATGAGGTTCAGTAGTTTATAATTCCTTTTAAATTAAATTGCCTTCACTAGACAGCGGTTATGTGTGATTCCCTTGTAATTAATTCTGTAATACCCTTTATTTTTTTTACTATAACAACTTTAGATAGCAGTATTAACTGTATCCCAGATTGTTCAGGGTTAAAATGTATAGAGATATATGCAAATGTATAGTGGAAAGAACCCTCATAAGAAAAGACATAATTGGTAAATGAGGCAAGTAAGAGCACAAAAGCAGAGAAAGGTGACAATTCAGAAAAGCAAAATTGAGGGAGAAGTAAAATAATTCAGGAACTCTAAAGCTCAGTAGTCAGTAAGAAGGTTAACAATCAACTAAGACATGGCATAGGGCTATGTCATATTCATATGTCATATTTTAACATATATGCTTTATACCAGTCAGCTATTGCAGTGCATTATGTACATAAGAATGTGTATTTGTGCCTCTTGAATATTCCAGTTATCCTGGTGATATGAATAGCAAATAATTCAATAGCACCATCATTTAGCTTTCAGATATAATGAAGTGGTAATAGACCTTCCTAGCTATGAGAATATTTGGGTTTCTATGTCTAATTACAATTTTTTGAACTGTAGTCATGAAAAACTAATCATTGTGACAATAGTCTTCTGGAAATTTTACTGTAGAAGCACAAAATGCAGGCAATTTAATGTTTGGTATGGTTCGTCAAATTCAGACTCCTCATGCATAACTTGGTCAAATTTATTTGTGCTCCATAGGGGTGTAACTCCAAAAGGGAAAGCCAGATCCAGAATGTGCTTCACAAAAAAACATTGTTGCCTTGGCAACTAATACAGTACTAAATGTTCCGACAGGTAGAATATCACACAACATTGAAATACATCATTCTTGTTGCAGAAAATGTATGCACCCAAACTCCTATATTAAAGTGAATGCAGTAGATGTTTCTTTATATTGCACCCCAAAATGTTTTTGTCTTGCCCACAGAAAATTGCCTCCCATTTACCTGCCTCCTTGCCATTTAAGAGATTTTTCCCAATAAATACTTTATCTAGTGAATCAGTCTTTTCTCTCCCTCCAGCTATTTATTCTTGTTCCTTAATTTTCTCTTTCCAAGGTTCTTGTTCCTTCTATTTCTTCACTATTCTCATCTGCATGCACCTCAGTTTCTCTTTTCATCTTAGCTAAGGGAATTCTTAGGAAGAATCTTTCCCTTTGAATTTCAGTTCCCTTCCATTTCCCTGCCAATAATCTTTAATTTAGCTTGAAGAGGAATTTCAGTGCCAGCATATGATCTGGGTTCACAGTGGCCAGCTGGGGCTATTTTGTTGTGCCCAGAATCCTATCTTACAATGCTTGCTGACCACTCTGAACTCAGAACTTGATCTCTGCCAGACATCCTGGCTCAAAGTGATTATTGGAAAATATGTGACACAAGAAATATAATAGATTAAGAAAATTCTGTGAATGGAAAAATGGAACAGTCTTACCAGTGGTGAAACTCTTCAGAAATATGAAGAGTGACTGGAGAAGATCTATATTTTAGGGGACATACACTATATTTACAATAAGGGCGTGCAAGGAAAAAATCGAAAGAAAGCCACTAAGGTGGTTCTTTTTTTGATACTGGCTGTCTTTTAGGTTTCCAATATTAAGTGTTTTGTTTCCTCAGTTATGAAGACCTAAGTGTACTTCATGCATTTCACATGGCTTTGTATAAAAGAATATGCATTTGAGACACTGGCTTTATATAATGGGAATATCTATAAGCTATTAAAATACAGAGTTTACTCTTTTAAATATTTTTTTCTGTTAATTTGTCATCATCAGCATGTTTATATATATTTTTGATTATTTGTAGGATATATGTTCTTGTTTGTAGATCTTTTTTCTCTCTTCATACCATTGATTTTCCATCTCTTCTTATTTTTCATAGTATAGCTTTAAAAATGTTGCAGGTTTCATTCTTTTTTACACTCAGCATCTTGAGTCATCAAAATTTGATATATAAGGAATCATTTTAACATAAAAATTTAGTTCAAGTTTTGTTCAGTGTTTGAGAATTTTGTAAAAACACACACACAAAAGCATCCAGACAGCTTCTTAAATTATTAATTCTAACCTTTGAATTTTGTTTATAATTAACAGTGTTTTGGACTACTTAATGTAGAATAGCTTTCTGATTCAAAGCCCAAATCAAAGACAAGATCCTCTTTACCTTTTATAATCTTTGGCTGTAGCTGAAACAAATTTTCTTAAGTACAGATAAGTTTGCATAGTCTTAAGTAAAGATAATGGAAACATTTTTAATAATTAACAATGAGTACCACAATGTAGTTTTTTCAGACTTCAATAAATTTTAGTTAACATTTTCTGTTGGCTTAGTCACATACTTGTATTCTCTTTCATTAGCCAAAATTAGAAGCAACGAAATTAAAGTACCGTGGAAAACAGAATTTTTATTTTTCTAACTTTATCAATGTCCTGACATTTCAGTAATCTCACCAATGAATGAATGAACGAATGAATGAAGTTTCAAGACCAAATAAACCATCCCTCCTTGAAAAGGAAAGCCGCAGAACAGTATTTTGCACCTTTTCACACAACAGAAAACACTGGATGGCAGTTTGGAATGTAAAAAATACTGGCGTTTTTCTCCTTACTCTTTCATTGTTTGTTGGAAGGGCAATTTTATGGTGGAAAATGTGCAACATTGTTCTTTCACAGATTGTATCTCTCACAATTTCCCCAAATTTGATACATAAACAAAGGGTAAAGGGCAATTGTTTTCTTTGTCAAACTACTTTCATTTTCAAACAAATACAAGCCTCTAAATAAGGAAGAACAAAAAGATACTCAAAGCTTGAAGATTTGGGATACTGCAGCAAAAGATTTGCAATAGAAACTTACAATTCTTAGGAATAGTTTCTCTGTAATGCAGAAGTACATACTAATATGCTTTGAGCAACTGAAGCTTGGGAGCCTGTCACATTGAAATACTTGGTATTTTAAGTTTCTGAGCTTTTTAGAAGAGCTGTGTTTTGGTACACAAGGTGTAGAGAAGAATAAAATAAAATGAAGGTTGCAATGGACAATGTCTTAGATCCCAGAAGCTCAGTAATATTAAATAAACCTTTTAATTGTATTTCTTTATCTAGGAATTTTTGTCAATTGGTACCTGTCTCTTTTCTCATCTGTCTTCATCTCCTGTCAAGAAACAGAGACATCCCAGGAGCTTGAAACGCAACTTGGAATTTTCCTTTTTGCAAAAGCGGTGTATATATGGTCATCAAAGCCATTAAGATGCCTAATAATGTAGTAGGTAACCAAGGGAATTTTGAAAAACACCTAGACAGCTAACATTCATTTAAATCTGCTCTTTGAAATGTGTTTATGATGATGGCCCTTTATAAAAGGCTTTGAGTAAAATCATTCTACATCTAAATTTAAGCTTCAGACCATATATATGCAATGAAGTGAAATCATATATATGTAATGAGGTTTAATACTGTCTACTGCATGAACCATTACTGGTCTTAGAAACTATTCTGATCTTTAGCTTTTAATCTAACATGCATTTTTAAAAACAAGAACAAAGACAAGCAGGAAGCAAAGAATATGGAGCCAGACTTCTCAGTATCCAATAACATGATAAGAGACAACATTCACAAACAAAAATGTAGGGAATTCGATTTAAACAGAAGAAAACACTTACTGAGAGGTTGGTTGAATGCTGGAAAAGGTTTCCCAGAGAGGCTGTCTCCACCTTGGAGATATTTGAAAGCTGTCTGTCGATGGTCCTGGGCAATCTGCTCTAGGTGACCTTACTTCGGCAGAGGGGCTGGACTAGATGATCTCCTGAGGTCCTTTCCAACCTAAGCAACTCTGTCATTCTGTGAATTACAGAAAGGGTGTTAAATTCCACAAAGGTTTTAAAATGTTTAGGAGTAACAGTAATATACAGGTAGTTAAAACAGCACAGTAGAAACTGTATTTACCATTTGTTTCCCTTCAAATATTTTATTATTATTATTACTATTATTACTATGATTATGATTATGATTATGACTATTATTATTATTGTTGTTGTTGTTGTTGTTGTTGTTCTTGTTAAAGAAATTAAGAAGACAGTTACCAGCAGCACAAGTGGGTGTTGCTTTCATGGAAGCCTCATGGTAATTCAGACCAAAGATTTTAAGTGTCAGAGCTTGTAGCTTTGCAGCATTCCTTTTGCTATTATATGGTTGCATTATATTTTAAACATGTAACTACACTTCCTTTAGAAATGTGTCTACTGGTCATGAAAGTTATAAAGACAGATGAATCATATTCACAGATACTAACTGAAAACTGACATGGTGAACAAAGTAACTTCTATTCTGACTAAACTGAGGGTCTGGAAAATTTAATTTAAAACATTCAGAAAGGTCAGAAGCCAGCAGCATAATAAGTTAAGGGACTTCATATTTATAAACTCTATTCATTGACACCACTATCTTATACTAAACTAAACTGGTGTTTAGTTTAGACACAAACTAAAATGGTGAAATAACTAAAAAAGTAGCTAAAATCAGCTTTCTTCCCCCCCCCCCCCCCCCCCCCCCGCCCCCTTAACTCTGATTAAAGGTAAATTATGGATATTGCCTTATTTGTTAAATATATGATTAATTAAGAACTTATCTTTCTTTCATATACAGCAACTGTCGTATGTAGTTGTTACCTTTAGAGATTCATGTTTTTCAGCACTCAGATATGTTTATGACAAAATGTAATACACTGCTGAATTAAGATGTGTGTAATCTTGCGCATCTACTTCAATGCACGTTGACACTTCCAAAATGAAGTAGAAGGGATTTAACGCAGTTAACAATCAAACATAGTAGATGCTATATTATAGATGTTTACTGTTAAATGCCAAAATCTTTAAGTACTCAAATAAAAGCTGGCTGATTTCCAGTACTGCTTGGCACCACTTCTTCCAATTAGCTTGTGAAATATCTAGGAGTCTGTGGTGCTTGGAATCCTTGAAAATGATGCACTGCCTAAGGACCTTATTGAAGGTTGTCCATTTACCTCAAAGTCTAGCTCTTCAATGAAATTAGACTTATAATTACTTTTAAGTGTCTGGTCTTGATTGTTTTCCCAAATTCTAAATCCACAGGTTTAATTTTTACTCACCTAACACAAAAATTTTAAGGAACAGTTAGAAACTAGTTGGATACTGGTGGTAACTTACATTAAAAAAGCAGCACTGACTATTCTGGAGAATTTTTAATAGTGGAAACCATAAATTAAGAAGAAAGAAGCCCGAGAACAAGAGTCCTATTTGTGGACAATTTATTGATTTTTTTTCATTATTACTGAGTAAGAATATATATTTTTTTTTAATTTGGAGACAAATACAAATAGCTTCTGTGTCTGTACATATGTGTGTGTGTTCATGTACATTTAATGAAGAAAAAATAATGGTAAAAATCAGAAAGGGTGAAATTTATTGTTCCACTGTTATGTATTTGAAGTTCATACAAGTGCTGGAAGTCTCAGCATTCAGCAGGTTTGAAAATCCAGTTTCCTAAACCATGAAAAATACGTTAATATGCCTGTTTTCTTTGATTCTTTTTTATACATCTACTTTATACATCTTAGCTGATTCAGCTCTGGACTATAAATCCTCAGAAGCAAAGATTTTCTGCCCAGTGCCTAAAATATTTTGGAACTTGCAAAGTTAGGGATTAAAAAAATAGTTAATATCTGCAGTTAAATATTCCTCCTTGTCCATATTCTGTTGCACACATAGTTGGTCAGAACCTCTGGAATATTCCCCAAACTAATATGTGATTATTAAAGTGGGCTGGGAATTTACAAACAAAATATTTTTTGTCTTCAGAATGTGTATTTGAAACTGAACATATTATTAATAAGGCATTTTAATTGTTTTCCTGTGGGGAAAGAGATTTTATTTTCCAAATAGAAAAAAATCCCACATGACCATATAATAAAATGTTGTTATGAGTGTTTACATTTTTTATTATATGTGTATGCTCATATCTATTACATTTTAGTTGATTTATTTACTTAAAATACCAATTTCAAGGGATTTAATGAAAACACAGTATTCCAAGATGCTCATTTATATACGATATTGATTTTTATTCTGATTTGTGATAGACTTTTTTTATTATAAAGGAGACCCCATGAGCCGAAGATGGGTGGGGAAATCTGTTTTTCCTGATTGTTAAGTGCTATATTTATATTTTAACCAATTCTCAATCTCTAAAACTTTTGAAATGGTTTATATCTACACAGGAAAGTCTCTGGATTGCTTAAAATTTCAGGGCAAGGCTCACCTTCTACTTACCCAGAAATTTGGATCGTAGCTTGAGTCATGACCCTCCCTCTGTGCAGCCATAAAAGTAGCCAGTACCCAAGTCCTGGACGAGGCTGAAGACAGCAAATGCATGAAGTTTAGTTTAGGAAAGCTACACATACATGAAAGAGCTAGTTTAGCAATTCCACTCAGAAGACCCAAACTGCCAAATGTACTTTCAGCCTTTCTAAAGCTCTGTTAACTATTTGCATTTTGCTTCTTTCTCCAAAAGAGAGGGCAAGAAATGAAGGAGGTGGTAATTGCGCAGAAACAAAATCTAGAAGTAAAGTAACTTGTGTGAATTTCTTAGCTGAAGGAGAATGACTCAAAAAAAAAAAAAAAAAAAAAAAGAAGCAAGAGGGACACAGGGAAATGTTATTTACAAATGTTTTTACCTGCTGGCCGAGATACAGCTGTTGCTTTTCTGTAACTCTGATAGCTAGTTGAAGGGTTGATTAATAGCATTATCCCTCTTCTCACACTTTTTTTTTTAACTCAAAAAAAGCATCAGCGATGAATGAAACTGAAAATAATGCCACTTTGCACCTTTCAAGGCTGTGTTCAGCCACAAGTACTACTTGCTCCAATTTATTCTAGTGTTTATCATTCAAAAATATTTTCTACATATTTATCTTTGCATCTTTTAGAAATTAATCAGAAATTATAATTAGAAATTATCTATGGAGACAGAAGTACGATATATAAGGCAGAAATACAAATTGTTATATTTGATGCTAGAACAGGAAAAAACTCAAACTTTATGCCTACATATATATATTCAGAAGCTTCCTGATTGCTATGTAGCCACATTGTGTATATGATAGGACTACTCCAAAACCACATAAATCAGAGAACATGCACAGTGGACTCAGATACTGCACTTGATCTAAGTTACAAAGCTGAGCAGCATTATATAAAGGGAGGGTGTAAAAAAGAAAGAGCTCTTTTCAATGGTGCCCAGTGACAGGACCAGAGCTAATGGGCACAAACTGAAACACAGGAGGTTCCTTCTAAATGTAAGGAAGGGCTTTTTAATTGTGAGTGTGACTAAGCACTGGCACAAGTTGTGGAGTCCCCATACAACATTCAAAAGTGTTGTAGTTTAACCCTGGCTGGCCACTAAGTGCCACGCAGCCGCTCGCTCACTTCCCCCTCACTCAGAGGGATGGGGAGGAGAATTGGAAAGGAATCTAAAAATTGAGGATTGAGATAAGAACAATTTAGTAGTCAAAATAACAACAAATGAAACAATAATAATAATAACAATACAGTTATAATGAAAAGGAAGGAAAGGGGGAGCAGAATGAAATCAAAGGGAAGGGAAGAAAGAAAATAAGTGATGCACAGTGCAATTTCTTACCACCCGGTGGCCGATGCCAAGCCAGTCCCAGAGCAATGCAGCAGGCCCTGATCAACACCAACACAAACCTTCCTCCAGTTTATATATCAAGCATGACGTCCCGTGGTATGGAATACCTCTTTGGCCAGTTCAGGTCAGCTGTCCTGGCTGTGTCACCTCCCAATTTCTTGTGCCTCTCCATCCTTCTCACTGGCAAGGCATGAGAAACTAACCAATTATTTATTTATTGTAAACGTTACCCAGCAACAACTGAAACCATCAGTGTGCTATCAACATTGCTCTCACACCAAAGCCAAAACACTGCACCAGCTTCTAAGAAGAAAATTAACTCTACCCCAGCCAAAACCAGGGAAAAAAACCCACATGAATATGGTCCTGGGCAACTAGATCTTGATGGCCCTGCTTGAGTATGGCGGTTGGACAAAATGACCTCCAGAGGTCCCTTTCAACCTCTATCATTTTGTCGTTCTGTGAGTTTGAATACACTAAACATAGAACACTACTAGATTATTTTATATGGGTCTTAGAAATCTGTCCAAACTGGGGAGCTGAAACCTAAATTCCATGAGTCTATGTCTTAAAATGGCACTGTTTTGTCTAGAACTTTTATGGCTTGATGCCAGCTACTATTCTAGTTCTTACTAGTCACTGTGGGACAAGAGCACGAGCTGAAATAGTGGGGCAAAAGGAAGTATTGTAGATGAAAACTGGACATATGACAATGCAGAGTACAGGGAGGATCACAGGACTCCCTATGAGAGGTGTAAGAGTCTGCATCAGTGAGAACCACCACCACCACAGCAATGTGTATCTCCACATTGTTAAGGCAGGAAAACCACTGACTGAACCACAGAGCAATGGAAGGAGTAATCCTGAGAAACTTAACCAAATCCTTGTGCTTGCACCCAGACCTGGGTCTGGGGAGGTGGAGGGGCCTGGAGACCCCTGAGGGCCACCTGACGGTATTGGGCACGCACACCACTGCCAGGTGTAAGGTGTGGTTAAGCAGAAAAGCTCATGACAACCCTATAAAAGAACAGAACCAACTAACATCAGATGGAACATTCCCCCACTGGACTTGGAAACAAATCAGACTGTCAGATGTTGCAGCTTCAGGGTGGTAGCTATTGCTGTGAACTCCTTCACTCTTTCCTCTTTCTTTCCTTCCTTTCCTTTATCTCTTGCTCTCTCCTTTGCATTTTCAAACCTGTTGTCAGGCAAATAAAGTTCCTTGGTGTCTGATTCTGTTTTAAGTCTTAATTCTGTTCCTGAGAATACAAGCAGAACCTCGCTCTGGTCTTGGACAGGCATGTGACAGCGGGTTACCCTACAGGAAATCAGGCAAAACCCATGTATTTTTTATGTATATATGTGACAAATTATTTTTTCTTATAAAGTCCAGACTAACTGCAACAAAATAATCAAAACTCTGTTCCTTTGTTTTACTGAGCATATGGCTACTTAGACTATCCAGCTTCTAAAGAGTGGACTTGAATGAAGTTTGTGTGTATGTACTTGAGAAAAAAGATTCAATGTTTATGTCTTTGCCCTGTCTGCAAATCACATACCTGTGTGAAAATTAAACTGAAAATTGAGCACAAAGGTTTTAAGTCTGATGACCTTGCACTTCATAAAAATGAAGAAAAGAAAATATGTTCACTTTTGCTTTGTATTTTTTCATTTTCAAATAAGAAAACCGGGCTTCTTAGTGATTGTAATGTGGTAACATTTTGATAAAATTAGAAAATAAAGGAGAGAATCCATGAAACAATTTTAGAGCCATTTTGAAATTGCAAGTTTCATGTGCTCATGAATGCCAAAATTAAAAAAGCTATGTGATTAAATTGCGTACATCTAAAGCCATTTAGAAAAATTAATGTGCCAATATAAGTGTACATAATGTAATTTCTGGATAAGTTGTCAAAGAAAGCACTTTTTGCCACAAATATTGCAAGAGGTGTTCATAAATTATTTTGTTATGCAATTTACTCAAAGATGTTCAACATTTATCATCTGGCAATGTGACAAATGTAGATTCATACTATATCAAAGACACTTCTAAGTAGACAGATGTAGACTGCCCCAGGTATCAGACGTTTTTCATTCTAAGCACATAAAATAGAAAGCTGAAATGACCAAAACAGTTTTCAGCAGACTGGAACACATTGATTGAGAATATGTTAGTTTGGAATGTCTGTGATGTCTGTGTCAAGCTAATGAACTAATGCAATAAAAGTCATATTGGTGATACCTGCATGTGGGAAAGTGTGTTGTATAAAGTCAGTGGAGAGGAAAAGAGGAGAATTCTAAACTGTAAATTTTTTGGATGGAGATTGATTAATCTGAAATGTGCAATCTTTTCATTTAAACATTTTTTTCATGGCTGTTTAAATTCACTATTTTATTTTTAATTTTTTCATCTTTGCATCATGTTTGACTGCCAAATTATTAAAAACCTTCATGTTAATAGAAGTTTTTGAAAAGTATGCTTTTGCATATTAATTGGTGTGGACTAATTAATCAAAACTCAAAGGAGTAAATGGAATTAAAATCTTAAATCACACATCCAGACTGAGATTTTTAGCTTTTTGTTTCTTTGTTTTCTTCCTTTAATTAACAATATCATTGTATTCTGACTATATGGATTTTGTTTTGTTATTGTGATTTATGAATCTGATGTTATTTGACCTGATAAGTACAACTACTGTATTATTCAGTTTGTTCTGCAGTAAAGCTCGGCTGTTTATTCCCACTGCTATTAGCACATTGTACTTCTGATTTACAAACATCCTTTAGCTTGAACGCTACATTTTCTTTCTGTATATTTTTTTTTCCTTTTCTCTGAGACCATGACTCATGTGTATTGAAAGCTTTAATGTTTGTATTCATGGGAGGATTAAAGTACTTGTAAACTGCCCACTACTATTCAAAAAAATGGTTTGGCAAAAAGAATTGGTAGTATATGCATTGCTTAGTGAACTTGGCAATATTGCCTTCACTCTGGTACCTGTCTTTAAAAAGTATACTTACACTTTATCAAATGTTTTATTATTTTTATTATTTTTTTTAAGAGGAGGATATGAGACCCTGAGTTTAGTATTTTGTAAAATGTGTCCATACATAGGAAACAGCCACAACAGACTGAATACAAAATGAAAATTATCCCACCCCACCCCCCAACAATCAACACCAAAAAAGACCCCAAAACCCCAAACCAAAAGATCAAAGAGATGGTCCCATATATGTCGAAGTCTAACTGGGTATTGCAACAAGTCAGAGATATGTGTTTTAAGTAGTACTTTGTATCAAAGTTGCTTAATTTTAAGCTAATATGAGGGAAAATTTGGCAGATCATCTCTTTATGTTTACCTTCAAAGATAGAAAGTTTATAAGTGTTTAAGAAGGTGGAGGCAAAGGGGTATGCTCATGTGTGTAGGGGTTTATAAACAGTCTTAGTCCTAACTGTATTACAAAAAAACAGCTAGAAGGTGTTACTAATTATTCCTCACTGGCACATCCAGTTTTGATTGATACAGTTGATTGTCATTAACCATCAGGTAGTATTAGAGAAGTTTAGGGGACATTGTCATGGAAGCACAGCTTATCAACAATTACATATTTCTGTATTGCATCAACTGCTAACAAGATGTAGCAAATTATTGTAGTTAGTTTAGGCTATTGGTAAGACGCACTGTTACATGCAGCATGCCCCTGAGTTAAAGGAAAAAGGTATTTTCTTCTTGTGTTCTAAAGCACAGTTGATAACCACAAAACTTTCCAAACCACTGCACTGGAAAAATCTGGAATTCTTCATGGTACAAGATGCTTTATAAGTTCTGACTTATATTTGTCAATTAAAAAAAAAAATAATAAAAATTAAGGCCTTTGTTTGCTTTCCTGAAGTACGATTTCTTCTGGCATTCTGACAGATTCAAGTGCACCTTACTTCCTTGCTTGTTAAAGTATTTACTGAACATTCAGCTTGAAGAAAGAACCAGGGTAATGATATAACACACAGATAAAGGATAATGGTTGATAGTGAGGCACAGGCCTGTACCTATTGCTCAGTCAGGCCTACCTCATTATCTGTTTTCTTTATTTAGTGAAATAACTAAGACAAAAAGACATAAAAACTTCAGCAATGGGTAAGAGAAAAAATTACAGAATTTTTTGGATGCTTTGCAAAGCACAGAATTTTTTCTCTGTAAACAACAGCAAAATATTTGGCAATTACAAGACTTAAGATTCTGTTACAAGAATGAGAGGCTCAACTGTTGCAATAAAATATTACACAAAGTTTTAATTAATCTGTGAGCAAGTATTCAATGAAAAAGAAGTTTAGTTTTCATTATTTGCACAACAGTTTTATGTAAGGCTATTTTGTTATACTTAGGGTGGCTCCAATTTTATTGAATATTGATTTCTTCTCAATAACTTTTTTCAAATAAAAGGTTAAACAAACATTAAGACCTTGATTTTGCAGTCCAGTGCACAGCAAGAAACTTTAAGACTTTGCGTCCATGATCAGATAATAAAAACATGAAGAGAAAGCTGAACAAATAGTAAGAATACAATGTACTAAATATGTAAATATATGTAGATAAAGATAAGGTACCAAAGTGCACTATTTATCTTGTTTGATTTGAAGGGTAGTGAGCTGGACTGTTTGAAATGAGACTGACTGCTACAGATGGACAGGTTTTATGTCTTATGAAATGGAATATGAAGACAGAGGAATGCAGAGACATACTACTTCTATCCATATAGGTAGTTCTTAAGCTTGACCACCTTTTTAGTGAGACTTTGATGCCAGGAAAGATCTTTTTACTCAAGTCCTCTAGTAAGACTGACTGTTTCTATATCAACTGGCACAATTGCTTCTATGTACTCCCTTTTTGTCTCCAGAATGGCTCTTTTTGGAAATAATCTATCCATCACTTTCAGAAGGAGACCTTCCTCTCTATCTCTTTTTCTCTTTTATTGGACTGAAACCTGAAGTTTAATTTCTTTAACTACAACTAGAAATTTGTTAAGAACACTGAAGCTAAGAATATTCCAGCTTAGGTAGAGCATGACTTACCTTATAAAAAAAGCTAGGAGTGTTGGAAATCAAATTAGTAGTTTTCATACATTACAGGTGACCATGGCAACAATGACAAAATACTGCTTTTTCCTAATGTTTAGAATGCTATTCCCCAAAAAAATCTCTTCCCATTTTTGGGAGAGCTTAGAGAGAGCTGATAGTTTCTACCTTATTTCTCTTTTTGTATAAAATTGCTATCTGAATCCTGGGTTTTTTACATGTTGTAGGCCTGGGAATAAAAATGAGGCAACAGGAGAAAAGGCATATATAAGTGACTGTGTACATCCATGGGCTCTAATACTTTAGATAACAACTTCATAACACTGAAATCAAGAATTAGGAAAAGGTGATCTTAAACAACACAAAGGAGTTTAAATCCAGTCAATGAGTCCTGAGTAAGGCTCCATAGACATGCACAAATGTCCACTGAACATGGTGCTGTACTCTGTGAAATGTATGTGAGCCAGATGACAACATATCTGGAAACTGATAAAGCATAATGTCATGCATATAGCCACAGAATGAGTATCAGTGTAGTGAAGTACTTGAGTTAGTTAATATTATTTCTTGGGTAGGTTAATTAGATTGGATGTGGAAGTAGGCTTGCTAAAGCTATGTGGCTGTGATTCTGGAGTTAGTTTATTTGCTGGCTGCTACTTCCTGTCTTATGCTCTGGATGCTTCTTAAGTCTTATGCATTCAGTGGAATGATGTAAGTGTATCCTGTACTTCTTTTGGTGTGATACAAGCTATGTGTATGGTAGCTATGTTATAAAAATGATCTTTAGAAAAGGATACCTCCCTGGTACCCTCTATTTAGTTATGTGTTAGGTGTTTTTGCTATGAAGAAAGGATCCTGGCTTTCTGGAAAAATTTCTCTTTATGTTTATAGGCACCTTTGGTGTTCTTTGAAGTTCTTTATTACTGAGGAGTTTTAATCCCTAGGTGTTGGGATTTTTCCCTCTCTGTAATTCTGAAAGAATTTATAAAATTTTTTCTACAACTGGCTGTGGATGCTGTTTTGACATATACTTCAACATCTGCTTACAAATCTTGCATACTAGTCTGTAGGTGAGACAGGACTAGGCTAAAACAAATCAATTAAATATTGGGATAGATATATGGATTCTACTAATCTGGATATATGAACCATCACTAAAGTAAATAGTCTAGAAACTACCATTTTAACAAGAAATCAACATTTAACTAAACCGGCATAAGCCTAGAATAAAGAGACCTGCATAAACATCTTAAAACAGGTGTGGAGTGATGCAGTTTGAAATATAAAGAGAGGGTTACTATGTGTAGATAGGATGTGTCCACAGTGTGCATGGTAAGACAGACCCTTAAGCAACTACAACTTGATCTGAATGTGTTGGACGCGTCAAAGTGCGGCACTGTACATCTGCCAAACCGAGTCCAAAAGTATTTCAGTAAGGTGTTACATCTAAGTTAGGTTTGATGGGATATAGAATAATTTAGTTTGGAGTGGGGAATGTTCACTCAAGGCAGGAACAACTTCAAAGCTGAATCTTTGAAGTTACATCAAGTTGTTCAAGGCTTTGGGTGAATTTTACTTAGTGATGTCAACCTTAGTTCTTAATCCCTGCAATGTGGGTGTCCCCTCAGTGTCATTGCCTCTGACCTAGATATTTTAGCAGGCTTTCTTGTTCTCCGTCTCTTTCACAGTTATATTTATTTCATAATTATATTATGAAATTTTATTTGGGTGAAAATGAAAACAGCCCAGCTCCTGTTCTTGTGATTTAATAAAAATATGGGACATTTTGTTTGATATATGTATGTTTCCTTATTTTTCTCTCTCATACAATAACCTACTAGAAAGCTACTTTCTTTACTTCAATGTCTTTTTCATTCATAAAGTCCCCACTGAGAAATTCTGGGAACAAGAAGATTTAGATCTCTTTTTTGGCCTGAAAGGGTCTCTAAGTTATGGTACTCAGTATTTGGAGTAAAGGAAAAGAAAAGGAAAAAAATGGAAATGGAAAGGAAAAGCAAAAGGAGAAAAGGAAGAAAAAAAAAAGAAAAGGGAAAGGGAAAGGGAAAGGGAAAGGGAAAAGGAAAGGGAAAGGGAAAGGGAAAGGGAAAGGGAAAGGGAAAGGGAAAGGGAAAGGAAAAGGAAAAGGAAAAGGAAAAGGAAAAAGGGAAAGGAAAAGGAAAAGGAAAAGGAAAAGGAAAAGGAAAAGGAAAAGGAAAAGGAAAAGGAAAAGGAAAAGGAAAAGGAAAAGGAAAAGGAAAAGGAAAAGGAAAAGGAAAAAAAAAGGAGAAGGACAAGGAAAAGGAAGGAGAAGAAGCCATCCAACATCATAGTTCTGTCAAATAACTTTGGATATTGACAGTTCACTCTATTGTTGCCATCAGACAAAACCGATTAATATTAGCATCTTGAGGAGTAGTGGGACGGTGACCATTATACCAGGAAAATGGTAGAAACTAGGAAATAATGCATAATAATTTTGCTGGAGACTTTTTCTGTATAGTAGTATTTTTTTTCCTCTTTTTCTGTAATAAAGCTGGACTAGAAGCACTTCTTTAATTAGACTAGTAAGACTTCAATTAGAATAAGAATTATTTTTTGTTGTTTTGTACATGAAGTGTATTTACCTTTTGCCCATAAGAAGATTCTGAGTGTAACATATTCAGTAATTGTTATTGTCCTGGAAGTATATTAATCTGAAGAAGATGAGGCACGTCAGTGTAGAATAGGTAAAGAGACTTTTACAATGCAGAGATCGGTATGGATCTTTAAGAAACAGGGCCCTTATGAAATATATGAAAAATAACACTTTCATCATTTTCATCATTTTTAAGTAGATATCTCTCCTTTAGGTGTTAATGGAAGATACATTTTGGCTCCCATTCCAATTGTTGGCGGAGAAGGTGGTGTCATGTTTTTCCTCCCTACGTGTCAGTCTGGTCCTAGTTAAAAAGAACAGAAGGGCCTTTTGGAAAGGATTCTTAAATAAGCATTATGAAACTTATATGTTTGCCAAGAATTAAAAGTGGTTGGAGGGAATAAATGAGACAAAAGAACTCACTAACTCATTTATCATAGTTGCACTTTACACTTGTGCGCTGATTACACAGCAATGGAATGTATTTAGAGACAAATATGAATATGCTGTTGTGTCTGTGACGATGAAAGATGTGGCAGTTATGCTCTGCTTATAAATAACAACTGAAACAAGCAGCTGAGATAAGGTCAGCCACATTTTTAAGGTTTTAAGGGATTCTTCATACTTTCTGTGGCACACTTTGACCATGGGAAATAAGGATAGATTTCTTTCTTCCCTCTTCATCCAGGTTTTTTTTTTTTTTGGGTGGTGCAGGGTGAGTAGGCATTGTTAGGATTTGAGATTTTGCTCTGGGAAATTGATCTTAGGATCCTGACCATAGTAAGAAAAAGTTGATTAATGGCTACTATGGACTGTTCTGTGCATCTGAGTTGTTGGCTCTATTCAAGTCATTTTTCTGTATTTTCCCATCAGTAACAGGTGAGGTAGGGGCAAATACCTGACATAGGTTTCTTTTCCTAGTTGAACTCAATGTTGCATTTCTTCCAGGCAAAAACTCATCCTCCAATTTATTATATCTTTAAAGGTGTCCCTAAGGTTATTGACATCTTGTACTTGCAGTAGCTGGAGTAGTCCAAAGTTGCCTACATGGAGTTCAGAGTGGGTCAGACTGTGATGATACAATGTACAGACAGACTCTCTATTTTGTTGTTGTTGTTGTTTCTGTTCTTCTGGTTTGAATTTTTCTAGTCTGTGTGGAGGTGGGAGAGTGAAAGTGGCTCTTTGGAGATCAGAAATCTTGTCATTTTACTTTGTGGCCCACACACGTAATGTAATACAATGGAGTAGAAAAGCAGAAGGAACAAAGAAGCAGATGAACAACAAAGGAGTGGGAAGAAGAGGAAAAAACACATAATGGGGAGTGAGGGAGATAAATCAGCAGTAGAAAATTACGTGTGGTGGGGTATTTTCACAGCTGAAATAGCCTTTTAGATAAAGTTGTGGGTGAAGTGGTATTTAAAGTAATGAGAAATTTTGTGGAACAAATGATGAAAGAATGAGCAGAAAGTTCTGTAAATCTGGTACTTTAGCTAGGAATGCTGGAGAAAAAGGAAATGAGAAAGGTAGGAAATATGACCTTGTATATCAAAAGAATAGCTGTGCATCCTGAAACACATTCTACTGCAAAATGAAATGAATAACTTGCTCTCTCCTTTGCTGCCACACTCAGGTACTGATTTTCCTTTCAGTATGAATGTTTCTCTGAGACCTGCAGCTGTGCTTCCATGCATGCTGAGAACTCAGGCACAGCCTAAGAGCTGTGCAGCTCCTGGTTAAGCTGTTCTGGAGCTCAGAAAAATGCAGTATAGTACATCTCTCCTAAAGGACATATTCCACAGATATAATTAGAGTATGCTGAACACAGGGTCTCAGGATGAGATCTCAAACAATATGTAGTTAATTTTTTAAACAGTGGTGATAAGTACATCATCACAGTATAAAAAGTGAAAGAACTGAATTTAGAGAATCAGTCTGAAGATTCAACTCTGTATCTTTCCTATCTTGAGAGTGCCTGAGGCTACATTTACATTATCAAGTAGTGCAGCAGAATTAAACAGATGGTACTGATGTTATGCAATAAAGGAGATACATGCTTAGCAGTGGTGCTCTGTGATATAGTACTAAGGACTGAACATCAGCTACCAGCTGGAGTGTGTTAGGTGAGCTCCAAGAGCCTATCTTTAGTTTTGTCTAAAAGGAATCAACTTTTGTCAAAAAGAAATTCAGTTTGTGTCCTCTGAGACTGTTCCACAATGTGAATGAACCAAAAGTGCAGCAGGTAAAGAAGCTCTGCTTTGCTTCAGAAATGCAAGAGCTGAACTGAAAGTCTGATGTAGTTGCAACTTCACTCTCCAGGCTGCATGTTTCTGTCTCGTTGCCTCTTTGCATAGGATGGTATTTGTAGTATGTAGTACCAATCTGATATGTAATCACCATTTGTAATGATCAACCTTTTATTATTAACCCAGATTCTGGAATTTAGATCCCAAATGCACTTGCAATCCTGCTTTGCGACCCTGCATTCTAGTGAAGGATCATAGGGAGATCAGATTTTACAGATGTGCTTAGCACTCTGTGAGTGAGGTATGAGAAACTTCCCATTCAGCCCACCAAATTCTTTAGTTTTTTCATAGCAACTTACCTTCCACAACAAATATTTTAAAGGAACCTAGAAAACCAAAACTGCATTTTTATTTCTCTTTGAGATCTACTACAGAAAATATAACACATCACTAACTTGTAGAATTTTAAAGCATTTTCCTGGATCACACCCCCACCTGAAAGAAGTCATGCATCTCATACTTACTGTTTAAATGGTGAAAAATAAGAAATCTCCCTCAGTTCTGACAGTAAAGTGTTTGCAGTAGACAACTATATAACTTCCAGTTGTGTTTTCTGCATTTTATTTATGGAACAGTACAATCATTCCATTAAGCTTGGTCACATACATTAAAATAGACATAAAATCTCCCACCAGTTTCAATGGGCTTACATTCAGAAGTGATGTTACAAAATGCTATTATTTCTACACTGGGGGAAAAAAAATGCCTAGAGATTAAGACTGTTCTGATAAGTGCTTTGTACCTAAGAGCCTAGAGTTTAAACAGGCAAGACAAAAAAAAAAAAAAAAAAAAAAAAAGGTACAGAGAGTTAAGAAAGCTTTGTAAAATAATTTAGCAAGGTAATGGCAAAGTAAGAAAATAGAAAACAGATTCTGAGTCTTAAAGCCTTTATCCTGTTCACTAGAGAAATGACATCAGTGAATAGCTTGTTGCAATGAATGGAGGAGGATGAACAAAGCAGTGTAGATTAAGAGAAAACTTTCTGTAACTGAACGATGTTCTTTTGAATAGGCTGATTTAATGAAGCATTACTACCAATGAATTTATGAAATCTGTGACTACATTAAGGTGATCTGGATTAAGACTATAAACTATAAGGAATAAAGTGATAATCTAAGTGCCATGACAATTCTAACAGCCTTGCTGCAGTATGTCAATTCTGTTATTTAGAAAGAAGTTAAAGAGGGAAAAGATATTTAAAGGAAGAGTGAATATTATACAAATTATGACCATTTAGACTGCTGAATATACTTGTCCCTGCCAACACCAAAAATACAGAACATTGGGGCTTGCTACTGAAGCACTGTATTTGAAAAGCTATGCTTCAGTTCAGATAGTTTTTTATAGCTAGTTAATCACATTAATCATTGTCTGACTTTCAAAGTGATGCAGCTGGCAACTTGCACGGAAACTCTGACCCCAGACATTCAGATACTCCTATGCAAATATTCCTAACCCTGGAGACATGCAATAAAAATGCAATGTCTTCTCTAATTACAACAGAAAGGTCAAACTCACATCTGTTTACTTTTACACTTTGCCAGACCAAATAAGCTGAACTAGATCTAACATTTTCTCTACTGAAGTATTTTCCTTTACAATACTAGCAGTTGAGAGGCATTGCCTTTGTGTGGTTTCAACTATATTTAGCCACCATAACCTTCCGTTATGCATTTATCTGCTTATTTTATTAGCATTGGACTTAGACTTCTCACTCTCTGTCTCTGTGCTCAGCTCTTGCAGACAGTAAGATTATGACTCAGTAGTTAGCATGGTTAGCCATGGCTGTTGCAGCATACTTTTCTAAGACCTGAGAAGACAACTAGCAGGGAAAAGGAAAAAAAAAAAAAGGAGGGCCTAATAACAAGCCGAGGGATGGCTGTCACAACTACAATTCTCTCATTGTCCTTGGACACTAAGAAGGAGGGACAGATAGATAGGGAGGAAATGGTGTTCTGTTCTGAAAAAAAATAATGCCCTCACACACACACACACCCTCCACATCCTGCCATATTTTGCTCACGAAATCTAAATGCTTTGCCATATAAGATTTTATAAATATTTGGAAGAACAGCTCTCAGTGACTTAGTTTCCTTCTGAGATGAGATTAATGATAAACAGTCTGAAAATATTCTGAATATGGTTTGTTTATTTATATTTTCTATGTTTTTTCCTGGGGTAAAGACCAGCAGAATGATCCCTTTTGTCAGGAATTCTACTAAAACTGTTCATATACTGGGAACATTTCTGACTATAAAATTGAGGCACCTGCAGATTTGTGACAGTTCCCCAAATAAAGAAAATTGAAAGTCAGCTTCAAAAGGACTATTTTTAAAGTTTTTCTACAAACCATATTGTGGTTGCATAGTAAAATATAGAAACTATAGTGTATGTTAGAATCCTAATTAGAGGCTGCTGTTAAGCAATTAAGAGATTGCTTGGCCTGAACTTGCGTCTTTACTGAAAGTTCTTTAGTTCCACCATGGGATACTATCTGCCTTGGCTACGCCTCATTTTGGGATGATGATTTACAAACAGAACAGCAGCAAAAGTATGGAATTCCCACCTGCAGATATAGAAAAATTTACTCCTTTATGAGAATAATCTGTTTGCATAGAACCAAGAGCTAAGTATCAGTGATGCTATTAACAGAATTACAAGCCTAAACATTTTAAAACATTCATGGACCAGTATTTTATTTATGAATAATTTTACCTAAATAAAAAAGAACCTACAAAAGATACTGTGGGTCACAACAATAAAATACTCAAGAGTCATGATGTTTGCTTATAATCACATGTCTATGGAGGACATTTAGGTGTTGTCATGTTAAACATGACTATCTGAAAACACTTTTAGAGAACACCTATTAGTAATCGTGACTAGATAATACAGGCCTTCAAAAAGTGAGAACGTGATTTTTTGTCATAATCCTCTAAAATATGTAAGATAAATTCAGAAACCAAGTAAGTGGTCACTTGATTTTCACAAAAGAAATGTGAATATTCAAGATGTTGCATATGCATTATTCAAGTGTTTGCCTGTATAACTGATTAACCCAGTATATCAGAAGAAAACGTTTTTCTAGAAGCTTTAGGAAATAAAATAAGATCAGTCACTGAAGCCATCTTCTGGGGAAAAAACAAAGAATTCTTTTAAGAACATACACTATTTGCTACATGCACTAGTCACTTTATCATAGCAAAACAATAAAGTAATACTAAAGAATAACATTGTAATGAACTATGATTTATTTTCAGGTGAGAAAGACAATTGTTGATAGGATTGAAATCTTATATCACAATCTTAAGACATTTCACACAGAAAAAACATATAAATGAACTGTGGAATAATGAAAATCCCAGTTTTTCTCTGTTGTCCCCCCACCATGATCTCACAATGGCCACAGTGAAAGAACATACAGTGGGTGAGATTTCAGTCCACTTCCTGTGTTTTTCATGTTCATTCAGTCTCTAAGTTATCAAGTGATTCCAAAGAGTTAAACTTTCTTGAGACTCAAGTGATACAAAGCAGTTTACCTTCAGAAAGTATCCTGACATTAAATATTCCAATATGACCGAATAGCATTAAAATACTCCAGATTAATAGAAATGTAATTATTTTAATTGCATTTACATTTTATGCTTTGTCCATGCAGTGTTTCAAAGACATTTTCCATGACATTTTATGAAAATGATCACTTTCTATGAACATGAAAGGATTTTCCCCAATGGTATTTTCTTGAAATATTTTCTTATGCTTCTTATAAGGAAGATCCTAGCAACTACTTTATGACTTGTTATGCTTTTAACAGTAAAGATTTTCAGGAAGACTTACTCCTAAAGCTCTGCTTCACCCTTGCTTTTGTGCTTGTTCTTTTTTTGGTTCTTTTGTCTTCTGCAAAGAAGGAATACTGGAATTCAGAAATCATGGGCTACTTGTGAGGGCTGAAGAAAAACAAAACCAGACTACCTCCACTTGAAATTTCAAAGGGTGACATGATGTAAATCAGATCATACTGTTCTTCATCCCATCAATTTATGTGCAATAAATAAATTACAACATAAGATACTGTATGTTTTACAGTATCACAAACAGTAGACCAGCAGAATTTCTTATATATGTCTTTTAGAGCAATTTGAAAGAGCACAGAGGAAAACTCAAGGTAGTCTAAATGTTGGATAGGTAGACGTGCTGATTTTCCACTTCAAGCATTAAATATTCATTATCTTAGTCTAAGAAGTTCTTATAGACCTCAGATTAGTACCCTCATGTCAAATAAGAAAGAAACTATATTTAGCTGTCATCTACTTCATACTTATTTTCAGTGGGATTGGCTCAACAAGAAAAACTAAGGGAGAGACATTCTCAAACACAACAAAAGCTACCTATCAGAGTACCCTTCTGAGAAGCTGTAGTAAAGAAAACACTGTTTGGATGAGCAAAATGAAATTTTACACATTTAAAAGGAACAAGTGATTTAACTATTTACTTGAAGGTCATCTGGTCCGATCCCCCTGCAATGAGCAGGGGCATCTTCAACTAGATCTGGTTTCTCAAAGCCCTGTGTGACCTGACTGTGAATGTTTCCAGGGATGGGACATCCATCACCTCTTTGGGCGACCTGTTCCAGAGCCTCACCAGCCCCACAGTAAAGAGTTTCTTCCTAATATCTTATCTAAATCTACCCTCTTTTAGTTAAAAACCATTACCCCTTTTCCTATTGCAACAGGCTCTACTAAAAAGTATGTCCCCATCTTTCTTATAAGCCTTCTTTGAGAATTTAAATGCTGCAATAAAGTCTCCCTGGACCTTTCTCTTCTCCAGGCTAAACAACCCCAACTGTCTCAGCCTTTCCTCATAGGAGAGTTGTTTCCATCCCTCTGATAATTTCTGTGGCCCTCCTCTGGGCCCACCCCAACAACTCCATGTCTTTCCTGTACTGAGGGCTCCAGGCCTAGATGCAGTACCCTGGGTGAGGGAAGGACAGAGTAGAGGGGGAAAATCACCTCCATTGACCTGCTGACCACACTTTCTTTAATACATTCCAGGATATGGTTGGCTTTCTGGGCTGCAGGTGTAGGTTGCTGGCTCATGAACTTGATGATATCAGAGGGAGACACTACTTGGGAAGTAACACCTATGGACCCTTGGAGTTCTACATACAACTGAGAGAGAAGAGTAACAACAGAGTCTCCACAACAACACAGTAAGTCTTCACAACAAGTCTCCACAAGGGCAGCAGCAGCAAAATAAGTACTTTTCATTGTATTGTACACTTCAAGAGAATCCTAGGTATCTTTAAGTGGAATGAACAGCAGAATAAACAAGGGTGAAAAGGACTGGAAATAAACATCTTCTTTGCAAGCAAGCAGTCTATTTCCCTGACATGAATAGTAACAATCTAAATATTTGTTCCATTTTCTAAAATGATTTAGCAGAGGATCTGGTAAATAACACCAGATTTCACATGATGTTTTTTTCTCTGATCCCCATATTTCATGAAGTTTTGAGGGATGCACTATAACTGCATAACTTAAGTATATCTGTTGTAACTTGCTAGAGAAAATTAACAGTTACACAGCTGCACTTCAGCAGCAAAGAATGTAGAAGCTGTGCTAAAATTAGACCTTGCAGCAAAATTGACAAATTGCTTACATTTCAGATTTGAGCAGATGAACTAACAACAGTTATTGAACAAATGCAGTTAATCTATTTCCAATGCATTTTAATAGATCAAAACAATAATTAAGAGAAAGAAGTCAATGTAGGCTTGTCCTTATTGTGAACTCTGCTGGCTACAATAGGAAAAATGTGAACACCATTTGTACATAAAGTAGCTTTTTTCAATGTGATCATTAAAAGTTTGGTAATCTTTTGGGTAATCTTTTACCCTTCCTTACTGTGACATTTCTCTGTTCTCTCCTTTTGCATTAATTTTCTGTTGCATGATCTCATGCAGTGTATAAATGCTTGGAGCAGGGCTTATGTACACTTTTCATGTTGTGGCTATTTTGTTGTTGCTATATGCTTTTTTGTTGTTGCTGTTGTAAAAATCTTGATGTAATCTTTAACTAGGGGTAAGAAATTAGCTGAAGAGGACTACACAACAGGATGAATGCCAGAAAGAATCATACTTATCACTTACAAATTCTCCTAAGGGTCCATGGGTGCAACTGTACTAATAATTTAAGAAGGGCCAGGGAAAGACTTGAGCTATAGCATATGTTAATCCATACTATTTAACAGTTAGCATACTCTCAGGCTTGTTTTTCTCTCTGCCTACTGATATTCCCTCCTTAAACAATGCTCAGGTAGAGTTCAGGAGATGGGACGCAGCAGAGTCAATTTTCAGCTGGTAAAACAGACATGGTAAGTCTGTCCTTTCTTGTTTTTTTTCATCTGGATTTGGGAGAGGCAGTGAGTTTAGCACTCAGAACAGGAGTTCTATCATAGGACTTGTTCTTAGAACCAGAAATAAAGAAAAGTAATAGTCTGTTTCATTTTCCAGAACACAGACCAGGGGATCAGGTCTTGCAAATTCTCTTCGTAGCATATCAGTTCCAGTAGCTAATAGTAGGAAAACGCGAAACAATATATTTTCTATTTATCCTATTAAAAATCTTTCCCTCTATAAATATCACAGTTTTAGATGAAGGCAGGAAGGAGTAGAGACATTGGTCATTAGTGAGCTGCCACAAACTGATGGTGGTTTGCATCCCGCTGTGTACAACATCTGGCGTACGGCAGCCAAACTGCAGCAAATCCCGATGGGCATGCGACAGAAAATTTTGTGCAACTTATGAGGGCTAAGGAAACACACCTTTTGTGTAGAGCCAAGAGCTTACTGAAAGGGGAGTGAAACAGGGTCCTGGTCCCTGGGCAGGGTGGGGGGAATCCCTTGGGAGCTGGGCAGGGACACTCAGGACAGGCAGTGTCCTGAGGACCTTGACATTGCCTGAGGAAAAAGGGTCCTCAGGACAGGCAGTGTCTTGAGGACCTTGACATTGCCTGAGAAAAAAGGGTACAGGAAGAGAGCAAGTGATCAGCATCTCTGATCCCAGACCTTCAGCAGGATTTATATTGTTGAAGGGAGGTGTTAAATTCCCTTTACTCATAAGTCTGCTGGATCTATTTTTGTATGTTTTCTAACACTGTCAACTTACTTGGTCCTATTCATTAACAATATATTGATTGAATCTGCTATATCTAAGTTTTATTGTGTGTGTTAAATTTTATCTACGTTGAGTTGGTTCTTTTTCTCTTTGTTAACCCTATGATCAGCTTCAGTTAGCTACTGGGTTTTGTAACACTTTAATGACTATCTGCTGACCACTGGAAACTGTTATTGATAGCCCTCAGGCCTCCCTTATATTCCTGCACCTGCACTTTAAAGCCTGTGCTCTCATCTTGCACTTGTACTTGTTAACAGATGTTAACTTGTTAACAACTGTTTTTCTTTAACAGCCTTTTGAAACATAACTAACTTTATGTTAGCACAATGTAGTGACATACACATCCTTGTCTTAAAGTCATTGACCTGTTCACTCTACAAAAATTATAATCCATTAGAAAACATGTATAAATTTAATGCTTTGATAGCTATTTGTTATTAACATCTATTAGTTATAGCAATATCAATGGTGTGTTAACCAGTGTGAGTTACAATAGGAGAACAATGATGAATATATATATTTAATCTAAATTAAATGTCCATTTCTGAATGGGGGAAAAAAACAAACTTCACTATGAATATTGCTTACAGTACTGAATTTGACTATATCTGTGAAAGATTTTCAACAGCCCAAGCAATATTCTGTAGAACACTTCAGAAATTATCTGCTATATAAGAAGAAGTGGTCTTAGTTTTACAATATCTCTCCTTGCCAGGATTTCTCCTATGTAGGCCCATACTTCCCAGACTGACAAGATCAAAGTATCTTAGGAAAAATGATAGTCATATTCAACAGAGGTCTTCTGCAAAATCCATTGCTGTCACTAGAAAGAATGTTCTCATGCCACTGGGCATTGGATCAGTCACAGACCTGAATGTGTTTAAGTTGAAAGAAAGAAAATAAACTACCATGAACAGATAATGAAAATGCCAAGAATAAGCACAGGTGGCATGTAGACAACCAGGGTTCAAGCTGCTGTTCTAGCCTACTCTAACCTACTCTAGCCTACTTGGCTCAATAAACATTTTATTCAAATTGAAACAACTCCAGCAGAAGACAGTGAACCAGAGAAGAAGTTACCCTAGAGTGCAGTGGTTAGTGCACATAAGTGACTGGAAGATGTGAAAATTTGTCAGCCTGAATACATTTCCTTCAGCAAGATGATGAAAACTACCCTTGTAGTTGCAGAGTGAATAGGATCTTACAGCATGTAAGGAAGAATATTATGTCAAGTAACATTATTTTTTAAAAACTCTCTCTGCTAAAATTAAGAACAAAAATGAATGCTAAATAGTGCTGGAATCCCCATGCAATTCCATGCATATCACATAAAAATCAAATAACTCATCATGAATAATGTTAGTGCTGAACAAGGATCAACAAAATAATTTTAAATAATAATTAGCCTGATGCTGTTGCAAGCTCCTTTAGTGTTTTGTTAAATTGAGTAGTAAGTTTATAGTCCATTTGGCAAATGCACATTACAAACTAAGAATGTTACTGTGCTTCAGAATCCTGATATTAATGTAGCCTGATTTAGCCTGCACATAGCACAGCACATATAGTACTAGATTGTGCCTCTCCTGTTACTACCTTATATATTTTTGCAACAGTTACGTAAAGGAAAAGTAAGTTACTTTGCCTACTGCTGTCATCTGTGCAGGCAATGAGGAAGTGTTACACTAAACTGATATAATATAGTCTGAAAATTGAAAGTGAGCATTTCAATGACAGCAGGGCATCTAACATCAAAGTTCCTATTTTGAATCAGTTCATTCTTTCATTGACATATGGATTAATCCAATGTACCTGCTTGCATTGGGTAAAATCTATTTTGTTGTAGAAGGCATCCACTTTCTGTTAAGCACAGCAGAGTAGGCAAAAATGTCCTTTAAACTATTCTGTTCTTTTTTCTTCCATCCGTACCCCTGGAAATTCTTTGCTTTTTTTTTTTTTTTTTTTTTTTTCCTTGTGCTACCGTTCTCTGTTTCTAAGCATGTATTATCCTGAACTACTGTAAGGGGATAGTCTTTTATTCTTTATAAAATGCCTATTTTGGGGGCTGCACATCTCTGAGGGACACCATGGTTGTTGTAAAATTTACACGTAATGTTTTTGAGATTTGGAGGCAATAAGAGAGCTAGAGAGCTTCAGGTTAGAGCTCAGAGTAAATTCATTAATTCCTTTTTTAACAGAAAGCACATAAAAAATTAATGAATTGAGCCTGCTGAGCTTAGTTTGCCATATATTGCAGTAAACAATTTTTTTTGTTTGGTTTTTTTCAGGGATTACTTGCAGCTTTACATTTTTAATCTGCAGACAAAGATGTGGAGAGAGGGAAAAAGAAGAATAACATGAAAGGAATAACTTATCCTATTTATATTGTGCCATGTGTTGCAGTTACTGCTGTCCTAGAAAGAGGTCATCCTAACATCCTAACACTTCAGTTGGTACAAATGTAGGTATTAACAGATATACACAGAGATATACCTATAGGTAAGGGGATGCAGAGAATGTTCACACTGAAGACTATGTAAGAGCGACAGTTTGGCATAAATTAATACTGGAATACAGATAACACAGAAAGCATCCCACACTGATATTTTGGGGGTAGATTGGTACAATGTATTCAGTTTATTACCCTTCCTTTCATTTTCCCCAAGGCAAACACATATTAGTACCAGCTGCTGTGGCAAGCACAGTGGCATCTTATGATGAGGTTAGCCAATACACCTGTATTGTGTCTACTGCTGTTTTCAGTACATGGTGCAAAGATACCCAAATGATTTCACAAGCAATCTAACAACATTCATGAGGTGCCGCAGCCAAGCCTTATTAACTTCAGGATGACATTTCACCATGTGGATTAACTGGCTTAGGTTAGTGCCAGTTTAGTGATTTTTATGCCTTGGTCCCCTGAAGAATCTAGACACATCCAAAGGACAGAAAAAAAAAATAATAAAAACTATAATGAACACCAAATGATTATTTAAACAATTAATTGGAGCTTCTCAAATGCTAAATTAGTTCATCTTAGACCTACAGTTTCTTTCAGTTCTTTAACAATTATGAATACTTCTAGAGTGACTATAACCAGTACTATGTTATGCACTTAAAGGTTCTGTGTGGTAGAAAATCTACTAAAATTAAGTTTGCTTCAGGCCATTTGATGTGCAATGAAAGGAAAAACTTCAGCTGTGCAGGTAAAAAAATCCTTAAATTTCAAAAGAGTGTAATATTTCTTAAAAATACATGTATCATAAGAGTGATCTGAAACATCCAGAACAAAAGTTTTCAAAGCACACATATAAAATGAGTAAAACATACCTAAGGGGATATACAGGATACCATAACTTCAAATGTTTTTCAAATGAGATTCTCTCTCTCTCTCTCTCTCTCTCTCTCACACACACACACCCACACACACCCACACACACACCCACACACCCACACACACCCACTCTCTCTCTCTCTCTCTCACACACACACACACACACACACACACAAACACACACACACACAGAGTCACATACAAGCACATCACACACCAGTAAGAAAAACTGTGAAATAAGCTGAGGTTGCTGTGAAAAATGAAACAAACAAAATAGACAAAAATGAACTTTTCTGCTTAAGTTTAATTTTCAGGAAGACAAAAATTTCCCATTGAAAAAGTGTATAAACTGATAAGGTGATTAATATTTTAAAAGATATGGCAGGTAAATTATGAGCATTATGATTAACCAATTAGTGGTTTTGAGCAGTGGTACCGTCCTAGTCTCTAGTCCTTTAGTGCTAGTAATAAGTGATGTTCCGTAATAGGGATGATTACAGATGGCAAGAAGTCCTCCTTGAAATACATAGCTGACCTTATAGGAGAAAGCTCAGAAATCTAGCTATTTCTGAAGACTGAGCCATGAGTCCAAGTCCATAGTTGGTCAAAACCCAGGTAATATTGATATTATCTGGAAACAAAATATCAGACTTAGATGCCAGAGTGGGTGAAGAGAGCTACAACACAGTCCTGCCTGGTTAGTAGATGACTGAATCTGGTCTTCCTTTAGAATAAATATTACACATTCAAGCACAAGCAAATAATAGACACTATGGACAGCTGGTAAATGTAAAGCCACTTATTTATAGCAATAATAGGGGTAACTATTTTCTTCTGTGGATGTCTGGATTTGGAGAATGAAGAGACAAATAATTTGATTCTGAAAGAAATACATGCATGAGTAGGAAGGAAAAAAGGAATTTAATTTTGCCCCTGCAAATGTTAACATATTAGGTGTATGCACAGTATTGTAGTTGTTTAGGATGATCTGGTTTTGTCATTTATTCCATGAGCCCATTTGAGGAATGTATATCTGAGACAAATTTAGTGTCAGATATAGTGTCTTTTGGCTTTTAAATAGGTTCTTAATGTTTGGAGGATATATTAATAACTTTCGTTGAATTCAATTAGACTGCAGATGTTCAGAATGTCTGAAAATCAGCAAGCATCTTAATATGATTAAACATGGATTTTAGTGCTTTTTATATGTAACATACAAGTTTCTGAAAACCCCTTCAGGAAATTCACTTGGAATGGTATAACTCAATCCTTTTCTGTAGTGTGTTCTCTTCTGAGGTGCAAAAACATTCTTTCATTCAAAAGGGCTTTTATTTAAGATTAAAAGAAGGAATATACGGTAAGGATCCCAGTGAGAAAGCAAAATTAATTTTTATCACTTACTGCATACATGTAGGGAGAAAGCAGGAGAAGATGAAATTTCAACAGAATTTTGTAAGATGGAGAACTGTCAAACCAGAAACTGTGCTGAAATCCTTGAAAAAGAATGCAGTGCTTACTGTTAAGGCATGTTAGGAGCAGTGACCACCTCCAGTGGCTCCAGCCCAGGACCCTCTGTTGTGGCTGCTGGAGCCCCGCCTGGTGCCCGGGGACCCAGGGTCTCTGCCCAGCCTGAGAGATGTGGCTGCCACTTTCCTGTTTGCATGTTCAATGAGTAGTGAAGCTATGCATGTGTCCCAGGGACACACACACACGTAGAGAGGCACACACAGAGGACTCTGACATGGGCAGTCACACAAGCTGCCACAGACAGGGTGCTGCCTTCAACGAAACCTACATACAGGACTCGTAAAACATGGGCACAGCCAGCCAAGTCCTCTTGTCTTCAGCTGGTAGAAGCAGAAGTGAAGGCACATGCACATGACATTATCTAGATTCACAACCACTAGCAATCCCCTGAGCAGTGGCATGAACCCTTTGTAGGTCCAACACACCTGATGAGATCCTGGGTCCTTCTTACTTGGGCAACAGATCTCCTATTCACTATCTGGTCCAGCTTGGTGCTCGTGAGCAAATACACACTCGCATGCTCATTTCAAAGGCACCCTGCACTCTCAGATCTCCCTGAATACCAGCCTGAGCCCTCTCCCTGCCTGATACCCTGGCCCAGACCCAGGATCTCCTATTCACCAGCTAGTCCTGCTTGAGGTTTGCTCAAGCAGGACTTGCTTGAATACACGAACACCCCATGCAAACCCGTTTTGGAGGCAATACAGATCGGAAGCAGTCTCTCTCCAACAGCCAGTGCTGGGTGCCTCACTTACCTCACCTCACTCACACTGGTCCCTCCCAGTAGCTGTTTTTTCATGACAAACACCATTCCCATCTCAGTGGCTGGCAGCCATATGATCCAGTATTTGGGACTGGGACCCCCACTCCCTGTGGCAGCTGACACCACAGGCTGGGGGTTCCTGCACCCCTTATCTGAATCCAGTAGCCAGTCCCTGCAGTAGTTGAGTAGTTGACACCTGGTCCTCCACACACAGAGGACGGAGTCAGATTACACAGAGAAATAGGTGTTTGGTTTTTTTTTAAAAAAGAAGACGACCTGACAGACTGTAGGGATCATGCACAGGCTCAGTCAGACAAGTGTGCTGTCTGGCCCCATTTTACACCTGGCTGACCCCTTTTATACCTCCTTCTGTCCATTATCCCTTTGTTCTTGCCTTGCACGTTCCCCCATCGGTTTGCACAGTTCCACCAACTCCCTGCAACATCCTGGACCCTCATTTTGCATCCTTATCAGTTACAAAGTCCTGGTTTGTGTACATTTTTTTGGCATCCCATCAATTAGTGGGACTGGCAAGGTTTGTTTCTTGTCTTTGTCTCTCACGTGTTTTCCTGTCAGGTTTGTGTGGCTGTATATTCTGTTTCTGGCTTCCCCCTTTTCCTTAGTAATCCACTTAACAGAGTCCATGATCAGATAATCTTACAGAAATAAACATTATCACTTTCCACATATATTTACCAATTAATGTGACCGAGCTGGTTTGGTTCTCCTTGCTGCCTCCTTTATAATTTGTTGGTCACACAACATTTGTGGTGTCTCTATATTCTTGCTCATGTATTCCTTCTTTTCTCATTATTCTCTTTTACCTTTAAAAGAACATTGTCCAGATACCCTGAAGAAGCAGGCACTGTCTCCTTCCATGTATCTTTATACCTATATTCAAGAAATAACGAAAAGGTCTGTTTTGGGAGCTTGGTCAATAATGGCATGCTAAGATACAATGCAATATTCCTTATGAATAGATAATTAAAATAGGAAGTTATAGGAAAAAGGCTATACTGGGTTGGTTTTATTTATAGGTGGAGTGGAAAACTATAAAAAACAGGTGATTGTAGTGCTGTTGATTTCTTCCAATTCCATCATTTGAGAACTTTAACAAGTGTGGCCAACTTGCTGACCTTTCCTCTTCTGTGGCTGCATTGAGAAAGTGATCCTACCAAATCTGGAGTTGTTCTTTCTGAGAAAATGTAGAGGAAAATAGAGAATTCCACACAGAGTGAAGTGGTACAGTAATCCATGCTGTGAGAGTTGGAGGAGAAGACTATTGTTGGCATACTGGAAATAGAAGTGGGACCCTGTTGTGGTTTAACCCTGGTAGGCAGCTTAGCAGCACACAGTTGCTTGCTCACTCCCCCACAGCAAGATAGGGAGAGAATCAGAAGGGTAAAAGTGAGAAAACTGTGGGCTGAGACAAAGACAGTTTAATAAGTAATGCAAAACCTGCACACACAGTCAAAGTAAAATAAAGAGTTTGTTCACTACTACCCATCAACAGACAGCTGTTTAGCCACCTCCAGAAAAGCAGGGCTTCATCACATGTGATGGTTACTTGGGAAGGCAACACCATAACTGCGAACATGTTCCCCCTTCCTCCTTTTCCCACCACCTCTTATTGCTGAGAACTATGCCATATGGTATGGGATATCCCCTTGGTCAGTTGAGGTCAGCTGTTCCCGCTGTGTCCCCTCGCAGCTCTCTTGTGCACCCCAGCCTACTCGCTGGTGGAGCAGTGTGAGGAGCAGAAAAGTCCTTGGTGCTGTGTAAGCACTGCTCAACAATGAGTAAAACAATCCTCTTATCAATACCGTTTTCATAACAAACCCAAAACATATCCCTGTACTAGCTGCTGAGAAGAAATTTAACTCTATCTCAGCCAAAACCAGTACAGACCTAAATGATTTATCCCATACTTTAGTGTGGGTCCTGTGCTGTGGACAGGTGGATGGGGGAGGAAGATGGAATTACAGATCAGAGGCAGACTTTACCTGTAAGATTACAAATGACGAGCACATGCTAGGGGCAGGGCTTTGAGATCTAGGAAAGACTTAGTGGATTCAGTGAGTTTCTCATTAGGAAAGGAATGATTTAGAAGGTGTAATAGATAGAAATCTTTTTCTTATATACCTGACAATGCTGTGTCATATAGCTAACTGGTATGTAGTATTGCACTATCATATTATTTCCTTAATTCATTTAATGGTGATTATTTTTAATTTTAATTCTAGTAACAATTAGAGACTCCCACTCCTGACTGATAATTAATGATGATAGAAACTGTCTAAATACAAATTGCTAGTCAGAACCGGAAACAATTAATCTCCTTACCAAGTAAGTCAGAAGAAAAATAATCATGTATTTAAAAACCTAGATAATGTTCAACTTCTTTGTCAATTTGCTTTAAAACATGGTTTCATTTGGTCTTATGTTGCAGTTGGACTTTGTCAGAAGGAAACAAGTTTATTCTTCTGCTTAGGAAATGAAGCATTAAAAAAATAAGATTCAATATCTTGCCATTTTCATTATTGTTATGATGACTCTTGAAATGTCATGCTTTCAAAATTCAGCCATTCTATTCCTGATCATTCTTGTTTCTCACTGTAGTTAGCTAATGACTTTCTCCTATTTCCACTACCAGAAAAAGAAAACTCAGACTTCCAATGAGGCAAAATCAGGCCCAATATCCAATTAAAATGTTCAGTGAATGGTAGAAAAAAAGTCTCTTCAATTCATGCTAATTGCTTTTTTGTCTTTGGAATATACCAAATAATCCTACTATGGATTTTTTCATGTTGTTCTTTTGCATCTGGAAAGTCATGATGACATTAGCAGAAATTGTGTTAAAAAAATTGGGAGATCACAGACCTACACAATGGAATTTTCGGAAGGGTGCTGTAGTGCTTGTCTTGTTGAAGTCAAAGGAGCTTCAATATTGATCTCAGCAGGAAAGTACTAAAGGCCTTAGAAACTCATGATACCTGTGCAATGATAATATAGACACAAAAGTACCATCTAGGAAATGTTATTCATTCAGCTTAAATGATTTTAAACCTCTAGACTATTATCATTTAAAAGCATACTGAGGTTTTCTAAATAAAACTATTTTATTTTTCTCTGTGCAGCTGAGAGAATGAATAATTCTTTATTAGTTATTGCTTGCTGTTGAAAAACTGACATGATTTTTAAATAATTAGGAACCTCATCCTATCAGGTTTTGCATAACTTGATCATCTAAAAACACCTATAGCAACTGAGATTTTTAAGTGTCTTACAAAACTGAGTCCCAAAACATCAGTCAATTTAATAATGAAAAAGCTTCTTGAAATTTTCAAATTAAGTGGCTAACCCCCCCAAACAAATTAAGAAATCCACTCACCTAATTTTCAGTAGAGAGAATTGAACAATAAGAATTGTTCAGTAGCTTATACAGCCTTTAAATCTTATTAAGCAACATTGTAAATTATTTTTGTTGTGTTTCATTTGCTTACTCTACCTAAAGCACATCATTTAATATTTGAATACATACAGCAACAACAGCTTTTGATAGAAATTTAATTCAATTTGTTTGGAAGCTACTACAAAATAAAATCTTCTTAAAAAGCCAAAGTTTGCCGACTGTTCTTGAAGCTGTCATGGAAGAGTAGGTGGCTGTTAATGGGAGGTCTCTAGTAATAAGGAACAAATAATTTTCAGGTAAATATCATTCTCATTATAAATTTATGTCTTAAACAACTATTAAAGACAGATGTGAGAGATGGGAAATATCCAATACAAAATTGCTCATAACAGCTGTCTTTTAGTCTTAAATATTTCTCTGACTCTAAGTCCTTCATCAATGCATTCTGTTCTTTTTCATGTTTTTTATGTTCTGTGCTTTGAAAATGGTTCATTGAATGAATATATGTTACTATCAGTATTTTATCATACTAATGGTTAGGTGTTCCAGCTGAGACTAAGACTCTGTTGTACTATAGGGCCTATTGTGCAGATACCTAAAAGGCCTGTTGCACAGCTTGTACAATGTAAACTGAGGACAAAGGAAAAATAGAAGCTGTTTCCTCTCTTGTAAATTAAGGAGAAAAATAAATGAACTGTTGAAAGTCATAGATGAGAGTTTTTGCAGAAATGCATGTAGATCATAACCTTCTGAGGAGAGCTGATTAAAACAGAAGGTTTCCAAATTTCAGCTGTGAAGTATGCATATATGTATATGCATTTCAGTATGTGACGTTACTTTTATACATAGTTTTTCTTAGTTCTCCTATATTTTAAATAAATGGTTATATATAAAAATATTTTCTGTCACAACTGTCTACCTGACATGAAACTGACAAAAATCTCAATTTCACTGAACATCATTTCAGGATCTGTAATTACAAAATCTTTTCAGGGACATTAATCTTTTAAAGTTATCTCAAGACTGCCAATTTTTGCCACTGTACAACTTCACAGCAGGGAGGACCCATGTGCCAGACCTCCAACTAGCCCCGGCTGGCTAGGAATGCTAAATTTTGCGTTCTAAAGATTACTCAGGTTTCCCCAATCTTTCCTCAAGAAGACCAGACTGTTCTAGAATTATGGACCCTGGAGTTCTGGTAATTCCCAACCGACATAAAAGTGAGACTGCTCAAATGATTTTTTTTTTTAATCTAACTGCAAAAAAAAAAAAAAATTCTTTTTCATATAATTTTACCCACTACCTTTGACAATGTAACAGGATATTTTGGAATTAAAATAAAAGATTATGAAATTTTTTAACCTTTCTACAGAATATATTACTAGCACACAAAGTAGATTAGGATACAATGACAGCTTATGTTAAACTGCTAAAAAAGTTACAGTCTTGGCTTGTTTGAATTACTAATCAATTAGTTTGTCGAGAGTGAAATATACCAATGCAAGCAAGGGCAATAAAAGAAATTGTGCTTTAATTTTCTGCTCTTACCATGTCTCTACAAAGAATGAGATCCTTTGAGCATTCTAAGTTGGCTGGATCCACACTAGTTGAAGTCTGAAAGACATGTATCTGAGTTAGTGTAGTGTTGTGCTCAGTTTATATACATTGAGAAGAGGGACATAAACAATTCACACAGTATTAAGAGAAATAGTATATTAGCTTAGCCATACTAGAGCAGCTATATTGCTTCTTACCAAAAATTTGCTTATATTGAGCAAACTCAGAATATGAGCAGAAAAGTATGTCCCTGCTCTGTAATTACACAAATGTATGTTCTGTTATCCTGCAGGACACTTTATAGCTTCACAGAAAAGATATATTTTCTTCTTTATAATGTTATTAGTGAGAAGTTTTTTTCTCTTTGCTTTACATGAATTAAAGGCCTGTCTAGTTTCAAAGTGAGGGATAATGGAAAGTAGTCATGCATTTTTTCTTCTTGTCTTCCTTGAATGGCCCAACCATCAAGTGGGGAAAGAGTTTAGATGTCCTGTGCTTTGTGCTCAGAATGGTAAAGCTGCAGAAATGATCTAGAAAGACCAGTGGACAGACAAGAACACCATTTAAATGGAATTTTGAAAAATATGCCTCAATCCAAAACACAGATCTTCAAAACTTTCCTCCCCTGAATATTCTGCACTTAGATGTAGGAAGCTGAAATTTCTGTATCAAATTTTCATAGCACCTTAAGCTCCTTTTCTGAATTTGCCTAGAAGTGCTTCAGTTCTGCCCTAGGCTACTTGGCTTGGCACGTAGTAAATGCCCAAACCTGATCAGATTACAGAAATTTCCCAGCAGAATTTGAATAAAAGAAGGTGGTGTGAGGCTGCTTAACCCTCCAGCTATGGCTGTTCCATGTGATGTGAGAACATAAACTGTAGGAATCACTGTGAGTACGATGATCTCCCTTGCCTAGGAAACACACCTCTTCCTCTTCTGATGTCCCTCATCAGATAAAACCTCATAAATAAAGCAGTAGTGCTCTAGGCTCCCTTTTAAGAAATAAACTGAGGAAAAAGTCCTGTTTCCTCCTGTTTCCTCCCTACTCAAAGCCCTATTTGTTCTTTTATTTATGTGAACAGACCCATCCGAAATTGTTGCCACTATGAGTAAAGGGCTTTCCTTCCAGAAAGGATGGGATTACAGTGTGTGTCTACTTGATAAATTGAGAATTTAACACCTGCTCATCATGACTGGTTGGCTATTTTGGTTTTTATTTTTCTGTGATGGTTAAATCTCCTTCTACCTTCTATAGGCATATTACCTAAAGCATGAGGGAAACAATATGGACTGTTTCAAAACTGACCTCATACTGATATGGAGAAATAGTGTGAAATGGGGACAATGGACATCGATTGTGATTGTATGTGTCTGCTCGAGGAATGTGGGTATGGTGACTAGTCATGGGTGCGGTGTATGGTCACATAGGCACACAGCCTTGAGGAGACGCCTGCCCTTCTTCCTCTAACAAAGGGGCTATTTAAAAAAGAATGAGAAAAGGATGAGAGACATTCCAATGCTATCTAGAGGGAGGGAGTGCTAAGTCTCCTTGCTGGAGAAGATTGGATGGTCACAAGGACATGAATCACCTTTTCTTGCTGAAGAAGATCGGATGGTCACAAGAACATGAATCACCTACAAACCTGCAAGACCACCACATTCCAGGAAACGGACTGATAAGCTAATTAACATACGAAGCGGGGTTTAGGTAACGAATATGTATAGGCGTTAATTGAATATTCATTTGTTTCATTGTACAAATGTGAGATGGTTCGTCACTTCGGGTATACACGCTTGTGGAGGAGCGATCCCCCGTGCATCTGCGCGCAATAAACATACCTACTTTATAACTTTCGAGTTATAGAGTCTGATTCTGCACGTCAATACACCATTGGTAAATTTAAATCTCAGGAATGCTTTAAAAAATCTTTTTAGACAATTAAAGATGCTAAAAATGTTTAAAGCATTTAACCAGTGAAAAGTGTGAAATGATTAAAATTTTTCCTCCTCATGAGAATGCATGTTTTAATGATCAAGAGATTATTTGATAATACTGCAATGAGTTCATAAAACGTTTCAGAAAAGGCCATATTGTAATATAAGGAAGCTTTGAACTCAGTAATGTGATGCACATATGAGTGTATCTGTGCTTATACTTATTTTAAGACCCAAGGACATTTAAGAAAAATTTAAGGTTTCTAGGATAATATGAAAGAAATTGAGACTGAGCGATGCTTAAGCAGTTCACAGAAGTGCTGACCCTTCTTTCTTGGCTCCTGAGTGCTCACTAAAGATGTAACTTCCTACTTAATGTACATGCCTTTTAGATTTTAATTATGTATTGTATTTTATGTTGTTCATAATGAAAATTGCAGAAGCAGTTTTCTGCCGTTAAACAGCTTCTGTCCATCCATTGGAGTTTAGCTAATGGCAGCTATCTATATCTATACAGGAAAGTAGAAGTTAAATTTAACAACTTGAATAGGACACTCTCAGTAGAAAAAATGATTATTTCTTTTCACTTTTATAGCTCCTCCCCTACTGTTAGCAGAGGCCTCTGAAATAATACCGCCAAAGAATAATGGGACCTGCTATAAAAAAGTGTAAAGCTATTAAAAAAGCAACAATCCTAAAATAAAGATGTTCCTGAGTGCTCAAAAGCAGCTGCTTGCAATCAATTACTATACTATAAGGCATTTGCTCCTCTTGAAGAACGTATTATTTTGAAACATAATGCAAAGTCACAGCAGGCCCCATAAAATGGGCCATGCATACTGCATCTCAGCCAGATAGAGAACCTTAAACAGGCTAGACTCTGTGTGTATTCTGTATTAAAAAAAAAATAAATAATCAACAATCCCTATATCACTGCTCTAAACCGTTGTAACACATTTGGTTTTGGGATCATGACACTCATTACTGAGACTAAATCCTTCATTATGCAGTTTGTTGAAGTGTTTAAAGCAATACACCAGCCTAAACAGAAAGGTAGAATTGACTGTCAATGGCTAGCTACTCAGTTTCAAGGAATTTATATATTCACATACCTAAATGCATGTACTATGTAGGAAAATCTCACTAATCAGAATTTTGCATGTCTGTACTCCTTTTAATACACAAAAAGTATAAGTGTCCCGATTTCTCAGAGATTTATTATCAGATGTTAACAAACAGCTTAATTTTATTATGTTTTTAATTGTAAAAATAATTTGCCATATGCTTTGGTCATATATTTGCTATTTTGTTGTGAAAAAATAGCTTAAATGGATAAAATTAGACTAATTGGCAAAACAGAGTTTAAATAAATTAAGAAACATTGAAATAGTACTATATACTATATTTATGTCCTTACTTAAAAAGAACCTATGAGATAGTCAATATTTTCATAGGTTTCAATATTTGAAATTTTAACCATTTCTATTTGGTCTCATAGTTCCAGTGAATTATTTACATATATGTATGTGTGTATATATACCACACACACACACACACATATATATATGTATAAATATTTTTTTCCTCCACATAAATATTATTATGTATCTATTAAAATATGTTGTGGTCATCTAATTGCACAAGTATTGCAAAAGGCATGATTACTATCTATGCAAGAAATAAGGTCTGCAACTTTTTCCCATGGTATGAAGTATAGCCATCAGAACCCTGGAAGTTTCCCTGGATGTTAGTCCTAAAACTGCAACAATATCAGGAACAGAAAGATTACTATATATAATTGTAAGGATTCCAAAACATAACAGTATCAACCAAAACAACAGATAATTGTAAGGTTAAACTGTGCTAGCCAGATCTTAGGGGTAGAGAGGTTAATTTTAAAAGTTCTTAAAAGCAGACCTAATACACACACACACACCCCAGGTTCTTTTGTTTGTTTTGTTTTGGTTTTTTTGTTTTTTGTTTTTTTTTTTTTTAAATATGGGTTGTCTGCAGTACTTGGTAGCATACTGGTCTGAGTTCTGAGTGAACTATGAATTTTTTTTCATTTTGTTACTTGTAAGTACTGTGGGTTTTGTTTGTTTGTTTGTTCCTAAAAAATGATAAAAGATTTGAATACATGCACTACTGCTTTGCTACAGCTCCCTTAGCAATCTTGATCCCAGGCAGCCCGGGACAGTGAACTTTTCCATGTGTAGAAGGCCTTTCACAAGAAGTGCGTGATGTAGGCAGAAGCACATTTGCCTATTACAATAAATACACTAAACATGATGTCAGAGACACATATCCTTTTGCATTTCTTTACCATCAACATGGGCTGCTCACTTCAGCCTTGATTATTGTTGTTACTTTTACATCTAAGTATAATTGCAGAGTATTAAAAAAAGGGTAAAATTGTCTTTGTTGGCTGTACAGGAAAGTAGGCATAAATTGCTACTAAAACGTCTCCAAGTAGGAATATTTCTATCTCATGCTGAAAGTTTGGAGAGTGAAAAAAGAATTTGGACTTGTCAACAAAAGAAAGAGAAGTGATCTCTGAAGCGGAAAATTCCAACATAAAAAACAAGGGGTACAATTAAAATGAGAATTGAGAGCCTACAAGGTGCAGTTTCAAATAAGTGACCTCTTTTTCTTAACTGCTGATATGTCAAGTAGATGTTCTTACTGTAAATGGTGTCTAAGGTAGGTAATTTGCTTGTCTTAAATATTAACTTGAAAGAATTTTTTAGTTTATATGAATGCAACAGATAGTACAGAGGTCTTTCAAAAGAATGTCTGTAAACAAAATATCCTTAAAAATGTGAACCATGGTGTGTCTTTACAGCCATTTATTTAATAGATACCTACTCAGTTTCTAATAGCATCTAAATATTTGACATGTCTGCAAAAAATCCCTCTCCCTTGAGCCCATACACATCATGCTTGCTTAAACAAATTAAATCTAAGTATAAGAAAATATTTTATTGCAGGTTAAAGAAAAATGTTAAGTTATAAATTTAATCTGTCTTCCCAGATAAGAGACAAATGCTTGAAGATTACTTTGGGTTTTCACTTTATTGTAAGCCATTCTATTATAAGGTCATTTTCAGAGTCTAAGAAGGTCAACCTCATTGAGGACAGGTAGAAGACCATCACTTAAATGCTTAGGAAATTAAATAGGACAGCCTTCTGTACCTTAAAGAAAAGGAATTCTGTAAAAGTTGTGTTTCTTGTGAGATTTTTTGGTGTTGTTTAAAACAACAGTTTTGAAGACAATTCAGCTTCTCAGTAGCTTCTTTTCTCTAGGGATGTTCCCAGGTATTTTAAAAGGGCTTTCATGTGCCCCTGGCTCTTCTTACACTTTGAATTCAGTGAATACATCTAGCTTGAAGTTAATATTTTATGTATGTATTTTAGAATTATAACATTGGAGATGCTTGATTTTAAGGACACAAAGGAATGATGTAATTGTATGTAATTTTTGCCTTTTGGACATCAGTAGTTTAGTTTCAGTCAAAATACGCTCTTGGAAAGCCACATATTCCAGGGATTAATCTGATTTTTTCTAAGTAAAAAGTTAAGATGAAGTTTCAGTTAACCTATTCAATTTGGTTTTCAGAGTTTGATAACTATGACATACAATTTCCCCTCTTGCCAGTCTTAACCAAGATCTCATAGACTAAAATCACAGCTCTGAGCTATGACAATATGAAAGTTAGAGTAGACAATGCCCTGCAAATTGTCTTCTCAGGAAACTATTCAGGATAAAGTCTGGTCTCTTCTCATTGCTACCCTCAGCCATGTCTCTGTAAAGACAGAAATAAGGGTTTAAGGATTCTGACTTTTTAATGCTGAATTTCCAAATTGTTGCTGCAAAACCAAGTCATCCTTTTTATTTTTCTTTCTAATTTTGCATATGTTTTTAAAGAAAGAACATTCAGACACATGTGATACAGTTCACAGTGAAACTTTACTTACACTGTTGCAAGAAATCAGTACAGGCATAGAATCTTGTTGAGTAAAACTTAGTTTTGTTTCTCCAGATATCCACAACAGCAAACAAGAAAAACCACTTTATTTCAATCACATTGGAAGGGATTACTCCTGGAAAAAAGCATTAATTCACCAAGAATTTTCATAACATTGATCCTGATTTGTATGCCTTGTGCATACCTACTCTAGCTATTTCTGTACTGTTTTCATTGACGTCATGTCTGTAACTGCACTTTGCGTAACATTATGGAGTCAGTAATATTTTCTTGCATGCTCTGTTCCTTGTAGAAATAAATGTATGATACTATGTTTTAAGTAACTTATGATACTAAAGCATTGTAGTCAAACAGAAGCCTGTGATGCCTATACATTAAAATGTGTTAATCACTATGTAATATTAGCTTTCTTTAAACTCAAATATAAGCATACTGAAATAATGTAACCAATGAACGTATGTAAGCATTTTGTAACACTGTGATGGCACACCAGATATAATGCATAAGCTCTGGCTGTAAGTATGTGATCAATGTGACCAACAAAAGAGAAATAAGTTGTGTGTATAGCACGAGGCATACAAATATGAGAAGAAATTACTAGGCAAGGGCAAGATAAGCACAAGGAACTGCAAAATTTACAAAAAGGATGAATGTGAAAAAAAAAGATAAATAGTACTGGGAGCAGATGAGTTGCAAAAGGATGCGAGGACAGCAAATAACATAAAAATTTCAAGCACAAATAGGCAAGATAGGGTAAGAAGATGACAAGCCTGGTTTTGGTCCAGCTTCTGACAGGGAGCTTTGAAACTTGATCACTTTGACCCATGTCAGTAAGGCCATAAAGAACCATAGTTGTCTGCACCAACTGTACAGTAGTAACATCATGATATTGTATGTTCACAGCTGATTTAGGGTATAAATAGTAAAAATACCAGCTTTCTGTATTAATATTGTTTAAGAACTAACCTTTAGCATGAAATATGCTGTTAAGGAGTGAAGTTAGGGTTTCCTTCTGTGTTTGGGTTTGTTGGTTGGTTTTTTTTTTTCCCTTTTCTTTAAAAGGAGTTTACAACTTGCTGAATTTGTCTCATAAGTATTCCCATCACAGCAATTTCTATTTCCCTGATGTATGAACGTATATATTGAGTTACACCATTATACTCTGAAGTACTGTGAACTTGAGTGTGCTTCCATTTGATACAAAAAAAGTTTGAAAGATTATGCAAAACTTTTGGAATTAGAATTAAATCTGCATTAATACCCACAAATTTCAGTCCTGTTATTTTTTTATTTTTCTTTGTCACATTGAATCATGTGTTTCTAACAGAGAAATATATACAATTAAATTACACAGACTGGCAAAATATGGCCATGTGATGGCATATATAATGTAATAAAATTCAATATAATGTAATACAGTATAATGTAATAGAATAGCCATAATTAATATAATATAGCATAACATAATATAATATTACTTAACATGATGTAGCTTCCTAATAAAGTGAACTGTGATTTATTTTTTTTTTAAAAAAGCGATACAGAGATTAACTGCTTCACTACAATGAGAGTATAACACTGTAAAATGTCAATACTGAAGATCAGACCAGGTACTATGCTACGGGAGCCTTAGGCCATCCCACCTAAACTAGTATCTTGGTTTTGATGGTGGCAAATACCACATAATTCGGAAATGACTGAAAGGAGTGTATATATATAGACACATATGCACATACAAAGAAAATAAGTGACAGTGGTGCTCCTGCTTTTCAGGGTCCTGAGAGCATCACCAGGCCTGACTATCCCTCCCTAGGCTCCATCCTGCCTGTGGGCCCAGGACCCCGCTGTGGCTTTTCCTAGTGACACCATAGTCCTGCCTCTAGTCTTGCTCCCTGGATGGATCTCGGACCTCCAGCCTTGCCTCTAGTCCTGCCTTCTGCTGCTCCTGACTGTCCAGGTGCCCTGGGTGGGCCCCAGGCCTGGTTTCTCACTTTGCCTTGCCAGAGTCTGCTGAGGGACCCTATAACCAGCAGATGGCTCTACCCACCATGACCAGACCCTGTGGGGTTGTGCCTCATTGGTAAGGCCGCAGCCTGTGCTGGCCTCACCCTTGCTTTCAGTTAACTTGCCACTAAGGAACAAATCTCCCTCTGCTTCTCCCTGAAAATGACTGCAAGTTTCTCTGAAGACGTATTGTCAGAGTGCCTTTGCAGTGCCAACCACAGAAAGAAAACTAGAGATAAAAATCTGTTTGATCTATGGCACAAATACACACAGAGTGAAAGGTTGAAGAGGATCTCGAGACCCTCTAATTCACCTTTTCACTGAGGCATGGTCATGATATTTCAGTTATATTCTTGAAAACTTCTAATCAAAGATTTGATAACTTGGACCAAAACTTTGTTTCAACACCCCACTTCTCACAGCTGAAGTTTTCTTGACATTCCCTCTAATTTTTTTCTTGGAATTTTACATGCTGAGGTCAAATACTTTAAAGTTTTACAAAGATTATGGTAAAAATGTAAGAAATTATGCAGAAAACAGAGCAAATCTAGGTCTGCTGTGTCAGAAGCATCAATTTTAAATGATATTATCTTAGTCACTGTTACACAGAAAATCAGTACATGAAGGTTGTAGTAGCCAGACTCTTCTTGGCTAGAAAATATTACTACTATCTTAACCATCACTGATTCTGTGCAAAAAATTAGGGAAACTGGTCTAGGCTGTTAGAAAAGATAAAAGCAAAATATAACTGGGATAATATACACTCTTTCAAGAGAGTTTGGTAACATTCCAAGATGTTACCATTCTTTGTTGGGATCTATCTTTAAGTGCTATGGGCCTGGTTAGTTAAAAAGTCCCAGTAATTTAACTAACAAACACACAACAGATTAATTCTTCACCACCCTGTTATGTATAGGGACTCCATTAGTGGATAATGATACCCTAATCATGAATTAATTAAAAAAGGGGAAAGAAAACAGTGACCAAAGAATCATCACCAACTGTCAGAGAAAAAGAAAATCCAGATCAAGGATCTAAGTGTTGCTGGTTGAGAGTATAATACTAGCTAGGCCAAAAAGTCACTTCCAATATTCACTACTGCTGTAGTCTTTTTCTCCTTCTTTGTTTTTGAGATGTGTGGAGTTAGTCCACATAGATACCAGTATTTCTCACAGTTATAATTTCAGACTATGTGATTGTGATTATGGGAGAAGGAGGCGAGAGTTTTCATGTATGTGCAAGAGATAGACAAGCATGAGATTTAACTGATGATAATGCTCAGGAATGATAAAAGTGGTAATAATTCTGTTTTTTCAACAGTAAGTGCATGTATAGAAATACTTCCATTCATAAAACATTCAAGTCAAATTATAACCCTGCACAAGTAAGAGCTGATAAGCAAGAATCTAACAGAACATTCTAATTTCTAGTTGAAATTAAACAAGGGAAAATATGAGTGTATTATATACATAAGTTGATTTAGTTTAGCAAGAAAGACTTCTTTAAATAAATGGCATTTATCTTCTGTCTAATCTGATTTTTATATACATGTATTTCAAATTTTGAGATATTTTTTCTTTTTCATTAAGAAAAAAACTATTTTCTACAGGGAACACTGAAATCAACATATTTCTTCTCACAAGTTCATACATAGAAATTGGGAATAAAGCATGTAATAGAATCACAGCCTTGTTGCAGCACTCTCCAAACTGTCAAGTTGCAACAAAGTTTTTTACCATCTCATACCAGCATACCCTTCATACAGTCCCTCTGCTGCCTTCTCCTCACCTCATCCAGGATGTGCATTCTCTCTCCTCTTGCTTCTTCCTCAGCTGCTCTGTCTTCCTTGGCTCTTAACCACTTAGCAGAACCAGCCACAGCTGCACCTTATCTACATCGACCAACCAGCCGCCCCTGAAGCCAGCCCACAGCTGTATGTTATCAATGTTAATTAACCCAAATTCATCCCTTTACACAGCCTGAACAGTTTATGTATGTTTGGACATGTACAAGTGTGTACCGAGCTTGTGTAATACTGACTGATGTTAAAAGTTGAATTCTCATCACTTTTTTTTTCAGCTGAAGTAATTCAGTAAATTAGAACTGACCACATAATTCAAAATGGAATTGTGATAAATCAAGGAGCTTATTTTCTTGTTCATGATATTTGAAAACTATATATAGGACAAAATAGACAAAGGGTGCATTTCCCATTATGACATTAATAGCAACAAAAATTAATAAATCCATTAAAAATCAGAACCATAGTTAATGCCACTGATTTTGGTAGTGCTTAGCTTTCACTCTTTGTTGCAAAGTTGCTGATCTTTTTCTTCTGAGGTCAGAATCAAAACAATTTGAATAGTATTTTCTAGTAGAATCCCCTCTTTGCAATTGACTTATTACCTTTTGATGATGTGAGCAAAAAATAACCCAAGTTTTATAACACTAGTTCTTTATTTTCCCCAAATCAACTAGAAAATATATCTGTTCAGTTTTGGAACCAATACCTTATATTGCTAAGAGCTTGGTGATTTTCTAATGGTGTTAAATTTATATTTCTTTTATTTATTAAGTTTATTTGTCTTTAATTAAAGATACCCACTCAGATTTGTTTTATAAATAACAAGTTTTATAGGGTTTCAAGTATACACATACTCTGATGGCCCCTTCGTGGCAACTTTTTCATCTAGGCTTCAGGCGCTTTCTAACCTGAATGTTTTGTTTTACGTATTCCATCTGGAAACCTGTAGCTTCTCTGTTCTTGCCCCTATTATAGCCAAAATGTAAACTTGCACCCTAAATGAGATAAGGATCTCTTTTTAAGAGCTTGAATACTATGACTTAAATCCTCTTAGGGAAGTAATTTAAAAGAAATCTAAATGTGTAATTTTGCTATGCTGAATGGATACTTTTGAGCTTATCTTTTATACAATTAGCAAATCCCATTAAAAAACAGTAGATAGGTTCAGGTGCATACATTTAGTGAATGAAGAAGGACCTATAAACACCCGTAAATTCAATATACACACACAAGAGGCTGAGTTGCCAGTGCAGTCTAACTGAATTCAGAGCCTTCCTGGCAACATCATCATGACACCACTTACCTTCAATTAAAAATACACTTCACTCAGCTGAAGTTACTGCAGTTACTATCCGCTCTTGGAGCACAGATTGAAGAGAAACATTAGTTATGGTAGATGTTCTGAAGATTTTCAATTTGGGAGAGTTTATTTTTTTAAGGCTTTTGTTTTCTTTCAGTTTAAAACTTATTTCTGTGAAGAAATTTAAACCCATACTCAACATCATAAAAAAAAAAAAAAGGAGTTATTAAGACTCTAGAGAAATATAATTTGCTGAGGAACAAGACTTGCAGACCTCCTGTAATGTCAGTCTTTTGACTGAATAATCTATCTGACCAAATAACACTGAACATACAAAAATATTTTTTTCTATTTCAAATTTGAAAATATACATATAACACCAGCTATAAAAGATTCAGAAAAAAAGTGTGATGGACTGATATTACTCTCTCAGGTTTTACTAACAAGGAGTTATAGCTTTTGCCATTTTTTTTTTTATTGTAGCACAAAAGAGAAATAAGTTGGATCATTTCAAAATGTAGGATACATCTGTCTGAAAGTCAGTGTTTTGTTTTGAATCCTGTAGGCATATGCTACACTTCATTTGGCCCTACTGCATTACTGTACTAAAGTCTGCACACAACAGACTTCAAGCAAGTACCTGTTTGTGTCATGGCCAGAGATCTCACAAAATTTACTTGCTGTTACTGGGCAGTGTGTATAGGTTGCACAGAGATCTTATGCCCACAGCTGTGTATATTTATATTGATGATCTTTAGCTTCTAATATACAACATTTCGAGTAACCAACGTGCTGATTTTATAATATTGACTGTGTGTTCTCTGGAGCTACGTTAGGACTGCCTCATTTTGTGAAGTAATCTGAGAGGTTGCCAGAAATACATATCACTATGTGAAAGTCATAAATGGATATTGCCAAAATTAGTACAACTTAAGCATGAAATGATTTCAATTTAAAGGTGAATGAAATGTACTATTTATTTTCATCTAGTTTCATGTGTGGCACAGGGACAGGCACTATGGGCAGTCTAGTATTTTGCCTTTTACTAAGCTGCAAATCTCCATTAACTAGGCACAAGTTGACAGTACTCAGTTATTACATATAAATAAATCCTCTGTGTTAAGGAACTTTGTCTTTTTTTTTCTATGAAAGTTCTTATTTCCTTTAATAATTGTTAGCTAAGCAACAAACACGTAACACTATTTACAACAACATGATTTATGTGAACTAAGATCACTGAGAAACAAAATGAAATTGAAGCCATCAAAAGCATAAAGTAAGAAATAATAGAAAAGGTTGAAAGATCAAAAAGTCAGTCAGTTGTACATTGTCAAAATATTAGTAAAACTATAACTGTTGATAGTCCTTAGTGAAATTGTATAGACTGTGCTTTAATACTTTCTTAGTGCAAAGAGTTTTACACAGATAATACTACAAATTTACTTATAATTTCATAAGGAATGTTACTGAAAAAAGATTCTTGTTTACACAGTCAAGCACTAATTTTACTGGTTTTAAAAAATGCTTTCACCTTTTTTACCTTGTTTTTTAAAAATTGCAAAATGGAGCAAAATTTTTTTTTTTAAGAAATAATTTAATAAATTACATTGCCACAAATATCCTCTACTTCATAAGGATGAAATGTGCAGAGAGAAATCATCCTGATCATTCAATTTCAGTCTATATTATTATGGTAAAATATCTTTTTTTACTGATTCTTGTAGGTAAAACTGCAAGATAAAGATAGCAAACTTGTAAAAAAACCCAAGGCCTGTATAAAAACTGTTGTAATAATACAAAAATTAGTATATGTAAACACTCCTTAAACAAATCTTGCAATGTATTTTTGATTCAAAAAGAAAACGACTCATCGCCTCTTTCAAATCCAGGATATATATTGGGGTTTATTTTCAGATGCTGAGAAGGATTTCTGATCTCCATCTTATTCACATTTCCAATAGCTTTTCTTTTCCCTGTTGACTAAGGATTTTTCTTGGTTTTTTGCTTTTATATGGCTTCCAGAATGTAGTGAGAAAGAACAAACAAAAATCTCAAAATACTAGCCCTGATTTCTGTTCTGACCTGATAGCTACTACCCATATAAAGTATGGAAAGAAAGTATATACCAGTGGTTCAGAAAAACTCAGAAAGATAATTTTATCACTTCTAAGACACCGAAACAGAACATACCTGCATCACTAAAGGAATAGAATCAGGCCAAAATTAAACTTTTCAGAGACACTTCCAAATTATTTTTACTTGAGTAAAAGGTTTCTTTCAGTTTCTAATAATGAAAATCTATTATATACCATAGTTTAGATGCCGCAACACCTCAAAGACAAGTGAGAGCTGCAGAGAGCTTCCACAGTATATTTATTATCCAGTTTAAGAAACCAATAATTTGCTTTGTCATGCTGAAAAGATGAGTTTCATTGAAAATGAGTAATTGGTATGAATATTGGTACTTCTCTACCCCATGAATCCTGAAGGAACTGCAAGTTATTTATGTGCTTTAGAAGGCAGCTTTCCAAACACCTGCCTTGCTGTAGTACCATCATCCATTCATTTAAACCATTATGTTATGATTGTGATTAGAACTGCCTTGAAAAAGCTTTCTTCTCTTTGAAAAAAAAAAAAAATCAAGTTAAGCAAAGGAAAACAAAAAGGATGTATCTTGAGGGGTTTTTAAGTATAAGGCAAAAGCAAACAGAAATTTAGATCTAGTCTAAATGATTTTTTTTAATTTTTTTTATTTTTATTTTATTTCAAAGTAAGCCTTCTTGAGCATAACGCAAGGGAAAGGCTATGAAACATTTCAACCGGAAAATTGTATTTGTTTAGTTGCATAATTTCAAAGTTCATAGTTTTGGAAACCTTAGAACTTCTTTTCTCATCAGCTTGAAAGAAGAAATATAAAAATAATAAAAATCCTGGAAATCGTTTTGCTTACGTTGAAGCAACATTTTCTTATGGAAAACACATCAAAAACTTTCTAACATGCTCCAACTCTGAACTTCCTTAAATTATATTTTAATTAAGCTTATAATTTTGCAAAAAGCTACCTATTCACTTTGATATGAATAAGGAACCAAACTCGTAGTGTGTGATTCTAATGTACAGATATTTGTCCCAGAAGAATGCTATGAAAAGAGTGTTCCGGATGTTCATTTCTGCTGCGTGAAGTTCTTTCTCACAATTTTTGTTATCTCATGAGTTAGTTCAATTATTCCTGTCCATTTCCTAATTCATACTAAGATGCAGTAGACAGTCCATTTCTGGATGATTATATAATGCCTTGGGTAAATTTCTGTGGCAGAAGACTAACTTCTCAAAACTTGATTAATGACATTAAAAATTGCTGCTGGAAAGTCTTATTAAAATAATTATAAAAATAATAAAAAGAGCCTTATGCATTTACCTGGGATTATTGTTTCTGCTGTGACATGCCTGACAATCAATTATAAAGTTTCTGTTGTGTCTGCTGTGGAGGTTTAGAATAATTTCATATTTAGTAACATCTTTTCTTGTTTATGTTTTAGTGCAGGTGTGACAAGCAGCTTGCCTGAAGCAGTCTCTCTATTATTAGGGACATTTCTCCAGATCTTCCTAATAAATTCACATATGGTTAACAATTTATGTCCTTACTTGTGTTATATTAACCATAGAAAAAAATTACTCTAGAAAGCTTAATATCGAGTAGTGCTTGATACTGTTGGATTTCCAATCAGTTTTGTGAGCTTCCTTTTTTTGGAGCTAATGTCAATTCATTATTTACATCACCCCCACCCCACCCCAACATGTACCCTGTCAAAAATGGATGCTGCTTTTCTTCCATTTAGAGGAGATAAAAGAAGTCCTCATGAAAATAACATTCAGAAATAATGATAGCCATCTTTGAAAAGCTGTATTTGAGCTAAGTCACTAAGCTTGTGAAAGACTGGTAAGGCTATTAAACACTGGTAACCATTTCTCTTCTTCCACCTTAATTCTGAGTGCTACCATCATGAAATCATTTTACTAAACTATTCCTCATGCTTTTGGGAAAGAGGAAGCCCACAATGCCATCAAGGTTGTTTTCCTCACTCTGACTTTTCTTTCAGTCTTATTGTAAATTTTTGAATATTTATTTTATTTGCAGGTATGATTTGTGATTATGTAAATTGAACATTGTAAAGGCTGATCCGGAACTGAAATATATACAACTTTTCGTATATAGATTGATTTACCACAACGTGGAAAGGCAGAAGCAACAAATAGAATTGGTCTTTCCCTGACACCTTTCTTTGGACAATTCACACTTTGACCTTTTCCTTGTCTTCATAATACTTTAAACTTATATGGTATAAAAATTAGTATCTACAGAGTGATGTTATAAATCTTTCTGTAGAGTTATGTCATCTGTAGAGTTATGTTGTAATATGCTTATTTTCTGTACCTTTCACCAGTTCCATTTCCTACCAACTATAAAAGCCCTTCCAAAAAAAAAAAAATAAAAATGAAAAGCTTCTCAAAATTTGCTTAATTTAATTTGTGTTGCAGGAAAATTATCATAATGAAATTCAATGTAAAATCTTATGGAAGGACAAGATTATGTTTATTCACAAAATCTCTAATCCAGTTGCTGTAATGCAGTCACAATCTCACACTCACTAACAGATTTAATTAATTTGCACTCTCACATTCACGAACTCAAAAGTAATACAGAGATGCAGAACCCAGAACTTCTGTGCAGATGAGGATAGAAACTTAGAGTTCACTTGCTGGACAGAAGGTACAGACTCAACTAATCAGAGAGGAATCTGAGGCAAAGGAGTATTTTATCAGTGGCAGATGTTCACAGAAGACAGAAGATCACATATGGCTACTGAATCACTGCAAAAGAGAATTTGGTAATGGGATTTAAGTTAACATACATGAAAGTTTTTAAAGTTTGTTTCTTAAGTAGGCAAAGATGAGTTTATTAGGCTGTCTGCTTCCCTCCTTACCTCTGAAAATTTTAAGGACTTCTGACCAAATTCAACCAAGTGAAACAATGAGGAAAACATCACGAGCATACTAAATTCCTATACTTTCTGTAAAAATGTAGCTCTCTAGATAAGAACACCATTAATATGTTCCATGAGGGAAAGAATATTTTATAAAATTGAAATTTGAAACAGTCCCAAGCATTAGAAGTTCTAAACTCAAAGAATGAGAAAAAAAAAATCATATTTGTTTATATATAAGGGGTTGACGTATTTCAAGTAGATACTGTGGTCCCTTAAATTTTAACCAAATCAGTCAGACACACAAATCTAATATTGTATATGCAAACAAAGATGTGTGGAAATTTTTTTTTATTATTTTCAGATGTAGCATGAATATGTTATTCACAATTTCCATTTTCTTACTACTGTAAGTGCAAGATAGCTGTAAGCTATGCTGATACTCTTTATCACAGTTCTGCAGAATCATATTGTGCATCTTATTCCATATTTTGTGTTTCTCATAATATGATTTATTTTGTACTTTACCTGTCTGCAACCTACCCTTGTTTGTATGAGGCAATTAAAAATGTTCTGAGAAAGAGGATATTGAGAACTCTATCTTAAATATATTTATTACCTCAGATAGATTGGGTGGGGGTGTAGAAAAAATCTACAATATTTGTGGAAAAAAAAATCAATGAAGTTGGTTTCACATTCAGTCAGATAAACTTGTATGCTCTTTTCAGGGAAGGCATACATAGCTTGAGGAATATAAAAGATAATAGTATACAAGCATGCAGAAAATCTATTAGGCAAGGACAGACTTTAAATAACAGTCTTTTATCTTTGTGCAAAGTGTTCTGCAAGAGAAAACTCATTTGCATCCTATCCCTGCAGTGAGCCATTTAAATAAGAGGACAAAAAGTTCTTTAATGACTATTCCAAAATCTTAATTTACTACTTAACATAGATTCTTACGACAGCATTAGTCTGTTATGGCAAAACTGGCTTATTTTTCATTCCTGATACTGTAGAGAAGATTTGTCCATGCTCTGGATCTTGAGGTTATGGAATTATTGTTCCCAAGATATTTAATATGAAAATATTTTTCTCTTTAACTTTTCTTACCTGAAAATTTCCCCACAGTTTTATGTATTAAATGGCTGGACTGGATTATTGATTTTAATCTATTGTTGAATATGTAACTTGCGCAAGACAGGAATAAATGCTTCTTCTGTGAAATGAGAAAAAATTACAATGATTGTCACATGACAGGTAAAATATGTATAAAAATACTTTTTGCAGTTCATAACATACCAAATCTTTGGATTTTGGAAGATAGTTTGCTGACTAAGCTCATTTTTTAAGGAAAGTATTTTAAAGTCAAAACACTGGTTTATGTTTGTAATGAAAGCTGCAGTACTTGCCAGCTGACCAGAGGCATCCTTTCCACTGCTATACAAACCTTCTGAGCTGGATATAAGAGCAATGTAAAAGAAAAATATATTAGAACCATTTGTAACAATAAGAATTGTAAAAAACCTCCCACATGGAAAACCAGCACAATTATTTGGAACGCCACATAAGTACAGGCATACACATACACAGCCTCCCAAAAGTCACAAATAGGCATAAAAATAATGACTGTTTTAACAGATTATTAAAGAGAACTTTACATTTCAGGCTTTATTTTCTTTTCTGCATTTCAGAGACATTTTACTTCTGGAGAAGGTGCAGAATCACTGGCATATAGCTGGCTACAAAAAACTCAGCTGTATATTTTCATGGCTTTAGCAATGAAAATCTAACTGGTATTACATTTGGAAAAGGGTATAATTTTGTGAATAAAAGTAGAATTCTGTTGAGTTGCTGTCATTTTAACATATAGATGGTGCATTCCTACATTAATGTCTGAAATAAGTGCTGGTTCTGTCTCATGGTTTTGGCTACTGCATATAAATATTACTGCAGATGTCCTTAGCATTCCAAGAAAACAGGAAGTTAAACAGATGAACTCCATGGAAATATGAAGTAAATAGAAAAATTATCTGTTGTATGCATCCTTGGAATATCTGGGAATGGAATGAATGATCAAAAGCTTTCTTTCAGATACTCCAGTCTTATTCTTCCCCTATGAACATTTTTCCTTTTTTTCCAAGTCGTCCAGGAGATATATACATCTTTCTCTTCTCCTTAGCATACATGAACTCTTGCTGGTCTTCATTAACAAAAGGATTATGATGAAGACTCAGGTCCCAGCCATTTGTTGTCTTAAGGGTTTGGGAAAGGTTTCAAAGATTTTTGTCTTCTTCCCTCTCTCTTTGTAATTACATAGTAGTGGCCATAACAATGCTGTACAGGGTAGATAGATCATTTTCTCTACTTCTACCTGCTTTTTAGGTATCTAATGTAATCAATGCTATCAGTTCTATATTACACAGAGTACCTATGGGATTTCCAAGATAATACCTTCTTGTATTACCATCTAGATTACTATTCCCTAAAACTTCCCTCAGAACTTTACAGATGTAACCTGCCTTCTCAATTCTTATATGCGTTTGACTGTACTGAAGTTCAGGTTTTTTGATTCAAACCATTTAGCCAAGATATTAAGTTTATGGTAGCATTATGCTGCCCTCTTATTTATTTACTTTCCCCCTAGTTTCTGTCATCAGCAGATTTTATTATCAAAGATATTTAGATCATCAATCTAGATCATTGATAAAAGAACATTAGTGTCATACCTAGTATCAGTTCTTGAACTACCACATTAGATTATGCTATGCACATTGATATCATTAGCAGTGACAATTTAAGTTGCTCTATAGATGATATCAGACATGAAATCGGAATTCTACTGAGTGGGAGATAAAGCAGCTGTAAAATGTATCTTTTTTACAGAAAGGAGAGGCTACGAATTGTTTTAGACTGAAATATAGTAGGTTACTCTGTTAGTAATTTTTACATGAACATAGATAAAAAGCAAGTTCCTTGACTGTTAATTAATGTACATTTTATTTACTACTTTCTGTGTCTGAAACAAAAATAATCTACTTCTATCTACAGATTAAAAACTGTGCTGTACTCTGATTTATGAACAGGCAGTTCTAGGACCTAAATCTCCAAACAAAAGAGAATTTTGTAATCTTCAAATACTTAGAAGCTGAACATGCAGAACTCAATAAAATCTCACCCTTGATGACAAGAAGATGGTGTCAGGTAATTAAGATAAATGCATGTCTGTCTTGCAAAAATTCAGAGGGGAAGAAGAAGGAAGACAGCTGCAGCTAATGTATCTGGAGTTTCCTCTCCAATTCTTTTATTACCTTAATTTAAAATTAGTTTAGCACTAATAAAGTTTCTAAGCAAAACAAAGTTTCAGATTACAGACAAGAATTTGATTGTCTAGGGAAAAAGGCTGATGACTGCACAGGATCTAGCCCTCTGTTCAAATACAGAATTAGATTAGTTATAGAATGTTAGTTTCTTCTGCTGCAGAGGTTAGTAAACAAGTATCTTTCTTGGCTTCACAAACTCACCTTTGTTATATGCATAGGGAGCTTAGTAATTATATCTGCTGTGTAAGGAAAATAGCAATATCTTCCATTCTGTGGCTTTATTTTTTCAATATGTGGCTGGCTAGGAAATAAATAAGTATGCTCAATGGAATACACAGAGAAGCCCGACGTTGACATTAGTGTGTTCAAGAGACCGCAATTTTGATGGAATTTAAGCAGGATAATTGTGTTAACTTATAAAGAGACAAGGTTCCCAAACTTGATCTTTTTCAAATCAAATTATTATTGTTAATAATTGTAATAATTTTGTTATCCTGCTAATATGGTTTTGCATAAGGACATCCCATTTGACCTTTTCCAAATGTCAGCAATAACATTTCATATGAATATGCTTCACAGACACTTTAAACAGTTGTATAACGTTTAATATTAAAAGATAATAATCTTGGTATTTGTACTCAAAATGTCACTAAATATTGCATGAACAGTGATCACACTGGCTTAACAGCAAGGTGTGCTATCCAAACCCTGATTTTATCAGGTAGCTTAGGAAATTACTATTGAAGAAAATTGTTTTCATGCTTTTTTTTTTTTTTTTAAATTACTAAGTATGTATAGAACACACTTCCTTTTTAAGGGATTTGGTCATAGGGACCTGTCTTGAATGATTACCTGGAAATACATCAACATGAAAAGAAAATATTAGTTCCTTCCATTAATTAAGACTTGGTCTTGGATTATAAAGTTCCTAGGAATGAGTACATTGGAGACCATATCCAGTGAAAGGCCTAATTTCAGGAACCTAGTTCCCAAATGAGCCATATATTAAAGCACTCCAAGCAGAAACCTCAAATGGGTGATTTGAAAAAAAACAAAACAGTTTAATTGACAAGATACTTACAATGAACTAGTAGGAAATATCACTCTATATGTTGCGTGCTTGAAAAAAAAAAAAAAAAAAGAATTCTGAAGTCAGAACCTCTGAAAAGCTTCTCCATTCACATTGACCTAAATCCTAGAATTGCCTTCCAATGGAAAGTTCCTACAATCGTTGGTTTTAGTCTAATTCATTAAGACCTGTTGAATTTGTCTAAAACTTGAATCCTGAACTAAAAGCCTTCTCTTTAAATTTTCAAAGCTGTCATGAGGAAAGGGGAGATCTACATTTAAATATTCCCTCAGATTTAGGACCTTTAAGTCAACATATCCAGGGGAATTCTGTATCCACTAGTTTAAGGGGAAAGTAAAACTGAAAAACTTACTTGACCATGAGGAAGAAGCATAGGAAAAGGGATGAGCCTTGAGCCTACCAGTAGCTCACTTTCTAAGGATGATGAATGTAAAACCTGAATTTGCAAAACTTTGCACTTTAATATTGAGATTAGAGGAGGGAAAATATTATTTGAACAAAATATCTAAGAACAAATGAAATATACTGCTTAGAACAGGAATGAAAAATCACACCTCTCTTAATGAGTGCTCTTCCTGCTACATTATAATGTTATGGACTTGTCTGTACTGAATTCCATTATTCTGCAAAGAGTCACTTAATTCTGGTTGAACCAAGCAACTGCCTGGCATATCCTTGAAGTCTGTGTATTGTATATGTGTCATAGGGCGAGCTGAATAGTTAAAAGTCTGAAGGAATTATGACACCTCAGATGTTGTGCATAATAGATCTTTTGGCAAAATATATGCAGAAAATGTTAAGTATGCATATGCAAGCACATGATTTCGAGTCCCTGAATATGAATTGACCCAAGACCCAAACAGGGAGTTAAATAAGACTGATAGTAACATTGTTATATTAATCTTGATACAAAGTTAATTGAAGGTAATAAATGGAAATATGTGGTTATATGTTATTTCTGGAGGTATATAGTGACTGGTCTGTCCCTGAATTCAAGAAGATTGATGGCTCTGAGGCCCATGTCTTCATAGTCAAATCTGGTTTTGGCTATAATTCACTAGTTTACTGTATGTATCTGGAATTTTTCTGGGTGTCCTCTGCTGTGATGCCAAAATGGCACAGAGTAACTGCTCAGAGATGAATTTTGTCTTCAAGCAGCAAAAGTATTTATTTTGTACAACGTTGGGGAACTAGCCGATTCGCACCGGACAAACTAGCTCCGAAGTTTTCAGTGAAAAGTTAGGTATTTTATACAGTTTTCACAAGAGGTTACACAACATCTTTACATACATACTCATTTGATTTTGACACCTAATCATTCCATTCACAATAGGTGGGATCTAGATGGAGTAGACCTTTCAGTTTTCTTTGTTCAACAAATTCCTGACTTGATGGTCTCCTGATCTCCTTCAGGTGCCCAATTTATCTTTTCTAATTATTCAGAGTACATTCCTTTCTCAACACAAAGAGAGCATCATCCAGAGCATTGTACCAAACTCACCCTGACTAATCTTTTCATTTTAAGACCTTGTTCTGTTTCAGCTGTCTTACAGATTTCTTAAATAAAGCCTACAACCTACTTATCCACTGCCAAGAAAATACTTAACAAACTCCAGAACGAATAAAGGACTATGGAATATTGCATGAAAAAAAAAAAAAAAAAAAAAAAAGGAATACCTTCAAATAAAAATTCAAAAAACCCAGATATCTGCAAAATAATTAGTCTTGAAATTTTGAAATTTACTTTTACTAATTGAGAAATCAAATTTATAGGAGAGATATAATAAGTTAAGAAAGGCACAACTAAAACCTTGAGTTTGTTAAGTATGAGAGGCTCTGAACATTGATCAAGATTCCAGAAGCAGTCATCTCCCAAGAGATGCCAATGGGAATGGGAACAGAAATTAGAAAAGACAACAGAATACCCTTATTTAAGAAAAAGCCTAGGGACATGGCAGGAAATTAAAGACCAAATAGTTTAACTTCAATTTGCAGGAAAGTATTAGGAACTATTTTAAACTACCAGATCGGAAAACCACCTTAGAAAAGCACAAGTTGATTAAATGATGGTTGGAATAGGAAGGTTGTGCCTTACTAATTTGTTAGTTCTATGAGACTATCTTTGCCAAAGTAGACAAAGGAATTTCAGTGTAGACATCATACTCAGTGGCTGCTCAGGAAGATTTTTAATATCCAAGGCTGTATAAGGTACAGAATGATTGAGCAGGAGACAATCGGGCATACTAATTTAAAAGAAAATGGCTAAAGTACTAAAGGACAGAGAACAAACCACTGTAAACCTGGAAGAATATTGTTTAGAGAGGGAGGGGAGGGGGGGAAGAGAGAGGAAAAAAAAAAAAAGAGAAATGTGGTCCCATAGAAAAAACTCCTGGTCTAGTGCCTGGAAATGTAATACACTGGGTTCAGGCTGACATAATACAAAGGCCTTGCACTGTATATAAAGTTCTATAAATAAGAGTGAGGTCATCATCTAATAAACTATCTCAAAATAATTCATAAAACTTCTTTGTATGACAGGCTTTTCCCTCCAACTTCTAACAGTAAAGCAAAACTGTGATGGAAGTACAGTCCATCTTTGTGATATTGTTAAAAATCTTATGTATAATATGATACAGAAGTGCCAAAGATGTGCTTTAGGTTTTGGTAAGGGTTATAAATGTCACTGTAGATAAGGAAAAAATAAAATTCACTGTTCAAAAAGCAAGTTGTAGTCTTCTGTCTGTTTCTATCCAGAATGTATTTAAGCCTTTGAAGTGGGGAAAAAAGACTGTCTCATCTTAGAAGAAAAGGAAAACCAAAACAAAACAAGAAAAAAAAAACCCAAACCCCACTCATTTTAAATGGAAGTGAAAAGACCACTTTCATCTTGCTCTTCATCTGTGTGGAAGAGTGATGCCGTTTTTACTTGCCAGAATTTTCTAGTGAAGATGACAATAATATCTCATATAGCCTGAAAATTGCTGAGATCCCTTTTTTATCTTCTTCACTTTATCTTTAGCCTGATGACAGTTACTTACCATTACAAAAGGGAAATCGAAAGAAAAAAATCCTTCTGAGTTTGTGGCCAGCGGATTGACAAAAGATTTGTGAAACTGAATTATACCATGGCAATTTTAGTCCTAGAATAACTTTTTATATAAAATAATAAAAAAAATATCTGCATCATTTTCAATTTGAAATTTATTTTTTGATACAGGTATCATATTTTGAGACAGGGAAAGTAAAATTATTGTACCAGAAAGATACACACTTGTGGAAAAATGACTGAAGTTATATTATAACATGAAAGAAATTTTAGGGTAAAACTGCATCTGCTACTTCCAGGACTGAATGTCATTACTATGAAAGGAACCTACTCTCCAGCAGTTCCCCAAGCAATACAACCTGTAAACTTAGCACGTGTTAAGAGGAACTGAAGCTGAGGGAAGTTGGGGGTGGAGGGTTGAGACCTGTGTGTGCAGCAGTTGTACTCCTTGCAGGAAGGATAACTTGATACGACCATGTACTGATAAACCACATAGTAGCTGTTGAGCCAGAAAGATAAGGGGAGATGTCTGCTGTTAGGCCAGCAACTGTGGTGAAATTACTTTTCTTGGGTGAACGTTGCTCATTATAATCTCATTGTAATACCAAAGCACACCTGCATCTCAAAGCCACCTGCCTCCAAGTTAAGACCACCCCTCACTGAGCATGTGCTTTATATTTTTATTGACTGTATCTTTAAAGAAAAAGTGAGATTACTTTATACCCATCCATAACAAAAGTACATAGGACTAGTCACTCAAACCCTACCTAGAAGTAATGAAGTAATATAAAAATGAGTTAGGAAGTGGAGATTTAGGGAAGATTCCATTGTAACTGTTGGGATCGATTGACAGACCTGTCTTCTCCCCCACAAGGACACCTGTTGGGTAAGAGCCATACTATACTCTATGCAAGCATAGTGATTAGTGATTAGATTTTGTGTGTGTACTATTTCATGCTTGTTCTTACAGTCAGTGTACTATTAACAACAATCTCGAACCTTAATCTGTCATGAATCTGTATAATAAAGAATTCTCAGCTGAGATCTATTTTGTGTGGGTTTTCAGTACCTTCAGTAACTGATTTAACTAGTGAATCTGTCACCATGAATCCCTGAATAGGACAGGCAAATCACCTTTGACATAGTGTGCTGTCCAGTGGTCTCTGTAGTGAGCTCTGACAGGCTGGTCTGGCAACATTGACAGACTAGTTGAACATAAAGGGTGTGTGTGGGAAAACCTCCCCCTTAATATGACAATGCTTTTAAAAGAAATAAAAAGATTCTTACCTGTCTTTAATAAATACTGCATAACATTTTATATTATCTTATAGGTAATAATTTATATTATCTTATAGATAATATAAATGCTATAGACATTTCAAATGTAATAGGTGGGTTTTTTTCTGTTATTTTTTTTCTTTGGTTTTGGTTTGCTGAGTAATGCTTAAAATTTGTGGAGGCTTGACCTTGGCCAGCTGCTGGATGCCTACAAAGCCAATCTTTCACTTACACTCTTCAACAGGACAGGAGGAGAAAATAAGCTCGTGGACTGAGATAAAGACAGGGAGATCATGCACCAGTTACTATCACAGGCAAAACAGACTCAACTTGAGAAAGATTAACTTAATTTACTGCCAATTAAAATGGAGTTGGATGGTGAGAAACAAAGACCAAAACTAAAACACATTCCCCTAGCCTACCCTTTTTTCCAGGCTTAACTTCACTCCTGACTCTTCTTCGCCCACTAGCAGCTCATGGGAGATGGGGAATGGGGGCAGCGATCAGTCCACCTCTGCCACTCCTTCCTTTTTACGCTTTGCCCTTGTTCCAATATGGGTTCTTCCCATGGGCTGCAGTCCTTAAGGATAAATGTGTTTCAGCATAGGCGTTCCCTGGTCTGCAGATCCTGCAAGAAAGTCTGTTCTGTGTGGGTTCCCTCCACAGGCTGCAGCTTCCTTCAGAGAACGTCCACCTTCCCTGGCATGGGGTCCTCCAGATGCTGCAGTATGGATATATGGTCTGACTTGATCTTGTCCATGGGCTGCAGGAGTCTCCCATACTCCTTAAAGAGAAAGCTCATTGCAGCCCTTACCTTTACTAGTAAAAGACCACTGATTTTGTATTTACTTGACAGTGCAGGGATCTCAGGACTAGTCTGGGATTGTCTTGGACTGAGCTTATTTTTGCTTGTTTTAGCTGTGGTTGCAATTTCCTAGTGGCTAAATAATCACTGCCTTGTGTTAAACTTTAGTTTATAGGAATGACATAATAGCAAAAGCAATTCTGTACAGACTGGATTGTATGCAGCTCTAGAATAAAAAGTGACATGGAAAAGTGCAGATACAGGATGATGCAGGAGATCCCAGGAAGGCAGCCTTGTGAATCAGGTGAAAATGGTTTAGAGATAACAGAGCAGAAAACCAAATGACTGTGAACTGATGAAAAGAAAGAATACATAGCAGATTGTGTTAAAAAAACGTATAAAGATAATCCCAGGTGGACTCCAAGAGTGAAGTGGAAGAAGACATGTCTACTACTAATATCCTAGGGAAGTTATTTTGACAACTCACTTTGGTCACCTTGTTTCCCTGGATTTGGAGGCTTGATTTCTCCTTGAAACACTCTGGAACTTGATTTCTCTCTTGGTTAGGGAGGAAATTATGTTGTACAATTCTTTCCTCTGGGCTAATGCAGAAGTCTAGAAAGTGGCAGCTACTCCAGCCACTTATCCAGCCACTCCACACAATTTTTTTTTTTGTGCATTGCTTCTGTTCTCTCTACCCCAGCTGCATATAATCCCTAGCATCTCTACTTGTGTAAAGAATTTCTGATGGTCAAGAGTTTATGATATTGACTCAGAAAGCTTTGGTTTGAAGGAGCATAACTAGGACAGTGAGTGTGAGGGTTTCATTGACTTAAGTAGTGATGCTCAGGAAAAGACGGACAATCCTGTGGCTCATCTGGGCAGTTGTGAACTCAAAAATCTGGTGACTCTTATAAAGACACCAGTATATCTATATGAAAGGGTAGTTACTGGAAAGATTTATCACTTGCCATAAGCCAAAGGCATACTTTTCCTGTGCCCAGTAAAATAATACCAGTGAATTTCTATGAATATAGACCTGTGTGTCACCAGTCACATTTAACTATATGGGATGTGTTGACCTCTTTTTATTACAGATGTTTAAATGAAATGGCATCAAATCTTGAGTTGTATAGCCTCTGCATGCTACAGGTTTAGTGTCTACTAAAGGCTAAACAAGTAATTCTGTCTTCTTCAATACAGTTAAAATAGTATCGCTTTGTGGTTTATGTAGTCCAGATGAAACATTCCCATATTTCAAACATGCTTCAGACTTGTTTTTCTTCTGTTTTCCACTTGTCTGGGTTAGGTGAGCACTATTGGAAAAAAAATATAGTTAACATCCAGTTATTCATTGCTCCTAGGATAGGATGAAAACAAATCCTTTTCAGGGGAAAGCTAGTTCTGTTGGAGATTTTCACAAGATCAAAACATTGAGCATTTTCTGAAATAATACATTAACATAACCATAACCAATACTGAAATTTAAGTTCCTATATCATTGCAAAATATACTCAAATGACATCCCTCAGCTGAACAGGAAAACAACTTTTCAACTAGCACACTTTTCTAAGTAGGACATGTGCTGTAAAAAGAAATGGAAGTTATCTTCTGGCTAGAATAATTCCTCTGCTAGTATGTTATCTGTAGATAAAGCATAGGCATGTGACACCTGTAAACCATAAATGTCCCAGTCAGGATATCATTAATATTAGCTTGCTGTGATCCTGAATGTAAGGGTACTGCAACAGTATAATTAAGAGCATATAAGCACTTTGTAACACTGTAATAGCCATAGTCTTCTTATGTCAATAGTGAACAATGTGATCACCAAATATCAAAGGTGTAACTGCATACCAAGTCATCAAAATTAAATAAAAATTGCCAGATAAAGAACAAAATAAACACAACAAACTGCAAATAGGTAGGACATTCTAATGAATATGAAAGAAGAATGACTACCAAGAGAAAAGAAAAACAAGATAAGCAGATGAGATACCACCTCCCACTCCCCCTTTGGGGATGGAGTCCAATAGCATAAAAGCATGAGGCATAAACAAGGAAAATTGGAGAAGAAAGAAGACAAACCCACTTTGGCTTTGATGTCTCCCATCAAACAGCTTCCAAGCCTAATCACCCAGACCTCAATGACTAGGAATCACCAAGGACTGCAGTCATCAGAGCTGACTATATGGTATTAACTTCGTGGTATTATATACTGACAGATTGTTGCAGCTCATGACGTGTCCAAAGCACCTGATGGACCATCAGCACTCAGACTCTCATAGAGAGGAAGGCAAAATGGCAGTTTATTGAAAGACACAGGCACTTATATACTAGTAGCAGAGCCAGCCCCTTCGTGGGCAGTTTTCTACTTAGTTCCTACGTTTCCGTCACAACACGTGATCTTCAGCATCGCCACATCCCTATGCTACTACAATTCCCCCCTTCCATGTTACTACAATTTCCCCCTTCCATGCTAACAATTCCCCTCTTCCATGCTAACAAAGATACATTAAGTGCATTGGTGATGATGGTCAGTCATGTGAGCCAAAAAAACATACTATCCCTCTACTGTGTCTAAGTGAGACTTAATAAATGCTACTAATCTATTAAAAATGCAAGGTCCAGAAGTTAAAAGCAACGTCAGAATAAGAAGAGGACCAGCAAGACTAGATAATAAAGTGGTTAGCCAGGGTGATTGGTTAAACCAGGATTCGTACCATGCTTGCTGTGCCTCACGTTCTTGTTTAGGTTGCAACAAACCCTCACACAATTTCGCTAGTGAGTCTCTAACTATGCCCATGTAGTCCGCATACAGCAGCACTCTTCCTGCAGGGCTGCACAGAGGCCTCCTTGTTATAAGAAAAGAAGGTCTAGGCCCCGCCTATTCTGTAGGACCACCTCTGATAACGAGGATAGGGATTTCTCTAGGGCCGAGATAGATCGTTCAAGACTTTCTAAATCCTCATCAACTGCTGCACGCAAGGAGGTCCAGCCGTTCTGCTGTTGAACTTGGGAGGTGACGCCAGTCGCCATTCCGGTGATTCCAAGTGTCATGAGGGTTGCGACTGTCATGGCCGTTATCGGCTCCCTCTTGACCCGGACAGGTGGTGGTTGTTTTTCCCAGTGTGCATATATGTCCTCCAAGAGATGACACAGAATCGTTGGCATAACTAAGACTTGGATACAAAAATCAGTGATGTTATTAAAAGGTTCAAGTGATACACACGGTACAAGGCCCTTCCTGGAACAAATCCACCACGCTCCCTCTCTGGGAATAACCAGACATTTCCACTAAAGGACTGTTGAGATGTTATAAGCACACAACAAGACCCAGCTCCTGTTCACCTGGCCCAGACAGGTTCCCTCCCCCCTCTGATCGCTAACATCGTGAGGCCGATCTTAGACGTCTCCCACTTACATGGACCGGGGTTATCTGCCGTAGAGAAATTATAGGTGCCATTCCAAGCAATACCTTCATAAAACGGGGGTTTGCTGTCATAGCAGAACCAACAGAGGTTAGTGAGGTTCAGATTAGATTCATTCAAGGTCAAATACATCGTCTGCATCATGGACCAAAGGGGATAAGGGTCAGGGCTTTCGGTATGAGTGTTTTGAGGGACACAAATTGTACCTTTAAGCGCTTCAGGAGTTGTGTTAGAGGCGCGGGTCTGTGGGGGTAGAAGCCCTGAGATTACTACGTTGGGGCCTAGGGGTTGAGGTTGAGGGGTGTACTGTGGGGGTTCTTTTACGATCTTAATAAGGGTGCCCCTATCAGTACCTGATGTCCAAAGCATTACTCCCCAAGTTTTGCTAATAAACCAAGCCGGATCGGACGGGTTAGTGACGTTTATCCAGGGGTACCTACAAGTCCCACGGTGCCACGCCGTCCTACCATCAGTATTAGAAGGGGTCTTACAGCCAAAGGGACCCCACGTTACTGTAAGAAATCTATCAGGTTGACTCGGGGTCCTACTGTGGCAATAGTTTTGCAGCCCCAGTAGGCACAATAAAAATAACCAGAGGAATTATAATAACTCCTACTGGGATTTGAACTTGGGCACCAATATATATTCCTACCCCCAGTGTCCCATCTGCTACTGTTACTAGCACAATTCAGGGCTCGCCAACCGTCCAGTAGATCTGGGCCCATCAGCTGACAGACCATGACATTGAAGGAAGGAGCACCCGGAGTCACTATAGATTGTAGTATTTGCGATTCTTGAAGTTGTATCAGTGTCCCGTTGTACGGGCGATCAGCATTGACCAAGGACACCAAAACCAGTAGCAGTGCTAAAAACTTCGGATCCCCCCTTTTCCCTGTAAAAGAATCTAAAATCATGTGTTATTATTGCAGTTAAGGTCAGGTTTGATACATTTTGCAGGGACCCACCTAACCTCTGGTTCATCAGGATGAGATACAGCTGCATATCCCCGACGAAAAACTACAAGTGACCACCCAGACAACCATGTATCTGTTCCTGGAAAATTCACTAACACTTTTGCTTTTACGTCAGTTATGGGAAGATTATAGTGTTTTCTCATGGGTGTACAATCTGTGCCATGCCTATCAAATTGATTCCAGAGATACAGTGCTTTCATTAAGACGATATCTTGTTGATCTAAAGGGACATGTGTTTTCTTTTCTGTGATGCGATTTAAAGATTCTTTCAATGTACGGTGAGCACGCTCTACAATCGCCTGACCTGTTGTGTTATAGGGGATACCATGTGTGATAGTGATATTCCAACGATTTGCCCATTCTTTTACAGATTGGGCCACAAAATCTGGTCGGTTTTCCATTTTGATATTATCTGGTTTTCCTAGCCACATCATAGCTGTCTGCCAATGTGTTATCGTTTCTTTCGCACGGGCTCTCCTTTTAGCTGTAACAACTAAGACACCACTATAGGTATCAATAGTTACAAACAGATTAGAATTAGGTTTAAAAGGTTCATAGACTGTAACATCTGTTTGCCAAGCCGCTGATGGAGCCAATCCCCGTGGGCTGACTCCCATTTGCCAGAGCGGTGATGTTTGACAGTGTGGACACATTGCCACAATTTCTCGAGCTTTTGAAAATGATATCCCTGAGTTTTTGTTAAGCTCTTTGAAGTCAACTAACTTGTCTTCAGACCCACTGCAGACCCCAACAATTCCCCCTTTTTGTTTTTTGAACAGCTAGTACCAGGTTTGCCATGTTCTGCAGGGCCCTTGCCAACATGACGGCAACCAAGGCAACAGCAAACAAACAATACTGCCAATTGAGTGAATTGATGCCAAAATGGCTGACATTTTCTCAGATTTTGGTAATGTGTTGCTGCAATGGAGTGCCTAAAATCCATGCAGCACATACCATCAAAGTCTTCACAGCCATGTTCTTGAGCCAACAACAAAAGCCAATAGTTGCTCTGTTTTGTATATAATGGTGGCAAATTTGACTCACATTCTTAACTGCCTAAGAAACAAGGTGATTTAATTCTTTAATGCTTTCCCTGCTGTTAGTTCGGATAAGAGAAGAACCACTGTAATATGTTCCCATCAGTTCCATAAATCAACTACATCATTACATGCTTCATCCAAAGTTATATTGCATTTAAATGCATTATGCTTATCAGCATGTTCATGTGTTGATTTATGCATGTCATGGTCCCATCATAGCTTTTCACTACATTAGCATCTACATAAAGACAACTATCAACATTCAAAGTGCAAACAGTATTAACTTCTTTTGGGTTAACATTATACAGAGGTAATCAATTACCGAAAATATCAAGACTTTCAGTAAGATTCTTCATTCCCCGCATAGATTCACCTTTTTGCAACAATGTTTGCAAGTCAGTTTCAAGGAAGGGCACACTAAACAAGGACTGGTTCAGTAAGGAGGCCACACATTAGTTGTTGGGTTGACTGGCGGCAGCAGTGCTCCCATGATCCGGCACACTAAGCTCAGGCTGCACACAGCAAGCAGGTATCCATCACCTTCATCTGTAGAAACACAAGCATAACCTCTCCCCCAGGTTAACAATTCATGCGGTCCCGACCAATGCCTGGTACGAGGGTCTTCCATGCGTACTAAGACACCTTCATGCTTTTGCTGCTTGTCACCAATTGACACAAAATATCGCACAATGGGAGGCACCGCATGGTCGGCAGAGATTTTCAGAAAGTTCAAAACATAACATGCTTTCTTTAATGGTGCCTCTGGGGTCATTCCCTTCATTCCCCTTTTTTTTTTTTTTTTTTTTGAGTTAGTGCCACTTTATCAATAGACTCACACCAATTTATACTCCCAGCTAAAAATGCACACGCTACACAGGCTTTGTTATGTAAAAGGTGATAGGTTAAAACTACTCGTTCACAGGCTTCCATCTCCCCTATGACTGGTCCCGGTGTGGTGCCCACACGCTGCTCCCCCTTTGCGCAGGCATCCTGGTTTTTCTCTTCTTTCTGTCCAAGGCTCTTATCTCTCTGCAAATACAGTTTCTCTGCCTCCCTTGGCCTTGCATATGTCCTTCACAACACTTGCAGCTTGTTACACCTTTGGCCTGCTCGGCCTGCTATTACAACAAAGTTACTTGGTCTGGATTGCTCACAACATGCCCATTGACTTCCAGCCATTGCACAAATCCCCCTTTTTGTTTTTGAGCGATCCAGACCCCTTTTATTATTCTGTTCATAATTCTCATAAAGCAATTCCACACACAGCCCAATATCATTAAAAAGATTACAATGGCAATTAATACCATTATCCCCATGCAGAAGCAAATCTTTTAACCATCCAGTAATTCCAAAACTCTGTAGCCAGTCCGTTAACCCATTCTCAGTCTTTCTGGCCTGTACATTTTTTCTCAACTCAGCAAGCTGCTTATGAATACAGTTTGAGTGATCAGTCAAATTCATATGCTTTCCTTAGCGCTGTTCACTATAGGCTACTCTCTACTGTTCATGCTGTTTCCTTATCTTCTAGAGGTGAGATCACATTCCTCCTTTGTTTCTGTCTCATCCTAGTTTCTTCTCATACTCCTTTAAAGTTATTTAACTCTTTGCTGCAGGATCTCAGTTGCACATCGTCAAAGCAAGGCCAAAACTGCACATCAATGTCAAAACAACCCACTGTCTCTGTTCCATACAATTCTACAATTTCCTCCCCCCCTTGGGCTGATGCATTTAGGCAACCAGTCTGCATCAGGTAGTTCATTGCTGGCTGCGTTATCACAGTTTTTTGAATCCTCCTCTTCATCTGACCTAGATGAAGGAGGGGTTGCCATGTCCGAATAACTCGGCAGCTGTTCTCGCCGGCGCCATGTTTGGGTGTTGTCCCCTGCTTTGTCTATTCTGCACAATCTGTTTTCGCCTTGTCTAATAGCCTCCAGCACACTACTTTCTTTTGCTTTATCCCTTTCCTGCGGTTCTTATTCCTCAGCTTTTAATCTCCACAGTAAATTTGCCAGGTCATCTGTCGAGTATAAGTTCTTTTGATCCTGCTTTGCATTCTTATCTTCTACCGGATAGCATTCCGCCTTTCTTTCTGACGGTGGGCTGTCCGGTAAATTACCCGGTGGACTAGGAGGAGGACTAGGAGGTTTACAGTCCCCTGCTAATGAAGTGCCCACCTGCGCTTCCTGATTTATTCCCAGGAGCCGAGGATGCTCCGTACCAAATATAGATGCTCCCGCCGCAGCCCATATTTGAGCCCCTTCACGTTTTTTGTTCATAGCATGACATATCTTACCCCAGGTTGAACCCCACACCGTTGTGCCCGCTTTCTCAGATTCCCAAATTTCTTGTTCAAATTTTTTCCCACAGTTCACAACACATAATATCTTGCGGGTTAACAATCAACCCTCTGCCTTTCATCCATAGGATGATTTCCGTTATATCTTTCTGCGGGCATTTTCCCCACACCTCCTTCACCCATTTTTTCAATACCCGTACCACAAAAACAACATCATCTTTTTTCGGCTTCATTGCCCCTCCGGAGGTCCAGCGTCGTCCAGCGCTCTGCCTCCCAGGACCACGTTGGGGTCACCACTTGTTGCAGCTCATGACGTGTCCAAACCTCAGTGCAGCACCTGAGGGACCATCAGCACTCAGACTCTCATAGAGAGGAAGGCAAAATGGCAGTTTATTGAAAGACACAGGCACTTATATACTAGTAGCAGAGCCAGCCCCTTCGTGGACGATTTTCTACTTAGTTCCTACGTTTCCGTCACAACACGTGATCTTCAGCATTGCCACATCCCTATGCTACTACAATTCCCCCCTTCCATGCAACTACAACAGATAAGTTAGAAAAGTATTCCTAAAAACTAAAGGCCATGAGTTTTCATGGTGCCACAGGGAAAAAATTGCAGTGTCAGGTCTTCGGTCTCTTTTTGACCTGTAATGGTAAAGATTTTGACCCTTTCCTCCCTTTCCCAGCAGCTAAGAAGATGCAAGACAGTGATTAGAAAAATGTGAAAGCAAGAAGAAAAGGGAGAGGGCTTCTTATTGTTATAAACTATAAACTATATAAACTATAACAATTAAAACAATTTTATTTTGGGTTCAATCAATTTAGGTTGAGAAACAATAAGCAAAAACAGCGCTGGGTGCGCAGAGAACTCAATTAGTTCCACCACACGTACACCTAAGTCCTAAAAGCAGCGTCTTTTATGCCTGGATCTTGACCAATCTCTTCTCGTTGGATGTTCGTCCCGCTCTTTCCCCATTGGTACATGGTACATGGTACATGTACATGGGTACACCTTTTCCTCCTATTGGCTCTCCTTTGGCGCACTTTTTCAAATCTTAAGGTCTTTGTCTCCTTCGGCGGGCCTTCTCTGGCGTGGTTTTGCTTTCCATATCTCCTTTGGCGGGCTTTTCCAAGCAGCGATTGCCTCAGGGGAAGGGGAAGCCATCACATTGTCTTAAAGGAGAGTCACACGTGCCCACTCACCACAACTGCGATACAGGTCCCAGATTTACACAGGGTACAACAATTACACTTATCACAGTACATTCTATTTTTGAACATGAATCATGACTGCGTTTATCACATTATTAGAGGTAAAAACATACATGGAGGAAAGAAGGGATTCGCTAAAAGTATGTCCCATACACTGAGTGAAGAGGAAATGGGAGTGCTAGTTAAGCAAGACATGTGAGTACTGTTATCCCATACACAGGCTCATTATCTGGTGCGCAGCATCAATTCAAACACCGAGTCGAGGTATTTCTAGTCCTCTATTCTAGTTTGTGCAAAGTAGGGAGCTAGGTGGTAACCCACAAATGCCTGGCTCCCCGACTGTCAAAACTTTACACTATTTGTGTAGTTTAGAATACAAATCCATCAGCTTTCACTGGTTGCAAGTTACCCAACTCCTTCATTAATTAGTACTCACTTTCCTATTTGTCAAATAATTCTCTCATTTCTCATGCTAATTAGTTCGCAAACTCAGTCTCAACTTCTTTTTGGGTCGGGGGGATTTCTTGAGTCAGTGGTTAACGAGTCGGTGGTCAAGATCTCCCCCTGTGGGAGTTACCTTTCCCCTAGTTTTTGCTGTGCTCATGGTGCACTTCCAGTCAGCTCATCTATCTTGTGGGGCTGCTTCCTTTTAAAGTTGCTCTTTTGGACAAAGGATTTATCAGTGCTTAAGAAAGCACTTAGCAGATTATACTTATATCTTGAATTAACTATTAACAACTCATTTGTTTCAATTATCCTAAAATCAAACTTCTAACAGTACATTTGATTTTATCAGTCATTCCCTGAATCATTTGATGTCAGTACAGAGCCATGGGATAAGCACTGAAAGAGAAGCAACTGACATCATTCTTAATGCCCTGAAACCTTAGAGTTTTTCATAGCTTGTCTCTTTCTACCTGTGGACAGACCATGTCCTGGAAGTAATATGCTGTAACTATGCAATAAATGTTTGTTCTTTATATATATATCTATTTATATATATATTTATGTGTGTGTGCTACTTCTATATATTGGATTTCTAGAACATTGAGAATGATGGTTAACTTTTTTGGTTTTAATATGGTAATGAGATATTTGGGCTAACCTTAGTCTTAGTAAGTTGATTCTTTAAAAGTGGGCCTTTGTAAACAGAAGATTTTGCTCATATGTCAAGTGGGTAGGACTACAATGTATGCAAGGCTTAGTGTAGTAAGCACACCTCGGAATTGTAGTAAGCACACCTGGGAATTCCTACTAAAAAAATGAAGTGGGGCAGTGCCCAGTTTATCCATCCCCACTATGTCTCAGCAGAGCCATGCAGTTCATTGTGATCAATACCTTAGCTGCTATGCTCTTGTTTGTTATTGGGAAGTTATAGATGTAATAAATCTTACTCTTAGAAAATAAAAGCAGCTTTCTCTAATTTTTTTGGTAACTGATCTCTTTTGATAATCTGTTCACCACACCTGAGAGATGAATTGCTGTATTTTTGTGGACCCTATTACCTTTTAACATCCCACTACATCCTAAGTGGCTTGTCTATGATCACATTTCAAATTTGGCAAGATTGTACATAAGGCTAGGCTTTCCTAACCTCTTATCTTTTTCTTTGCCACACTCTTATTACCTGCAAACTGAAGCTACACGTATCTCCTATATTAATCTAAGACCACATGCCACATTGTCGAATTACAAACATAAGAGGATAGCTGTAGCTTCTCTGAACATATCAGGAGTTACTTCCATCTATTTGATCTACTCTACCTTCTACAGAATTATTTGTTGTGATTCATTCTTTACTAGCTGGACTGCAAGTTATTTTCAGATCTGGGCAAATCTTTTTCACTGATTGTCTGGACTGCCTTAGCTATAAGCGTTTGAGAAAAACCAAAACAACCAATACCAAAAACAAACAAACAAACAAAAAGCAGCCTGTCAGCTGACATCTGAGAAAGGACGTATTTAAAAGACAGATACTCAGTGTAGGGGACCGGAATGCATATCTGGCCAAAAGGCAACGGTTACATGGTAGGCCTTTGTGATTCATTAAATGCCAGGAACACGCCAGAGTCCCAAATGGTTCAAAGGCCTATTGAATACTAAGGGGTTCCTGGTATATCTAGCTTTGGCAATCTGTCTTGTCTGGTATAAATGTTTACACGATAGTGAACATAATAGAGGTATCTTGGATTAAAGAATGCTTCAATTTTTTTAACTCTGAATTTATATGTATTACATCCCTTACTCTGTAACAACTTATGTATTCTGTGATTTCCTAAATATCACTGTTCTGTTTGTATGATATTTACATTTTCTAATAATTTTACTGAAGCAAATAGTAATTCAAATTTCAAATTCAAAGTGAAAAATACACACAGTTCCTTGAGTTGAAAGATCCCTTTCAATACTTGCATGCTGTGTACTTTCTGGACCCTGACATTGTCTGAATGGACTGACATTATTGGAAGTGTTTTGCACAAACTTTGTAGTGTCAGACAACGTATGACTCATACCCTTTTCAAACCTTCATAGGGATTTTTTTGCTAAGAATGATGCTGAGAAGTTATAAAATATATGCAAAATATTAATGTCGGTTTAATCTCAGCCAGCACCTATGTGCCATGCAGCCCCTCACTCACTCTCCTCCCCTGCCCTGGTGGGGTGGATAGGAAAATTCAAAAAAGGTAAAACCTGTGGGTTGAGATAAGAACAGTTTAATAATTGAAATAAAATAAAATGTAGAATGTTATTTCAGCAGGTTTAAAATACGTCCTATGTCTTAACGTATGATTTAAACCTATAATCTTAGATTATGTTAGTTTACTGAATCAAATCAGTAATGGCTCATCTTACATTTAAGCATCCCTCAGTATTAGAATTGACAGAGCACAGTAAAAAAGATTATATATCTAAGTGATCATCAAGACATAATGATTATTTTTTTTTCCCCAGTCATAGTTTCAGGAAAGCTATCTTCTACACAAATTAACGACAATAAAAAATGTAAAAAAAACCCCAAAAATATTTGTTGAAATGGAAGACTGGGTGGCAGAAGACACAAAAGAGACCAATAAGAAAAATAATAAACAACCTAACAAACAGAGGGTTTAAAATATCAGGAGATAACATATTTTTGTTGATCCTGTTTGTGTCACTTTTTCTTTTGCCTAGTTAGTATGTATTTACTCATTTAGAAAGTATTAAAATTTTGGAAAAATAAAGAAGGATATAAAAGAAACAAATAGGTTCGCTTGAGGAAAGAACAGCAAAGTCATTATATCTATAGTGTTTCGTTATTATTCACTACCACTATAATGGGGCGAAAAGTCAGGAAAAATAAAAGGCAAGTTTGCACTTCATAAATTGTGATATGCCACCATATTTATCACTGATATTCAGAGATGCTATGAGACACTATCTTGCTCAAAGGTTCAGTGACTCAAGAAAATATCAACATGATTACAATGTACAGAGACAGATCTTCTGTTAATTCTGATGTATTATAGCACAAGTTCACTAAAGAAGTAAGTCAGATTGACTAATTAAAACTTTATTCTATGTAAAACTTGAAATTGCTGCTCAGCCTTTCATGTTATTTTCTGACAGTTAGCAGGCAACTTCAGAGACTAGCTTGAACTGTCAAAATAATTTATATATATTAAATGTCAATGCAACTCAGGAAGAAGATAAAAATTTGCTTTCAATATGACATTTATATGCTAGTGCTTGATTTAGATATGCAGAGGTAGCAAGACATGTTAGCTAAAAGTAGTTATGTAACATATTTCTAAACATGATGTCCCATTTGTGTTCAAAATGATGTGGACCAAATCAATTAGGAGAAACAAGTGAGTTCCAAGAAGTACTTTAAAAAAGCTTTGGAGTTGCTTAGTAACCTGATGTTATACTTAATTTCCCAACAGAACTATAAAGCTGTCAGACCGGTAATGGGGACTTCCTCAAGATAAATGATGCCTCGTGTGTTTTGCCAAAAATATGTTTCTATTAAATATATTATACCTAACTGCCGGGAGTCATGCATATGCATATAGTAATACATGCAACAGGACAGTTGTCAAATAAATTACTTTTAGTTGCACTTTGTCATAAAAATCCCATACTTTCCCTCCTTAAATGCCTTATCTTGTCAAACAGGAGAAGGTATTGAATCCAGAATGCCTAAGGGGAAAATTTTAATCAGTCTCTTTCTTAGTGCTATATTTACCTGACATCAACTTTGTTCTTCACTGACAGTAATCTAGCATAATCTACTGTATGTATCCTAGACTTGGAAATTTAGCTTTTTCTGCCTGAAACCTCTTTAAGAACCCTAAAGAAGTCATCATGTAGTCTTCTATCACAGGAGTTTTCTTTCACAGGATAGCAAAATAGATGTCTTGAATTTCAGTGAAAATTCAAACTATTTTCAAGTACATTTAGTGAAAAATGCAAACATACTGAGGGGAAGGATATCAATCTTTCTTCCTAAGCAACTGGGTTATCAGTTCCTAAGCCTATTTTCTTTTCAATAATGGAAACAATTTCTCAAATTCAGAGAATGAATCTAATATTTTGTGAAAAATCGAGTCTAAAAATCAGCCACATTAGTTCTGTCAGAGTCTGAGATGAATGCCATTTAGTCATTCCAAAATACTTTAGAAATAGAGAAGATAAAAAAATACCTAATATAATAGGGTCAGCTTGCCAGTTGAGGTGACATGGACTGTGGAAGTCAGTAAAACTATGTTAATTATATTTATTCCAGAGCTCAGCCTATTTGATATTTTTTTTTAAGACATAATAATGACATATTTATAAAGCAAAATTACTAAATAGAACAGAAGGTTCTTGTCCTTTTCAAAATGTACTTTCCTGAATTCAGTCCAAGTAACTTTCACACTGTCTTCTGTTCTTAAGCAACTAAAGTGCTCCTGAAAATCTCCTTTAAGACCAGTCTGTTGTTCACTTCTCTAAATGGCAGAACTAGGACAAGATAGTTCACAGTACAGAAAATGAAAACAGCCCTAAAATATATGGTGAAAGATTTAATGATTTTTTTTCAGAAAAAATGTGCATAGGTAGAAATGTCAGACAAAACATCTGCAGTCAGATCAAGACACCAAGAATTTGTAGGCTGTTTAAAACTTGTACTTGAATTATAAGTTAATTAAATAAATGTGAGAAGATACTGGACCAGAAGCCAGCTACAGTAAAAAAGACCATGTCTGATCTTCTTGTCTCTTTACTGACATCAGCTAGGATTTTTACTGTATCCTTTAAACCAATAATTTTTATATTGTTTAATTTTTAACCAAAAGAAAACAAAGAATAATTTTTTTTCTACTTCTATTGAATATGACATTAATGAAAACATTTTCTTATTTCTAAGGCTGGGAAATGGGTGGTTACAAGTGTATGACTTCTCAGCATAATACTGTGATAATTCATAACTGAATAAGGAAATTCTCTTTTTGTATTGCCTTTCCTTGCCTTGCTGTTCCTCAGTTAACTAGTGGCTTCTCCCTTTTCAGCAAAGATTCTAGAAATTATTAAAGTACTAAATGAAATACAAACAGGAAATATTGAGATTGTTCAGATTTTTTTTTCTGAACTAATTCCTCAATTTTGGTCTGCACCCTTAGCTCCTGGATTAAAATTAGATTAAAATTTACAGACTACTTGAGTAGATAATGTCACAAAATATTTTCCTTACTGGTTTACTCATAGCTTGATATACAAGCAGTAAATTTTAAGTTTCAAAATATATTATTTTGGCTTTTACTGAGTCAAATAATTGATGGTTGTGTGTTTGCCACACAGCTAGTTTTAATTACATTGGAAAATTCCTTTCCACAGTGTAATTTTTAAATACTTTGACAAGTCTTTCCATGTCTTATGTAGAAAAGTTTTCTGATCTAAAATATTTAGGGATTATTCATTGGGTATAGTCGTTTGTTTTTCAAGAAACCAAATAGTATTTTTAAAAGACTTTTGTAGATTATTTACTACATTATATAGTTCTGATTGATAATAACTTTAATGTGAACTGTGAGTGAGAAAATCACATTTCCTTATGGAAAGGATCTGGCATTCATATGTAGAGTTTGGAGTATTTTAGTTTATTTTTCACTTTGAATTGAAAAACTTTTTGTTCAACTTCTATCACAGAAAAGACTGAAAAGGCATTACAGCAGTGAGAGGACAATCAGATTATTTTTACTTTGTGCATTTGGAGTAAAATGGTAAAAACTTAGGAGCTTTTATTCTGTCATTGTTACAGATATGTTTTGTTTCAACACAGTTGCTCATGATTGGATACATAGGATTTAGGCTTCTGTCTTTTACCTTATCACACAAAATTGTATATGTATTTCTTCCTCCTCCCTGCCACTGACCTTTTATTTCTGGAGTAAAGGTAACAGAATGTATATGGAATAAAAGAAATAAGAAATATTCACATTCAGAAAAATACATCAAAGTGATCCTAGATTTCATAGTGTTAACGTATGACACCCCATTTAGACACTTTCAAAGAGTATCTAAGGTCTTTGTAATATGACAACTGGGATTCTGTGTTGTTGATTTGCTAAGGCTTTTTTGCAAAAGTATTGTAGTCATTGTATAAATGAGATGGCTTACCAGATTTTTTCACAAACCAAGAAGAAATATATGTATTTTACCAGTAAGATATAGTCAGGAATTCATAATGAACTATTTTCCCACATTTTTTACTTCTACTGTAAATTTATTCTGTATACCATGCTGGTATTGTCAACACATACATATATTCACACGTATGTACATATGTAAGTATATACATATACAATTAAAATCTGTATATGGAGAAAAATTTTTGTCTGTGGTTAGAATCACTACAATTTCTCTACTAATTTATTGATGTGCACTTCTAAAAATCCTACCTTCAGAACCTTAAATAAAAATTATTATTATTTAATAAGAAATTAAGTACAATCATTAAAATAATCAATCTTAGAATATAGCTACAGGCACCACTGACTACTGAGTTTGGGGGTTTAGTTTTTCTGTATGTTTGTTTTAGTATTGTCTAATCCTCTGATATAAAAATGTGGACAGAATTAAAAAGTAGAAAATTTTTTTACAGAAAAGAGTCCTAGTTTCAGATGTCATTCTTTCTGAGGAATTGGTAAAATCTGTAGGAATTCTGTTTGGATTATCTGCTTACTTCTAGAGATCAACACTAGATGTCTAAATTCTTCATGAGATTTATAACTGAAACTAACTCAGCTGAACTTGCAATTGTCTTTGTAAGTTTTGACATTCATGACATGTCTGTAGCCGTTTAGAGAACCTGAAAACTGTAATTCCTATATATTTATGAGCTTTCTCTCATAACAAATATGTTTTCAAATATTCAGACATTTTCAATAAAGTATATTTTTAACTTCAATCCCTGTGAATATAGCATATTTTCAATTCCTTCCTACATAAATGTGAAGAAAGGAAAATAGTCACATTGTTCACACAATAATATATATACACGATATGAATTTTCTTTCATTTGTCTAAAACTTTTGGGACATATGGTCCACTGAAATTGTTCTAGAAGAATAATGACAGCACTTATTACCAGAAAGAAATAAAATAAAGTTAAAGGAGTTCCTCTCCCACAAACAGGGGTTTCTCCAAAAAGAAATCACAGATGAGAAGCTTCAGTTTGAAATGACAATGTATGGGTAGATATCTATGACAAAACCTGAGTATTCAAATGTTACAGCATGGAAATAAATGGGGAGCACATAACTACCAGATCAGGGGATGGAAATTATAAAATAATTTGTTTACATTCTTAGCTATGGAGCCCCTTCACTGATTCTAAGTTGAAATTCACATTCCCTTGCATCAGCTCTTGTATCAAAAAGATAGAAGACATTTCTGTGTTTTTGTTGTAAGCTGACCAGATACGGTGAAAAAAAAAATGGAAAGGTGGCATCACAGACATTAGCGAGATTTTTAATGTTAACTTCAAGGAACAAAGATAATAAGGGTCATTCATGTGAACGTCTTAGAATTCAGAATGCAGTAATATTATTGTATTTAGTGATTGTTCATATAACAGTTCCTCAGCTGCATAAGCATTTTCCTTCATCCACAGCAAGAACATTACCAACATTAAGTCCTGATTACCTTTTATGATGAGATGGGTGGTGCTGTGGGTGAGAAAGGACAGTGGATGCTATATATTTTAACTTTGGGAAGGTCTTTCCTGTAGGCTTCCATAGTGTCCTTATAGCCAGTTGGTGTATTATATCCTGGATAAGTAGACAAGATGGGTGGAAGACTGGTTGGATTGTGTTCTGCACTGGGGTGGAGGTGAGTGAGGTGAAAGAGAGAAAGAGGCAGTGCAGGGTTCTTTCTGGATCGCAGTAAGAAAGGCCCAACAACAAATGGCTTAATAAGATAATGGCTTCAATAAGGTTGAATAAGAAGAGTAGTATAAATGGCGAGCAAATCTTACATCCCTTCAGTTGTTGGGCACCACATATTTCTGCAGCATAGGATGAAGCCCAGATGTATTTGCTTATGGTGCACTGTGCAGAGCTGACCCTGTTCATGGACAGAAGCTCTCCCTTTCAGTCATTCCAGCCAATATATAGTTTCTCACAAGAAAACAACTTTACTCCTATAGGATGCTCTCATGACAGCTTCTTCCTGCACTTTTAGATAATGGAAAGTGGTGTAAAGAGTGGTGTAATCACTGATACCAAGTGGGAGATGCCTAGAGATTCTTTTGCTACAATGAGATAACTGAGTTTATTTTGTGGTCTGGAAATATGTGCAGCACAATACAGGCCTGAAGACCACAGTGGCTCAGCCACACTGCAAGGTCCTGGGACGGCTTAAGTTAACTGCTGGGTGGTTGACTAGCTCCTAAAGGTGCAGTGTTCTCCTGGTCAGGATCAATGCATTCCACCCCTTGATCTACATACAGTTTACCTTTCCTAAAGATAAATTATAGATTACATAAATAACAGACAGGCTTCCCAAGCCCTTAGTACTAGCCTCAGAAAAGCAATCATGACCTGTTGAACTTCCATGACTCCTTGAATGCAATGTTTTTAGCAGCACTCCCAGACTGCCAGGCTTGAAGTCTTATGATCAGTGTTACAAAGTGCTTACTGCTGATGTCCCTTGTGATACAGTAGTGGGACCAATATTGTTCAATACCTTTATTAATGACCTCACCAGTGGAATGGAGTGCTCTTTCAGGTTCATATATAATACCAAAATGGAGGGAGTGCTCAATGGTAGAGTTTTGGAACACAGAACATTTGAGAGGCTGAAAGAGCTGGATTTGTTTGGCCTTAAGATAAGAAGGCTAAGTGCAGATCCTGTTGCTGTCTGAAGCTACCTAATGGAAGGCTATAGAGAAGAGAGATTCAGACTCTCCTTGGAAGTGCAAAGTCATAGAATGAGACCTGGGAATTTTTATTTGAGAAAAGGAAAAATGCTTTTATTGTGAGTGTGGTCAAATATTGGAAGAGAGGCTCAGAAAAGTTGTGGAGTCCCCATCCTTGGAGATATTCATACCTTGACTGGGAAGATATTAACCATCTTTGTTTAATTGTCCCTGCTCTGAGCAGTGGTTAGGACTAAGTGACTTTTGAAGTCCTTTCCAACCCAAATTACTCTGCGATTCTATCATCAGGTATCTCTGCTGCGTTTTTAGCTGAATGCAATTGAAAGCGTTAAGCACAGGAATTATTTTTGAACTACTTGCTTCATTGACAGAGAATACCACTTTTTTTTTCATTAAATACTATGTTTCTGTAAAGAGAAAAAGTTAGGTTTTGATAAGAGAAAGCACAGTGTTCCTACTTGGGCATATTTTTCAGTGGGACCCAAGCTAAACTATGCATTTCTGCAAATGCTTTGCACAGCTAACTCAGTGTAAGAACTCATTTTGTCTACTAAAGCTAATAGCAGATTTGTATTTGTGAAATGTTTGAATTAAGTGAAGGAAATGGTGCTTAAAGTGTGGCAACTGTTTAATCAGTGAGTAATTTCCTCTTAATGTGTGAAGTATTTTTTATGGGCTCATTTATGATAATAGACATTCAAGGCTCAATCAATGTAAGTAATAGATTTATGGTATATTTAGTCATAACATAATCCAACATAAGTACTCTTATTTATTACTATTCACAGTTTAATTCTCCTTTTTTTTTCCTCTCTCCGTACAATTTACAGCACATAACTAAAGTCATATAAAGTACTTGTCAGAATTTTCAAACAGCATTTATTCACATCTGGTTTAGCATATTTTATCATTCAGATGTTGGACTTCAAAACACAAGACTATTATCTAATTTACATATTTATATGAATAGAAGGGTTTCCCATCTTTTTCCCATTTCAAAGAAACAATTAGAGAAATCATTAACCAGGAAATTGATCCATTCCTCTGAAATGTCTTCTTTCTTTTTGTCAAAATATTGGGGTCTATTTTTTTAGTTTATATACTTCTGATTTTCCCTTATATTAATTTCCCTTCTGTGTCTTCAGATACTATGCCAAATAATTAACACTGGGAATTATGATCCTTTGGCTACTAACAGAGACAAATAAATGGTAGATTCTTGGATATATCATAACTATTATTCCGATTTTACATACTCCGTATGTCCTTCATAATGTGTAGTTTTTTATAGGTGTAGAAGATAAGCTAAGAGAGAAGCAATTGTCACCTAACAGGATATATGCCCTACAGTTAATTGTTAATCGTTATCCTTAATTGTTAGTACGCTACTTTTAACTGGGATTCTTCCCAGTTAGATAAAAACTGATGTGATCATACATCATTTACTTGAATTTTCTGAATTAGAGAGGGAAAGGTATTGTTACAAGAAGTAAGTGCAATCCCTAGCATAAGACATTTTATATGACATCCAAGACATCTGTACCATAACATATAAATGCTAAAGATTTCTGCTTTGCTAGCAGGGGACAATTAGTTAGCCAAATAGTGTCTGGATGTAAAGGTACTACATTGTAGACTGTCAAATTATTCATAGCATCTGAAGGGTCTGTAAAAGAATGGGCAACCTCTTAAAGTCCTGAAGAGTCTAGCTGGCATGTAGGACACATTATGAATATGCTATAAAGATTAAGAAAATATCTGTGGTGAACATCAGATGTAATGTGGCTGTATTTATGCGCAGAATTAAAAGGATTAACATTATAATGAAATTCTGCATTTAGGTAATTAACAAAAGAGTAAGTGTACAGAACTTACTAACAATTTTGATCTGAAAGTTAGAAAAATGTTCCAAATCTCATTCGTGATGTTTTCTGTATGGTACTTAAAAGACCATTTAGTAGGAAATTGTGAGGTTTCTATTTCAGACTGAGTAGGAACTGTTTTCTTCAGATCTACATGAATGGCCAAAAATATGAAGGGTGATCAGAAACAAGTTTCCTTTCCCCTAAAAACTGCAAACAAGCTTTCTAAGTGTTTTCACCTTTAATTATTTTTTTGGGGGTTTTGGCTTTTGAACTAGAGAAACTGAAATATAGTCAATAGGCTAGCAGAGGCCAAGGTCCAATGTATTGCTTTATTTAAGCTAGATAGACATTTGTTTCATAATAAATTACCTGTAATTTACTGGAGTATCTTCCTGTTTCTTTTGCCCTCCTTCATGTTATCATGGTTAATTTCAACAAGGTTTTCCCCAGCTAGATCTTCAACAATATTTCTTTGTCCTTTCTGACCATTTTAGCTTCTATCTAGTATGTCTCTATTATGCTAAATTCCTCTCTGCTTTCTTAAGTTAAAAAAATACTCCTGTTTATCTTCCTTAAAACCCATCACTTGGAATGGTATTAGATTAAACATAACTTGGGCTGTACCCAATTCTAAACCATGTGGCAATCAATCATGTCAGTTTAGTTGTGAATGTGCCAGTTTGTTCACATTTTAAACTACACAAATAAGATTAGTTTGCTACTGACTGTTCCATAATACACTGTGAAAATACCACTACAGCCATGTAACTAAACTCAAATTCTTGAAGGTCAGTATGACCAGAACTTTCTTTTGGATTTAAAATACTTTGTTCTTTCTTTCTTCAACTCTCTACTCAAGTCTGCTATTACTTAAATGCATATGGGTTTCAGTGGGTTTGAGTAAAGATGAGAAACTCTTTAGTTTTCATGAATTTTTATTCTTGAGATGTCTTAAAGATAATTATGAAACTATGAATAGGATCTCGAGTAAGAGTATTAGTTTTGTACGCAGTAAGACAGTTAAGAAGTGAATTGCCCAGCCAGAAAGATATATGTGAGTCCTGTCTAAAGCTGGAATACTTTGTTAAACAGATTAGTGGAAAAAAAATTCCAGAAACAAAAACCCCTGAGTTTATTTCAGCTTCTTAATAAAGATATCATATGAAACTGTATCCTCCTATGTTAGTGCCAGCAGATATCCTTTAACAAATACTTCCTACTTCCTCTGGAGTAATCATTAATTGTTTGATATATAGAATTAAACTGGTTATTACCATCCAGTAACCCATTTTTTGGGGGTGGGTGTGGTGTCTAAATGAGTCAGCTGATGATTCTAATGACAGGGGTACCATAATCTTTCAGAACACTTACATGAGTTCAAATAGTGTTAGCCTATATGTATTAAATAGCCATAAGAATACATAAAGTACACATTTTAATGGTGTCACATAAATATTCTTTACATCCAAAAGATCATTTTTATTAGTGAACATATTTAGAACAACTGGAAAAAATTATAAATGAATGATCACAGTGTCTTCATATTGAATTCTCAGGTAAAGTACTTATATCAAATGAAATTGTGTATTTGCTTACACCAATGACCAATTATAACAGTCATGTGAGCTACTTTCAAAATAATTTAAATAAAACCCAAGTTTAAAAATGTGTCTACTGCTTACAAGTCATCCAAGATTCTGGGTTTAAACAAACCTTATCTAGTTAACAAATGTATCAAACCCAACATTAGTAACTATTGTAGATTAAGAAAAAAGAGTGGGACTATAAGACAGAGAAAAAAACCCCAAACCCCCAAAATAATTTTTGCTTACTAATAAATGAGAAATAATTTATAGTCACTTTTAAAGACAAGAGTCCCTTTTCTCCATGTTTTAATATGTTTAAGTGCACAGTTTTTCCCATTTCCCTTTGCTTATCTTGTATGCCATATTATTTATAGTGCACTCAAGATACTGCTTTTAGGTTACAAAAGTATTTGATATGAAACAAATAAATGTTCAAAAATATTAAAATATTAATTTAGACCTTTGAGATATAAAGAACTTGAAGGAAAAATAAAAGTCTGAAATATATTTGAGATTTTCTTACAAAATATTACTCGTACTGATGAAGTTGCATTATATTTTGTTGAATATATTATATATGATAGCATAGCAGGTAAATTGGTTGGTTTTTTCCACAAAGTGACGAGATAGAAAAATAAAAGTTATATATATTTATGTCTAACAAAAATATAAGATCATTGTAAACCTAAGGTCCGTATTCTGTCTAACTTTGTTTTCTGGAAACATTATGTCTGGATAGATTGCAGCAAGTGAAAATCTTCCTGTAGATTTCAATTGATTTAGCCAGACATGCATGTTTCAAGAAATTAAAAGTATGTGACACAAATTTCTTGCTGGTACAGTTGATAGAAAACCATATTTGCTAATATTATATGAATCAACTTAATAAAATAAACTTTTTTAAATGCAATTATCACATAAAGAGAGGACATTTCTTGAAAATTAATAATATGTTTTGTATTGAGGAACTAAGAGCTTGCAACTCTAGTCCAGAAATTACCATACAAGTTAATGAAATTCCTGGTAAAAGTTTACAGGCTCTGGACATGAACAGCAATGAAAAATGTTTAACATCTTTTGCAGACTAATAATTGACACAATAAGGAATTTTTCTGAAAAATGAAGCTATCCAGTATCTGTCCCTGAAAAAAAACCAGAAAAAATGGTTTTAGTCAAATTAAATTAAGAATGTCATGGTAATATTGGAATATTGAAAATATTTAATTTATTTTTATATATATATATTTTCAAGATTAAAACACAGGAATTTTACATTTACTATAATCTTTGATCTTATTCTTCTACCATTCTTATTTTGCGACTCTATTTAAGTCTCAAGGAAAAGGACACAGATTATAAAATATGAAGAGCAAATTTTGCTGAGCATCATGTACTGTCATATAAAATGTGTCCATTAATCATAGAATTCTGAATTCTCTTAATAACTAACTTTAAAAATAGTTACATTTTTCCATGAAAAGTGGCTGTGTATAGATTCACATTATCCTTCAGATACTTCATATTAATACAAATATACATGCTAAGAATGCAATTTAAATTTGTTATAACCTTTATAGCTTTTGTTGATAACAGAATAACTTAAAAATACTGTTAAGATTACATTCGGAAAACAAGTAATTTATTATTTTACATTTCAGTATGACCATTTGCTAATCACTCTGTAAAAGCTGCTATAATGTTTCATTTCATTGCGAAGTAATATGCCACAATATCAAACAACTAATAAATAAATATTTGGTTGATGCTATGATTGTGCAGAACAATATAGCAAATTAAATGTATGATATAAAATATACAGAAAACTCACTTTCTAAGTGATTGCTTACCTATATAATTTTCTCATTACACATTTTTATTCAAGTTTTTTTTCCTAAATACTAGTAAAAAACAAAATAAAATGATATAACGAAAAAATGCACATATTTATACAAATTCGTAATGATTAACATTAGAAAAAAAGGCACAATAGGAAGTAAGCTTAAAAGGCTGCATGTGGCTGAGATAGAGAAATTTTGACTTAGAAACAATTACATGAAAGACAACAGAGTTGTAGTGATTTATGGCAAAATCTGTCTTGCTCGTAACATTAAATAAGTAGATTTTAGCATATAGTGACTTAGATTAGAAAATCTGTGAGACTTCTTTCATAAAGTTTCCTTTTCCCCACGTTTGTGTAATTTGAGGGGATTTTAAAAAAAAACGGCATACAGCCTAGCAAATACATCTACAGTGCCTTTTAGAAGCTTTAGATTATGAGATGTAAACCATGTTACCATGACGTCTATGAGAATTTAACACTATAAAACTAGACAAAATTTGTGTATACTGGATTTACTATTAACCTTTAGTTTGAGAACAGTGGTTAGTTGATCCAGGTTTTTGACCTTTCCTTCTTTTCAAAATATCTGTTCCAGCTGTTTTTCTCCTTCCCTTCTACTCCATGTTTGTGAGTTATGTTGTTTGGCTGGGATTTATTTATTTATTATTAATTGATAATTTATTTGATTCTATTGTTTAATATTATAGGGTACTTATATGTTATTTTTGTAACTATTCATATAACGCTTAAAATGACTATATTACTACACAATTTATTTTTATTTTTGGACAGGGGAAAACCTAAAATAATTATTTTCATTAGTAACACCTTCATTAAAATAAATGGGGAACCAGTCTCCATTCATGAAAACATGAATATTATTGAATTCCTTTTAAAATGCAGGAAAAAAAAGCAAATATATATATACATGTACATACCTCTTTGTATGTATATATGTTTGTGTGTGTGCATCTTAATGTGTTATTACAGGTATAACTAGCAACTAAAAAAAATAAAAATCAACTGACCTAGATTTAGCTTTTATTACTGATGGTGCTTTCCCACAGGATTTGTTATTATTCTGCAAATTTTAATTAGCTTTATGTATTATATTATCATATTATCACACAACGAAGCAAAGAAAAACAATTCTTTAGAGGAATTTATATAGGAAGTTATTTATAGAAAAAAAGATCAAGGATAATAAGGAACAGTTATAGGAATTTGAAACTATTGATCCACTGATTGTTAGATATCTAACAGATGTGTTTCTAATTTTCCTGTATTTATTATGTGCTTTGTCTAGTCAAAATATGGTGATTACTGTGTTGAGCGACAATCATAATGCTTTAATCTTCATTCCAAAGTTAGGGGTTTATGACAACTACCTCCTGTCAGTACCCAGAAGGTACCCAGTACCTTCTTTGCTAAGGGAAACAGTATCTGTGACTGACTTTCAAATATCTTTGAGAAAAGAAATTATTTGGAAGACATTTCACATTATTTTTCCTTATATTACTATTTACCATTAGGATACAATTTATTACCCTTATTCATTTTTTTGTAGAAGTAACATAAATAAAGATTAAAGGATAGTTCAGTTAATAATGTCATATGAATTCTTTTAAATATAAAGTATTATAAAACACGTTTTAAAATCTTACACAGAAATATAGGAAATAAGCAATTTCTTCACTTTTGACATCGAGAAACCACACCTGTGACATTCTTGATGGACCAAACCTTAGGTCTGTTTTCTTCAGATGGAGAGGTAACCTTAGTATGTTGAGAGGAGTTTTTTTCATCTACCTTGCAACAAGCAAACAAACAAAAGTGACAAACTTAATTTTTTCACCAGCTAATGACAACTAATTCAGAAGAAGATAGAAAAGAATTGTAAAATTCAGGTTGCTTTCGTTTGCTGGTATTGTGTTTTTCGAGGAGGTGGACACAATGCAGAATGCAAGGTTTTTACTTAGGGTTGCAGCTGAAGTACCAACAGAAAGGCAAGTGGGAACTTTCTTTAGTTTACATATTTGGATTTTATTTATAACTTGTATTGAAGCTCTGACAAATATATTTTTTTACAATTTGGAACATGTTGACTAGACTGTGTAGTTGGCATGCTAAAAATATTAAATAATATAAACTATAAGTCATCACTAATAATTACAGGGAGATTATTTGGGAGAAAAATTAAAATAGAAAAGAGGAGTTGTCTGTGCTTTTAGGAGGTTGTGTTAGCTGGGTTGTATAGAGGGAAATGTAATGAGTATTCACTGTCAACATTGTAAGTCATTATGGAAATTATTATAAATGAAGATATTTATTCAGTCCATGCCAGACCGAGGGAAGAGATTTCCAGAAGGTAGGCCAGATGGTTAAGTGGGTTTTACTGCAGATCTATGCTGACCCATCCCCAGTGCTCCAAAAGTCGCCATCATGTCTGTGAGACACTGTGAAATCAATAGTAACGTCAGCTGAAGTTTGATGTTCTGAAGGTTTGGCAGAGTTTGAGAACACGAAGTTTTGGCACTAATTCTCAGGATTCTTTACACACTGAGGAATTTCCTGAGCTCTCTGGGGAATTTAGTGAGCTGGGGACAATTAGAAAGTGACCATTTCATAAAGATTTTGTAAAACAACACACTTCTACATCTTTTAATGTAAAGTACTCTATATCTAGCAGATTTTCTCAGCACACAGGGTCACTTGTTTTGATTCCCTTTTTTGAAGGGGTGACTTTCCGTTTCATAGCCTTCAGCTGTGTTATTAGCCAAATGTCTTTTTTAAAACATTTATGAGCTTTCAAGAATAATTTCAATAAAAAGCTAAGCAATATCAAATTTCCCAGATGTAAAAGAACACTGTAACATGCTAGTAGTACAGCAGTGTAACCCAGTTCACACCATAACTCCTACCTCTTTCTTGAAAGCTTTTATTTAAGAGTGTTACCCAGTACTGAACTGTTCTTATAAAAAGTTATTGCTGGAATACCTTTCTGATACCACTCTTAAACATTGCTTTAAAGAGTAAGGTATCTGTAACACTATTCTGAACTGAAATATTATAATTGAGCACTTTTTTGGTATTTCTTTTATTGATACTATTTCATAATTCTCTTTTAAAAATCTAGTTTACAAAGGCATTGATCTCTATTCTCCAAGATACTAAGTAGAAAAAGACTGAGGCAACAGTAAAGTGAACTAGTCACTTTATGTATGCAACCAGTTCCCAGCAGAAAGGTTTATGTAGGAGACTGACTAGGATTACTCAATTTCCTGCTTCATTGAGGATCATACCATCTTAGTCAGTTCCCTTGGCTCTTTGTATAAGAAGTTTAATGAAGGGGGAAATTAATTCTCAGTGGCAACCACCTGTAGCTACTAACTTACTCATGTTGTCAGTCCTTCCTGGCCCCTGTCTGAATGTAAGAGTATTTGTCACTCATCTAAATCCCATTTTCTGAGCACTCTAGGATGATACTTGGGTTTCTGTTATATGGACAGTGCCAAGTATAATGAGACTACAAATATTTATGTAATTTTTTACATTAGGAATAGATTATAGTTATTTCATTGCAGTCCTCCTGCCCAAAAAGTCTAGGCACTTGCCACGTTGTTCTCTTTTGAATGGGACTACTGGACTCTCAGCTGTTGCTGGTATCTGGATGTAGAGGAATGAAGCTGGGTTAATTATCATTGATAAAATACAGCTGTGGGCTGGCTTCAGGGGCAGTGGGTTGGCCGATGTACATAAGGTGCAGCTGTGGCTGGTTCTGTTAAGTGGCTGGGCAGCCAATGAAGAGGGAGCAGCAGAAGAAGAGAGATGAGGAAGAAGCAGAGAATGCATGCCTGAGATGAGACTAGGAGAAGGCAGCAGTGTATGTTGGTATGAGATGGTAAAAGACCTTGTTGCAGCCGGCTAGTTTGGAGAGTGCTGTGATACCTGGATGCTAGCAGGACATGAACAACTAAATGAGATACTGCAGTCCAAAGAGGAGTTCTCGCTTAAGAGTCGTTTAAACTTAAGAAGAACTTGACCATCTAATTTTAAATCTGCAGTTGTATCCAGTGTTGTCCTGGGGTTGTGAGTCTGGCATTTTGCTGACTCCTAGACCCAATCACAATTCAGAAATGAGGCATTCCATCAATAGCACCCAGAAGTCCTGATTTTGTAGATAATATCACTTAATACATGATCACACTCCATAAAACTGTAATCATATCAACTTTTTTTAAATGTTAATGGTATTCCTCCCTTCCCCCCCTGTTTTTTCTGTTTGAGATACAATAGTTAGTCTGTATTAGGTTTGTGTGGCAAGGTTTTAGTACCAGGGGACTATAGGGGTGGCTCCTGTGAGAAGATGCCAGATGCTTCCCCTATGTCTGATAGAGCCCATGCCAGCCAGCTCCAAGACGGGCCTGTCACTGGCCAAGGCCGAGCCCATCCGCAGTGGTGGTAGTGTCTCTGGGATAAGATATTTAAGAAGGGAGAAAAAAACCCCTATGCAACAAATTTGGAATGAAGTTGAGCCTAGGAAGAAGGGAGGGGTGGGGGGAAGGTGACTTTAAGATTTGTTTTTATTTCTCATTATCCTAATCTGATTTGAATGGTAATAAATTAAACTAATTTCCCCAAGTCAAGTCTGTTTTTCCCATGATGGTAATTGGTGAGTGATCTTTCCCTGTCCTTATCTCATCTCACAGGGCTTTTATATTTTCTTTCCCCTGTCCAGCTGAGACAGAGGAATGATACGGTGGTTTTGGCAGGCACCTGGCATCCGGCCAGAGTCACCCTACCACAGTTACTTACAGAACCATTTAGTTGCACACCCCTAAAGGAAGGCTAGACATTAAATGTTAGCTGTGTCAGAGAACTACATCTCTAGGCACTCTGAAGAAGCACTCAAAATGTACACATGGCTAGTTAATAAGGTAGCTGAGAACATGTTGCATGAAATAAGAACTTGCATGCCTTTCGCAGAGTAACAGAATCACTAGAATATAGTCTGAAGACAGATGCCTGCAATCATTGCTGGCCATCATATCTCTCAATTATAGATAATTTAGTTTCCTTTTCATGACACTAGGAGATGAATATTCACTTATTCTTTTTTTTTGCCTTAGGGATTTTATCTTATTCTATACCTAAATTTCTGAACCACAAGAGGAGTCTTTTGGATTAAAGCCTTTCTCACCTCCATGCTCAAAGTGCTGCCTGTTCTCTTTCAATATTTTTTAACCAATTCTCATAACAGTGACTAAAGTTAGTACTTTTCTCCCTTAACAAGCACCCTAACCCACTGATTTATACTTGCCCCTTCACATGTGACTAATCAAATACATCACTAATTTATGGAAGGTAGTCCGTAGAGACTAGATAAGTACATAACTAGACCAGTGTTTTGTGAGGAAAATGATGAGTTGGATATTTTCAGACACAAAGAAAATAGACCTGTATCTTTTGGCAGCCTACTAATTAATGAGGTTTTGGTTAAAACGAAGAGCAATAATTTTTCTGTCATGACATAGTTCTTTTTTTTCCTTTCTTTTCTGAATAGAGAAGGGCTTTCATACTGATCAGATAGTTTTATTTGCTATGGAATTTGGAATGAATGATGACATTTGCTGATAGTACTTTAGTAAGTACATAAAGAAGAGAGGAAAAACTCACACTATATGTTCTTAAAGGAAAACATAGATAATATCTTCCTTCAAAAAGCAGATGATTTTAGTATAGACGGGTTAGTGCAGCTATTTATTTTCTGAACCAAGGTCTTTTAAGAATTGATTAAAATCAACATTCTCCTGATTATCTACCTCTGAGTATCAGGCAAAAGGAGTTTCCAGCATTCGTTGCTGAATTCACTGAATAGAGGCAGAAAGGGAACAAGAAAAGCCTTAGATTCAGTGGTTGAAATATTCACCTGGGTTCAAATTTGCTTCTTCTTGAGGATTTGATTCATGAGGATGTGAGCTGATTAACCCAAAACATCTCATTTTGGAGGAAAATTCTAATCAAGTTAAAAACCAAGCACACTTCTTGTGGAAAAGGTACTCTTTACAGCATCTGTATTCTGCCTGTCAAAGGCAGTTAGTCAAATGTTAAGGTAACATAGATGCCAAAAAATCTCTTAAGACTGAAACCATAATTTTTGTAAATGTACACAAACATAAACACATGCTTATATACGTATTTCAGGCTTTCAAGGTCAATTCAGGTCTTGCCTACTGTTTGTAAGTATTTTGATGGGAAAATATTCCATCATCTAAGATTTTTACTGTAACCTTGTAAAGATAATTGTAAAGCATACATTAATATTGTGCTACATTTATATGGTTTAGTTTATCCCCATGCTTACTAACAAGCCCTGTGATAATGCCGCTCTTCCTTAAGTTGTTATGATGGAGTTAAAAGAAACAGTGATCCATCTTTAATATTTCCAGAAGCTTCACCACAAATATTCAGACAAGTATTTTGTGTAATCCATTAAGGAAGATAGAAGACTGAAGACTACGACCATCAGTATCAATGTCACTGCATGTTTCAGAATCAACACACACCTGTTTATAGTAGCATTAAGTAAGAACAGACATGACATATCTGTTTTCATATAAAGAAAATCAGAAAAAAGCAGAACTATATCCAGATCGTACCATAGCCTGTAAGACAGTAAATCAGATTTCAATTTTAACAATTTATTTTTAATTTATTTTTTTACAAAGCTTGCAGAAGATTTTTGAACACAATACTCTTAAAGCAATTCTGCCATGCATTTCCCCTCTAGCTTTTAGAACTCTATAAATATCTGTAAACAGCTGGTAAAAGTCAGAACACGAGAAAATCCATGTATAGCAGAGTAACAGTCCTGTCAATGAGATTGTTTCAGCTATGGTTAGGATACCCTAACAGGTTCATAAGCAATCACTAAGACAATGAACTGTTTTTAAGAGTCTGAGAGCTGCTTGGCAGAAGCTGGATGTGCACTGGGAAATGAAAGACTGTACGATATTAAAGCAGTTGTGCATGAAGTGACAATTATGCACGTATATTTATGACAATTCTGCTGTTTATTTAAAATCCTTTATTTTACTGGGACAGGTAAACCTTTAGCAAGCTTTACCCAGTGTTAAGAAACTGTGGGGTTTTTTGTTTGTTTTTGTTTTCTTGGTTTTTTTTGTTGTTGGTTGGTTTTTTTTAAATAAAGTATCCTCTTTAATTGTATTGAACATTGGCTAGGTTTGTTAGTAGAGAGTTAGTACTAGAAGAATTATAAAGTGGCATTTATAAATCCATGTTAAAACTTTCCAAAAATATTCCTCTTAATTCAGGTTAGAATTAGTTATTTTACTCAGCGAAATAAGTTAGAGAGAAAAATCCCAAGACAGAGAGGTTTGTTCCTGCACTGTAGAGATTGTGACTGAACAGACTGAGCCTACAGTGAATGTGCAGGCACTTCATTGTACCAAACAGAAGAGTTTTTCTAAGCATAAATTCTATAGCTGATCTACAAGGGACACATTAGGTCTGACGGATCTCACATACAGAGAAAGGGAAGGCCCATATACGTAAAGTGCAGCTGATCTTAAATATATAAACCGACCCTTTGCTTGGGTTCTGTTTCAGGTACTGGCCGGTTCAAGCCAGCCTACTCACAGTTTGAGCAGACTGCTGGGAACCCAGGAAGGCTGTTTTAGCAGTTGAATTATATTCTTCACTATTTGGAAAACAGTTGTAGCTTGAAAAGGAGAACATAACTACAAGCATATAGTAGGACATAGATTAGGGTTAAACACAAAAGTATTGACATTTAATTTTAAACTTTAAAATTTAAAATACATAAATTAACAGATTAGGAGGAAAAAGGGAAATGCTTTCTTTACAATTGCTGTCATAATCTCCCAATTAGCTAATGCACATAAAAAATACCATATTGTCCTAATAACAGAAATTTATTTTCAATCAGGTACAAACAATAAACTTAATCTGCTGTTTAAAGCTTCTAATTCCAAGTCTGAAGGAATGTGAAAGGACAGGTCTTTTTTAATTTTCTATCTGCTTTTGAGGTGCTGTAATTAACTTTTTAGCTGGAACAATTTTTTTTGTACAGTTTTTAACAGTGAATGAACGGTGCCAAAGAAAGTTCTGTGGAGTAAAATAGATAATGGAAATGATTGAGAAAAACAGATTGTAACGTATATTCTTCCACACTGTGAAATCCTAATGATGACAGATTGCTGTCATCATTAGAGACTGAGCTCTGTTATTTGCCAAAATGATTACACAGTTCTGACAAATAAGCTAGAAATATTTCAGCACAGAATATTTGAGGCAGCAATATACTTCCCAAGAAAAATATTTGTGTGAATATTAGAATATGTAAACATCTCAGACTGCATAACTCCATGTACATTTTCAGCTGCTTCGATCTGCCAATTTTCCTTAGCTCCATGAGAAGCTGTTAGAATCTACCTCCAGCAAACTTCACTCTTTCCCACTCATACCCCTTTTACCAAGAATTGTGCATCCCAGTCTTGCTCAGCACTGGCTCTTCCTTTTCTATTTTCTCACCACCCACTTCTTTTCTTACTTTCAGACATCCCTCTGTTAACTTTCCTACTGCATATGAATGGCCAAATCATACAGAAAAGTGAGTTATTTTTAACCTGTTGTCTACACATTTGTGCTTTGCTTGCCTGTGGATTTTTTATGTTTTAAAAAAGGCAGTCACCTTTACAAAATGGAAAATAAAAGAACACGAGGACCACTGCATGTGTTTCTTTTGTTTTTTCAACCATACTGATCTCTTAATTTTCTTTCTTCTGATTTCCTCTTCCCTTTGTACCATCTGTTTCAAATTTTTAAAGGAATTCTTCACATATTTTAATTAGAATTTTATTTATTTTATTTATGTGTTTCTACCAAGCATTGTTTCTGTTACCTCAGTAATACTGTTTCTGATATGACAGAAATATTTTTCTTATCCTTCATTATGAAAATTACTGTGGCTACCTCAATGCTATGACCATTTTCCTATTTACAGTTTTCTAGATATGATTTCACATAGCTTACAACAAATCATAAAATATATTTCACTGTTTCCAGAGTGTTCCAAATGTCCTACATTAATAACAGTTTTATTTGATGTATTGAATTTCATAATGTTACTCATCTATCTTTTGTTGTCTTAGCAACAAAACCAGACATTTAGTTTGTATTTTTGGCACCTTTGTAATAAGAATAGAGCTTTCGTGGAGTAGTGAAAACTTTACAGGACTTTTTTAAAAAATGTTTTTTAACTTTACAAACACGAATGCACAAGAAAAGTATTAAATATCAAACCAAAACTGACTTACAGATGATTGTGACCACCACACTCTTTGAACATCCATTTCAAATCTGTGCTGTATATGTAGATATAAATCCACTGGATCATTTATGAAATTTAGAAGTGTAACATATAATCAAAGTATCAATATTGATGAAGTAAACTGCTTTAAATGAAAAAAAAAAAAAAAAAAAGCAGACCCTTCTGCAAAAAAAATGATATTAAACTATTCAGTGAGTATGAATATTACAGTATTTCTAAAATGGTGAAAATAATCTTATTGTGGGAATTTCTATTCTGAATAATAATTTATTTGATGTTCCACTTAAAGCTATTTTTCAAACTGATTTGTACCTTGAACTGTTTGATGTATTAATCAATCTTCTCCAATCAGCCCTAGTCCAACCACTAGTTGGGAAAAAAAAAAAATTAATCTGGCATTAACCAGAATTATGATGCATTCATTCTCAGGTGAATCCTTGCATTGTATTTAGTACTTGTTAGTATTTATGGTAGAAATAATTTTGATATCACATAAGCCCATCTGGTACTTAACGATGTGATCAGTTAATGGCCTGGGACACCATATTAGTTTATGTTAATACCTCAGCTAGCATTTACTTATACTCACTCCTTTGCTAGTATAGGACCAGTGACTTGTCTTGTAGTCAAACATTGAAAACAGTGCTAGAAGCACATTCCAAAAATGTCATGTGCATGGGTTAGCTAGTAAGTGAGGATGGTTTTTGCTATGCCACTGTGACAGAGAGACTAATAGGTATATATACAAAACATGGTTTATTAATCACAAAAAAAATTAATAATCTTTAGTTTGCTATTAAAAGCACAAGACAGGGAAACAGCAGATATTGAGGGATCATTTCATTCAGATGGTTATGTTTTTGCCAGATAGTTTTTAATTAGAAAAAGAAAAAAAATGTTTGTTGCTGAAACAGAAAATTAATCCTTCATATATAATTTAGAAATGGTTGTTTATTCATTCTCAGTATAGTTAGTGCTGTTGCTTTAGACATCCAAACTACTAAACTGATATTTTTACATTTACTTAAATGATCATTTGTCCTTGGCATATTTGTGTCCTCTAGTTAACAGTCTATTTTTAATTGATAAAGTATATGTAATTAATTTTACATTTCCTTCCTCTTGTCAACCCCCAACACAGTGCCAGCTATCAATCCATGAACTGTAACTTTTCCTTCAAAAGATGAATTCTTCAATTTATGAACAGCTGAAGGGATGTGGCTTCTATTCCGATTTCTAGTCATTGAAGTTTATGTGTAACTGTATGTCTTCATTTAGTTTCCACACTTTTTTTAACCTCATCTATCTTCTTTGATTATTAATTATCTTTACCTCGAGTCCTTTACAGTACCCCTTACAATAAGAACTGGGCTCTCTGGACTTGTCTGTAAAAATACTGAAAGACAATACAGACAGGGATTCCCCTGTGTCCTCAACTTCTGTCCCATGCTATAACAGCTACCAAATCCTACTATATAATACAAAATAATATAGTAACACGGAGCTAGGATGATTAGGAAACTAGTACAACAATTTCAGAATTAAAAATTACCAGAAAACAGTATAAGAGTTTAGATTGCAAAAATCAAATGTAAATATGTTTTAAAATCAGGAATATTCAATATATGTGTAGAAAGGAAACAATTATTTACAATAAAATTTTGGATTAATATGATTTGGTGATCTTTCCTCACAAAAAGGAAGTTAGATCAGAATATTTTGCATTTACTATGACCATGAATACTCAGAAGTCAAAGGGGATAAAAAATTGTGCAGGAGATTACGATTAAGAATTGTTACATTGTCAACGAGACAGCTGTAAATATTGATGTCAACAGAAATGTTTGGCTATGAATATGCCATTATCATTGACAAAAAGATCATCTGGAATTTGAGATTTGCAAGATCTACACTGTTTATATATTAAATTTCGTGGAAAATGGAAAAGATTGCCAGTTGCTTATTTTGAGGACAGAGGAGACACAGAACTGAAACAAACCCCAATTTTTAACACACTCTGACAAACATTGTACTTGAAGGGGTGGTCCTGAGCATTTTAATTGCATTGAAATTGTAGCCCCCAGGTAAATAAGAACTCTGACAGCTAGTCTTTTAGGAAGAGACACTGAGTTCTTATAAACTCAGTGTACGATCATGATTATGCCTAGGCTTGAACAGTACTTTGGTTAAGGCCCATTGCATACTTTAGTTGCAAATAATAGGAAAACTTCTTAATGCTAGAAAACAATGAGGAGCAGGCTATGTTGTATTGTAATTGAAATCTGGTAGCATCTTCAAGCTTTTTATTTAAAGCTGCTAATGTATGAAATGTATTTTCAGAGAAGACTATGTTTTTGATCTTTCTTTTTGAGTGAGAACCATTCAGTGTCATTTGTAAGAAGATATTATTTAGAAAAAGCATTTAAACAAATGAAATGTGAATGCTATCAACAATGAACAAATGAACTGTGTTATACAGAATTAAAGAGCTAGGATAACTATGTGGTCACTGTCATCACATAAGCAGTAACCAGATGGAAGCAACATAGTCTGAGAAGTGCTCCCCCAGCAGCAACTTTTTAATTGTTTATGTTGTTACAAGCTACTGAAAAAAATCTTGGAAAATTCAAGCATAAGGATGAACGAGAATGAAAGCCAACATTGGATAAGAAAAGTAACAATAAAGTAAAAATAAGGTTCAAGTTTGTTAATTATTAATTAATTGTTAATTTTTAATGGCATTGTTTTGTCTTTCATGAAGAAAGAAGATGTTTTGAAGATGCAATATTTTTTACATTGATGCCATCAAAGACCCATACAAAAAATGATCTATTTCTTAATTTTAGTTTGTTGAGTCATTTCTCATCTATAATGATTCATTATGAGGTCAGCAACCAAGATGATGAGATATTTTCCAATTTTCCATTTTAAAACTTTTTCCAAAATGTATTAGGTTCCAAACATAATTATTAGATCTGAAATCAAAGAAACAATCACCTCTATAAATAAGACTCCTAGAAAAGAAATTACACATGTAAGAAAATCTGCACATTTTTGGATATTTTAGAGGTGTATGAGGTCATTATTTCCAGTAAGGGAATGCAGACACACACAAAAATGTAAGAAAGAAATCAGTACACAATGAACAAAATATTTATTTACTCATTTTAAATGGAAAAAGAAAGGGGAAGACAAGAAAAAAAAACAACAAGCCAATGTTTTTATTATTTAAATGACAAAAAAATCAAGACTAGATCACTGCAGAAATATAGGTTAGAAAAGGGACAGAGCCAGAAGGACTAGAAAGAATTACTACCCATTTTATCTCAACTATGAGAATAGAGTAAGGAGTGCACTTGAATGAGAATTAAACATTAACTCTGTCAATGATAAACACTAATACTCTCATTGTCTTCTTTACAAGGCTCTGTGAGTGATCTCTGAAACTAATGCAACACCTCAGGGAGGAAAGCACTACTCCACCTAAGTAAACTGGTCAGAATATGATAAATGAATAGTAGGGATGACTTATTTGTAAGATTAGTTTTGGCAAAAAAACCAACCATGTTCACTGGTGGAATTTTAAGGCACAGGAATGTGTGGGTTGACCTTGGCTGGATGCCAGGTGCCCCAAAGAGATGCTCTATCACTTCTTAACTGGACAGGGGAGAGAAAATATAACAAAAAGCCTATGGTTGAGGTAAGCATGGGGAGAGATCACTCACCAATTACCATCATGGGAAAAACAGACTTGACTTGGGGAAATTAGTTTAATTTATTACCATTCAAATCAGAGTAGGATGAGAAATAAGACTATATCTTAAAACCACCTTCCCCCCACCCCTCCCTTCTTCCTGTGCTTAACTTTACTTCTGAGTTCTCTACCTCCTCCCCTCCCAGTAGCACAGGGGGAACCAGGATTAGGGGTTGTAGTCAGTTCATCACATGCTGCTTCTGCCACTCCTTCTTCCTCAGGGGAGGACTCCTCACACTCTTCCCTTGCTCCAATGTGGGGTGCCTCCTACGGGAGACAGTTCTCCAATAACATCTCCAACATGAGTCCTTCCCATGCGCTGCAGCTCTTCACAAACTACTCCAGCGTGTGTCCCTTCCACGGGGTGCAGGTCCTCAGGAACAGACTGCTCCAGTGTGGTTCCCCCACATGGTCACAAGTCCTGCCAGCAAACCTGCTCCAGCATGGGCTCTTCCCTGGATGGGTCCATAGGTCCTGCTAGGAGCTTGCTCTAGCACAGGCTTCCCATGGAGTCACAGCCTCCTTCAGGCAAACCTTCTCTGGTGTGGGGTCCTCCACAGGCTGCAGGTGGATATTTGCTCCATTATGGACCTCCATGGGCTGCATAGGGACAGCCTGCCTCACCGTGGTCTTCATCAAAGGCTGCATGGGACACTCTGCTCCTGCACCTGGAACACCTCCTCCCCCTCCTTCTTCATTGACCTTCGTGTCTCCAGAGTTTTTCCTCTCACATATTCTCACTCTTCTCTTTGACTGCAATTTGTTGCATAGGTGTCCATGTCCTGTCATCTCTGTCCCCCTGCCAATTAAATACATTAACACAGAGGTACTACCATTCTTAACTGATGGGCTCAGCCTTGCCAAGTGGCAGGTCCATATTGGAGCTGGCTGGCATTGGCTCTGTCGGACATGGGGGAAGCTTCTGGCATCTTCTCACAGAAGCCACCCCTATAGTCCTCCTGCTACCAAACTCTTGCGAGACAAACCCAATAGAGGGAGTGTTTAGATAACAGGGAAAGCAATCAGGATATTTTTTCTATTGTTTTGCAGTTTCAGTCACACATTTTGTAAGGCTTTTAAGATCCTGTGTGCTTGTGCAAAATATGTAACTTAATTTGATAATTATTAATAAGGCAAAACCATGATGTTGTAATCATTAATGAATTAAAAGAGAAACATTTTTAATAGTAAAATAAAGATGAAGATGGTAAACTAGCCAAAACCTTTTATCCTACTTTTTTAATATGTCAAGTGTTGCCATGGTGATTTTAATCTTGCTGTAAACCTACAACAAGCTACATACAATTTTGTCCTCGGTCTTCATTTCTGCATCATATAACTCTTCCATCAACTTAGTGATATTTTCTTTTGTTTGTTTTTTAACTTGAACATTGTAGAAGGCTCTGCTCTGAGTCATATTTTATATCAGCTAAAATATCATTATTTCTTATAGTTTGTCAATAATTGTGATTAATCTTATCTTCACAGCTTGTGTTGATTAACAACAACAGTTTAATTTTTCTTCCTTTTTTCATTTAACACTGTTCTTTTGTCTTGAACAGCCATTTACTGAGGTTATTTTTAAGTTCATATTTCAGTGTATTTTACTGAGGCAACTGGAAGTGGTTTTATCTCATCTAAATTTATATGAGCAAAACTTGAGTGGTTAACTTCAGCTGTTCTCTGCATCAGTCAAAGGGAGAAATAGATATTTCTCAAAAACATGGCAGCCTACTTGAATTTTTTTCTGTGCATTGGATGGAAAGGTTACATTCAGATCTAATGAGCTAGACCTTAGAATGGTGCCTTAAATAGATGAAATGAATCCAAACTTAAATGATTTAGAAAAAAATGTAGCTGTGAAATTTATTTTATTTCAGTTAAAATTTTCACATAAATTTTAATTATATATTAATTAATAAAACCAATGAAAATAACAGTTGACTTCGATTTTCTGTAACATAATGTGAAATCAAGCTAAGATATACTGTTGTGAGGTAGAACAACAAACAATATATGAATCTATTTGGACCTGCATTTCTGCATGGAGTTCTTTTGTGGATTTTTGCTCAGTGGATTTTTTTTCCCACTGATGTAATATTTTAAAGTGAAAGAAAAATATTACTGTCTACAGAAACTGTCAGAAAAAAAACTTTCAACAGACAGAAGATATATAATGAACAGTTCTATTTTTTTAAATTTTTGTATTAAAGGTTAAATAATTTTGCATTCTGGGGTGCATATACAAACGGTTGAAATGAGGTTGTTGAACACTTTTGAAGGCTCTTCACTTTTGTCTTCCTGCCCCTTCTTTCGTATATAAATATTGTGCTCTAATTTTCTTAGTCTATATAATTAATTTGTAATGACACAGAAAAACACTGATGGCAGTTTGCTTTATTACCTAGCTCTCAGAGATTTGATAGTAGCAATTTTTGCAGGATGAGAGTTACACAGTCAGGAAAATGGGATAACAGGAAATGTGGTGGATCTATAATTTTTTATTTTTTTTTTTAAATTCATCCCCTTATTGGTATATATGTAAGTTCTATCTCTTTGCAGAAAGTTATTAGAAGATTCTCAGACTATTAGGAACTTCATCCAGCATTTGCAAGGGCTTTAACCCCATGTGGAGCCATGAAGAAGTGAAGTGACTTCTACGGGTTTTTACAATGTGCAGCTAGATGTGCAACTCGTATTACTGTGCTAAGTGCTTACAGGCTTAAGGTTTGGAAACAAATTCTACTGTTCATCCAATTATTTAAGGCAAGTAGATTCTAAGACGTGAAAATTTTGAAAGAAATAAAATATAGTTGTTTTTTCCATAGGAACAGTTTCTCAAAAGGACAAGAAATCTTAACTTTTAGGTCGTCATATGCTTTTATTTCCTGCAGAGATAGCTTATTTTAAACATAAATGCATGTAATTACCTGATAGATAAAGGAACAATAAACTTCTTAATATTCAGTGATAACACTAGTTTCTGAAATTAGGTACATCAGTAAGGGAGAATGAAATTCAAAAGATACCATGCATCTAAGTTTAATTTTTATTACTATTATTTTTATTAATCTCTGGAAAACAACTTTCTTTTGTTAGTCTATAAGAGGTAATTTTTGGATCTTCTTATTTTTTATTTTAAATATTAACTTTCTTTTGTTTGAGGTTCTTTAACTAGTTTCTTCAACATCTAAACTTCAGAATCTGAAAAATTTAGACATACATAACCATATGCTTTAAGACAATCCTTCTGGTTTTGAATTCCTAAATCTGCATTGGCAATGTGCATTCATTCACATATTTCAATAGCAATTATACTAATTCTAAAGTAAGCAAAATAAAGTCTTGATTGCTTTGTTTATATTTTTTATAAAACTAAACCCAGGTTGATACATATCTTGGTCAATATCCTCCCAAGCTGTAATTAAAGCAGGACACTGAATATTATTAGGGTGTCCAATGTATAAATTAATAGTTGTCAGAGGCAGAATACAATCTTGGTCATTGCTATCAAAGCTTATGCTTGGCTGGGAAATCCAGATGTTGGTGGGTGTTCATTCATATAAGAACACTTACATATATGTTTGTCCCCATCACAAACAATGGTTATGATGCCCTCTCCTTACTGAGTTTCATGTGAATATAATAAGGCCTATGTGTTTCCCAGATACAATACACAGAGTTATATAGATACTCTAATAAAGATCATAAAACAAAACCGTAAAGACTGTAGCCACACTAATGAACTAAAACCCTAGTAAAATATTCAGTTGTGAAAACACAGTTATGTTTCACCTGATATTAAATTTTATTTTTTAACATTATTCATGTTACATATGTAACAAATATATTTGTTTCTTATTGTCAGCAAATACCTAAAAATTTGTGCAGTGTTGATCATTTACTTAAAGGTACAACAGAAATGTTGAAGGCTGTTTTAGGTAAGCTTTTAATAATTTTATACATGAACGATCATGCAGTAGACAATTTTTATGAATATATAGTAAAATAGTCCCTAGTAAAATTAACCTCTTTAGAACAGAGTTATATATTGTTAATTGGTTAAAATGATCTGATTACGATAAATTTGTATTTACTTAAAGTTCAACAGATTGTACCAAAAAGTAATTTTGGTAGGAATAGTACTTCAGTGACAATAGGCCTCAGATATAAGAATATTAATAAATTGTGAGATTAAAGATTAATTTACAATTTAAATAAATGAGAAAGGATCTTAAAAAAAAAATAGAAAAATATATTTGAACATATATACCTCAGGGCATTATTGTATATGTTTAAGCTTATATAATAAAATGTTAGAATACAAATGTGTGTGATTTTTTTGAAAGAGGATTTCCTTAGCCACTGAACATTATTTTTAATATTCTGTAAGGACATAGGAAGCCAGAGAGAAGAGAATGCAGACTGAAGAAAAAGATAGATACATTTGACACAGAAGAGTGCAATGATTTAAACACAGTTCTGAGAGAATTTTTCTTCAAAATAATAATAGTGATTGAGGGAACTGGCTATATTTTAAAGACATAGCTCCTTGTGTGAAACTTGCATTTCTTGGACAGTTTACAAAAACCACAAAACATGTACATACATCCATACAACTATCCAAATATTAATAATCAATTGTATTACCTAGTTTTGCAATTATGCAATTGAAAATATCAATGAATTAATGTAAAACAGATTAAACCTATTCAGAGAAAGAGGAATGACAGTTATAAACATTTTAAATTCCTTTGTTAATATTGAAAGAGCAGACAAAATACAATTTGATTGCTAAATCACATTTTAAGTCTGTGTAGGTAATAATAGCCTCTGAGAGTGTAGTAAAAAGTTTGTGATGAACATAAAACTACTGGTTTTCTTCTCTTTCCTCTGCATTGGATGACTATATTCCATCTGGAAATACAAAAAGACACCACAGAGCTAGTTCTGGGAGCCAAATACAAGAATTAGTCAGGTGGCTGTTATTGTTATGTTGTTATTCAAACCACTCCAACTCAGAATTATATTTAACTTATTGATCCCTATAGTACTTGCAGTATTATTCAAAACCCAGTCAGTCATCACAGAGTTTAAAAGAATTCATAACTTAGATCTTAAATTTTCTTTTTCTCCTGAAATGGTTCTGTCTTCAGTTAAGGTTCCATTGGAACTATGAGGTTTAAGACGCTCAACAGCACAATCAACAACTAAAGCAGAAACTCCTGAGGAAATACAGGACAAGAAAGTACGGAATGTAGTATAGGAGAGCACTGTGAGAGTTGGTTGCTCAGCATTAGACTTCAGAATGACGGAAGCCTGATGCACTGATAACTGCATTTCTCAGCTGTGGTCTGCAGAGACCTGACAAGTTGCCTCATGCTGGCTTCTGCCTCTTTTTCTCCCTGAAAAGAGGAAATTGGCACAAATGACTGACGAATAAGAAGAGTAATCTGTCCAAAGATCCCTGAAGTAAGGAAAACTAAGGCTTTAGAAGTGCAGTTTACATCTCAAAGCCAAACAGTGTTAGACTTTATAATATATTTATCTCAATATGTTTCTATAGTATAATGACTCCCAGCAGATTCTGGTATGGTAAGTAATTATATACAGCAGAAAGGACAGTTTAATTTTTCTGTCATTTCAAGTACTAACAAAAATGTTTCTATGTCATGCACAGCAGTACATAATGTAATCTAACTAAAATCCCCTGTTATGCCGGTGGCTTGACCACATTCGTAATCTGCAAAAAAAATGCCAATTGGTCTTCTGCCAAAATAAATCACTCACAGAGGATATCACAAATGGTAAGATGATGAGAAAACATGATCTCTGAGAAACAATCAGGTTTATTTACAAGATAAAAAAAAAGACTGGAAGGAACACAATGATAGCTTTGCAATCTATCTAATGACTTCACAAAGATAGTAGTGAAAAATTAGCTCTTCCTGCCTGTTATATTTGCTTCATTGAAGTAGTTTCAATTTGAGAGACTTTACTTCTCTGTTTTCAGAAGTCTGAACCTAGTGAATTCTGCAACACCACCGGGCAATGAAACCTGTTTGTTAATTGGAGACCTAACATGATTGTAACTCTTTCACTATGCCCATGCTTATTACTTACCACAAGAAATAGTGTAAAATTACCACAAGATAAAAAAGCACTAGTAAAAGATTAGTGAACATGGCTGACAGTTAATCACCAAAATATCACTCAGCTTTAATCCTTCTGAGTAACTAGGATGACTATCAAACAAGAATTGCAAACAATTTGGAAATAAATAAATAGGCTGGGTTCCTCTGAGACAGAAAAAGTATGTTTTTGTAGACATATAGATGGATAGCTACTATGTATGGAGAATGGCCAATATATTTGTTAGCTTATGGATAAATCTGTAGTTACAGCGGGTGTATATATACATACACAAATGTCTTACACATATCAAGATAACTTAGTATTAATAGTATCAGTAATATTGTTTTTGTGATTAAATATATAATCTAAAAAAAATATATTACATTAATTGTAGTAGAGAACTTGTCTTCTCAGGGTTTCCATCATTTTTCTTTCAAATGCTGTCTCTCAGCTTAGGTTAGATAAGTGCAATTTTATTTCTAACAGACTGACTACTTAGTAGTATCATTTGAAGTAAAATATTGATTTAGACACAGGAGTTTTTTCTTCATTTATTTTTCCCCATAATCTTAAATTCCATATTAGTATAACATGACAACTTTCTTTTTTCTTATTTTGATTCTCTGGCTCTTTCTTATATTATTGAGTGATTGCAATTTTAAGTAAAACCTTCATATCTTAAAATTTTAACTGAAATGTGTTGGACATCTCAGTTTCCCTGGATTCTCTTGTTTCCCAGCTGAGATCTGAGGAGGGGGGATGATAAGCTCATACAATGAAGGGGTTTATCACTGTGCTATTTTCTCATTACCATTTTGCTGTTGGCACTTCTAGGTAAAAATAAATTTCATGGTTACTGTGCAATTACATCTAAATCCAGTTCTGCCTGATTCACAAGATTGAATTTCTGGATGCCAGGTATCATCCCGTATCTATACTCTTCTACAACTATTTTTATTTAAGAGTCATCAACAGTTCAGCATACACATTTTTCTTGTCATTACTATAAAGTTTAACTAAAACAATTTTATACAATAGTTACTTGTCTGCTAAACAATTGCTGTCACAGCTATCACAAACTAAAGTCAGCTCAGACCAATAAAAAATCAATGGTCTTTTGCTGGTATTGGCAGAAAACATTTCCTATGATGCATAATACCAGAATAGAAAATTAAATTGAAAAAAGTTTTAATACTGCATTCCTTATTATTCCCAGGTTTTCATATTATTCAGATATACTTATTATCTGAATAAATTGGGTAGAGACAGTGAAAAATATTTGATAAAATTTGGATTTGAGAGTTCTGAATAACAAAAAGGAGATTGAAAAACAAAAGAATATGATCAGGAAATTATAATTTTTAAAAAATACTATACTAAAATAGCTTAATCGAAACTGAAATTAATGATTAAGATACTGCATCAAATTGATGCTACACTGTTTTTAGGAAGCAAGAATGGTCATAGCCTGCATTCTCTAAATTTCCTGTGTTTGCCCTTAATGTTATGTTTACCTTTCACGAGCCTTAATGTCTCTCTTCTTTGTTTATTCTCTTAGGTCTTGTCACCATTAATTAAAACCAAAGTCTTATAAAATAGGTTTATGTTACTTTCAAAGTTTATGTTTAGTTTTTCAAAGACAAAATTTGGAAGAAAAAGAACAGAAATCAGAGAAGGGCACTGTTAGAGAATATGCCACTTTGACTTTAATAATATGTGAGATTTTTATATAAGGTGAAGAGTGGAGAATGAAGAAGCTGACATTGCTCCATATACAGTTAAACTCTACCTTAGCACTTGGGAATATATCTGAAGAGAATATGTGTAAGCATAATGCTGAAAGCATTTAACCTGAAAGTGGTTTGTCTCACTAGGGTAGTTAATTTATAAGCAAAAGCACAGTTTGTAAGTTTCTGCTGGGGAGGAAATGTAATTTTGCATGCATTTTGGCAATCAGTTTTTCTGTCTGAAGCTCAGTCAATAGCTACTTTAAACTCACTGATATTTATATTGTCATATAATATGAGTATGGTGATTCTTTTCTCACATCAGTTACTCTGGAACTTGCACAAATAATTTAGCTGCATTTCTATATAGCTAAAGGTCCATTAGCTATCATCAAACAAAGTAACGGAATGCCATATAGCAGGTCACTTGATATCTACCTTGTTTTGGGCAGCAGTGGCTTCAAGAACATAAACAAAATGTAAAACTTTCCACAGAAACACAGAATCACAGAATGGTCAGGTTTGGAAGGGACCTCTGGAGATCATCTGCTAAACCTCTGCTAAAGCAGGTTCTCCTACAGCCAGTTACACAGGATCTCATCCAGGCGGGTTTTGAGTATCTCCAGAGAAGATGACTCCACAACCCTCTGGGCAGCCTGTTCCAGTGCTCTGTCACATTCAAAGTAAATAAGTTCTTCTTCATATTCAGATGGAACGTCCTATGTTGCAGTTTGTGCCTGTTACCCCTTGTCCTGTCACTGGGCACCACTGAAAAGAGCCTGGCCCCATCCTCTTGACACTCACCCTTAAGATATTTGTAAACATTGATAAGATCCCCTCTCACTCAGTCTGCTCTTCTCCAGACTAAACAGGCCCAGCTCTCTCAGCCTTTCCTCATAAGAGAGATGCTCCAGTCCCCTCATCATCTTTGTAGCCTTCCACTGGACCCTCTCCAGCAGTTCCCTGTTTCTCTTGAACTGGGGAGCCCAGAACTGCTGGACACAGCACTCCAGATGTGGCCTCGCCAGGGCAGAGTAGGCCACGCTTCTCCTAATGCACCCCAGGATCCCACTGGTCTTCTTGGCCACAAGGGAACACTGCTGGCTAGTGGGCAACTTGTCCGCCAGAACACCCTTCTCCACAGAGTCACCTTCAAGCAGGTCAACCTCTAGCCTGTACTGGTGCATGGCGCTACTTCTCCCTAGGTGCAGGATGTAGGTTCTTTTCTGCCCAACTTTCTAGCTTGTCCAGGTCTCGCTGAATGGCAGCACGACCTTCTGGCTCATCAGCCACTCCTCCCAGTTTTGTGTCATCAGCAAACTTGCCAAGAGTATACTCAGTCCCCTCATCCAGGACACTAATGCATAAGTTGAACAGGACTGGACCCAGTACTGACCCTGGGGAACACCACCAGCTACAGGCCTCCAGCTGGACTCTGTGCTACTGATCACAGTCCCCTGAGCTCTGCCATTCAGCCAGTTTTCAATCCACCTCACTGTCCACTCATCCAACCCACGCTTTCTGAGCTCACCTGGGAGGGTGTTATGGGAGACAGTGTCAAAAGCCTTGCTCATGTCAAGGTAGACAACATCCACTGCTCTCCCCTCATCTACCCAGCCAGTCATTTCATCATAGAAAGCTATTAGGTTGGTCAGGCATGATTTCCGTTTGGTGAATCCATGTTGACTGTTCCTGATAACTTTCTTTTCCTCCACATGCTTCCAGATGACCTTCAGGATGAGCTGTTTCCATCACCTTTCCAGGGATGGGGATGAGGCTGACCAGCCTGTAGTTGCCTGGGTCCTCCTTCATGTCCTTTTTGAAGACTGGAGTGACATTGGCTTTCCTCCAGTCCTCAGGTACCTCTTCTGTTCTCCATGACCTTTCAAAGATGATGGAGATAACATCTGTCAACTCCCTTAGCACTCAGGTTTGCATCCTGTTAGGACCTCTGGGTTTGTGGGTGTCAAGTTTGCTAAAGTGATCTCTAACATGATCCTCCTCAAACAGGGGAAAAATCTTCCTTTCTCCAGACTTTCTCTCTTGCCTCCAGGGTCTGGGATACCTGAGGGATGGCCTTAGCAGTGAAGATGGAAGCAGAGAAGGTATTCAGTAATTGCACCTTCTCTGAGTCCTTTGTCACCAGGGCATCCAGCTCATTCAGTGGGCCCACGCTTCCCCGCTTCCCCTAGTCATTCTTTTCCTTTTGATGTACTTGAAGAAGCCCTTCTTGTTGTCCTTGACCTCCCTCACTTCCAAAGAAACCTTAGCCTTCCTTGTCACTTCCCTGCATGTTCTGACCCCATCCCTATCTTCATCCCAGGTGACCTGTCCCTTTTTCCATATCCTGTAAACTTCATTTGTTTGAATTTTGCCACAAGCTCCTTGCTCATCCATGCAGGCCTCCTGCCCCCTTTGCTTGATTTTCTGCTCATGATTATGAGCAGAATCAACATCAATATAATTTCTTCCTTACCCCAAGATAAAGTAAATGGAATTTTGTTTATTGGTTGCATATTCAGTGTCTGAGGCAGCTAAGATATTAAGAAAAAGAGAAATGAAAGGGGAGAGGTATAAAGTTTCAAAGTCACTTCACAAAATGCAAAATCAATAACTTTCCCAGTGATAGAATAACACAGAAATTAAAATGGAAAAAAATAATCCAAAATAAATAAGAAAAATAGCACATTTCTGTCAGACAAGTACATTGTATTTACAAATGCTCTCCAACACTTTTTTGCTATAGCTTTCACCTCTATCTGGATGCCTTTCCTCTATGTCCCTTCATTCATACATTCCCTTTCCAGACCTTAATTTCTTCCTGCCAAGGATGTTCTGTATGTCCTTTCCAATTTCCCTTTCTTTTTTATAGATGTGTTGTAAAGAAGGGGATAGAAAATATTCATAATCACAAAATAAAAATGGTAACATCATACCATTATGTCTGTCATGGTTTGACCCCAGCTGGTAACTAAGTACCATGTAGCTGCTTGCTTACTCACTCCACCCTCAGAGGGATGGGGAAGAGAATTGGAAAGGAATGTAGAACTTGAGGGCTGAGATAAGGACAATTAAATAGGTAAAGCAAAAGCTGCATGTGCAAGCAAAGCAAAATAAGGAATTCATTCACTATTTCCCATCAACAGGTAGGTGTTTAGCCATTTCCAGGAAAGCAGGGCTCCATCATGCATAATGGTTACTTGGGAAGACAAGCACCATCACCCGAAATGTCTCACCCTTCCTCCTTCTTCACCTAGATTTTACCACTGAGCATGACATCACATGCTGTGGAATATCCTTTTGGTCAGCTGGGGTCAGGTATCCTGGCTGTGTCCCCTGCCAGTTTCTTGAGCCCCTCCAGCCCTCTCACTAGCAAGGCCCGAGAAAATGAACAGTCCTTGACTTAATCTAAACACTACCCAGAAATAAAAAAAAAACCATCAGTGTGCTATCAACATTATTCTCACACCAAATCCAAAACACAGCACTGCACCAGCTACTGAGAAACAAATTAACCCTATCCCAGCTGAAACCAGGACAATGTCACAACAGAATATCATAACAGCATAATAATGTTATTGGTCAGCAAATAATTCTATAATGTCAAGGCTATGTTAAAGTATTAATCACAAAAAATAACTAATAAAATAAATTATGATCCTATTTATTGAAGTAAGTGTATAGCCTAGTTCATGAAATTAACTTAAGCTAGATACTTTTGTTCCTAATTTGAATATGGGTATAAGATGCAATGCTATTCTGATCCTTCCCTGTTTTCACTGAAGATAATAGATTTTTGGACCTGATTCCAGTAAGCTTTAGGTAAGATTTAGTATATGATAGATATACTCTGATACTATGTAATGTTATTATTTAATTAAACTAGAAGGCTTTATTTCTATTGGCTTTTTCTAGTTTACTAGGGAGGAATATTTCTTAAAACTTCAGAACATTTCAAAAAACAGTTATGTTTGTGTATTTTATTAATTTTATTTGGTTTTCTTTGTTACAGGATTGGATAGTACAAACACAAGTGTAACATATGCATATTTTTCTAAATTTTTATCCTTTCTAAATGTACACAATCTGTTGTGTAGTGCCACAATATTAAAATCGTGTTCAATCACTTGGGAAAAGTTGTTGAAGAGAAATTTTGCTGAAGTTTATAAGGAAAGGAGTAAGATAGCCATGTAATATAACATGTTTGTGGATTATTTAACTTTTGCATTTACATTTAACACCTGAATTTTCAGTGGTGTCCTTTTTGAGAAATAGAATGAAATCATTGCTTACTGAAACTGTCAGACTAAGAGCACCAGAAGCACATATTTTGTGGCGGCAGTGTCAGATCCTTGACTCTTCTGTTCTGAGGAACCTCACCTCTACTAGAGATTGCCCAGTGAAGTGAGATCATTCCTGTTTGGGGTTTTTTAATACTATTTTTATTTTATTTTCCAGATTGCTGGCTGTTGTTATAAGTCATCTCTCTCATGAAATATTAGGAGGGCAATGGATCAAAACTATCAGTTTAGGACATGTCAGCCTCCCATAAAATGATAAAAAACACAGTAAATGTTATGCTGGAACTAAACTTGAACTGATAGCATGAATAATAAAATATTCATAGTTAACACTTCTGTCCAAACTGTTTAATATGGTGCTTATCAAAACAGACATTTATTATGGAATTACACTAAGAATGTCATAATAAACACTGGTGCCACGTTTAGGATTACACAGAATAACAAAGGAAAGATATAAATTAAAATTTCTCAGTATTTTTCTAAAATATTTCTGGTTTCTTATGCAGAAGAAGGTAGGTATAAACAACTTCAGAATTTTATTGAGTGATTTAGAAGGTGGTATAAGGAAAAGATTAAAATTTACAATGCATTGAGGATTTACAGTGATTTTGCTTTAGCCAACAGCTAGAGGGTTGTCTGTATCTCAAATCAAAGTTATAGTAGTCTGCTGGCATCAAAATACACTATATGTGATGAGATTTTTTTTAAACAAGGAGCTGAAAGAAACACTGAAAAACATCTATGTCAGTGTAAGACACTGGAAAATTATACCAGAAAATTAAAAATAATCCAGAAACAGATGGAAAAAAATACAGTAGCTGAAAGAGAGGGAATGGATGAAGTTATAGAAACAGAGACAATAAATCTAAATAAAGAGGTCGAATACAACATTAAATCAATATATACCTGGGCAAATACAAAACAAACTCACACACAAAACCTGTAAAAATCCATTATTTAAGTGAAAAAAATTAAAATAAATGAATTAGAATCAAGTGAGCTAAAAGGACGCCAATAGATTGTTCCTGAATTAAGGTTTAAAGAAAAAGTAAAGAACATTGTAAAATGTAAAGGTGGTGGAGTAGCGTTGCATATTTAAGGTTATATGGAATTTGAAAAACTCCTGAATGAAAAAGCTTATACATTTTAAGCTGATATATTTGCAAAAAAATTCAATACTATTATGGGTTGTTGCATTAAGGAAAGGATATTAGGGCAGTTTGCCATGGACATGGAGAGCAGAAGCAACTAAATTTAGCAAGAGTAATACATGGTAACCAAAAAGCTTAGATGTAGAGGGTTGTAAAAAGTCTCTTTTATGCTTGATGGCTGAAAAGTCTATGATGGATATAAGTGTTTATGCTTCAGTGCATACACAAGTCATTGAGTACTTGGAGTTAGGAAGACACTTCTTCTATGAACAAATTATTTTATAATTACTTGTTTTTAAAGGCATCTAATGTCATATATCAGAAAATAAAAAGGTCAAACAAAAATGAATTGACATATGGCATCTTGTGTAACCTTTTGATAGAGGATATTGATAAAAGTGAAAGCACTATTTGATAAATTAATTGCAAAAATATTGGTCTTTCTAAAAAAAAGTTGTGGGTTTTTTTTTTGAGTTTGCCCTAGAAAGATGCTGTAACACAGTAGTAGCATCTTTGCTAAATAGTTTTTGTATCACATACATTTAACTAATAATAAAACTGGGTCTGTGCAAGGATCAGGAAAATTAGTATCTAGAATGGCCCTGGTATGAGTCAACTAGGGATATGGAAAAGTCTACTCAACTAACTTTTTCCGGTCACTGATATACTTAAATAGAAGAAACCCCTAGAATATACACAGCATCTCAGCAATTGATTTATTCTTCTCAGGAAACTGACCTGCAATGCTCAGAAAGCTTTTATTAAAGAGAAAGGCACAGTTCTCTAAGGGAGGAACATTTCTTTGAAAGTGTCTTCACTGGGTTCCCCCAATCCCTTCCCTCTCTCATTTGCTAGCAAAAAGGCCAGGGCCTCAGAGTGATTTAATCCATGTCGCTTGATTTAATCGCTTGACCTCACCAACCTCAGGTTTAAAAAAATTCTGATCTTTATAGTCAATGTACAGTAAGACTTATCAAACCTACATAATCTTTGGCAAAAAAACCCAACCCAAACCAACCCAAACCAACCAACCAACCAAAAAAACCCCCAAACAACCCAAACCAAAACGAAACCATACAAGCCTCAACCAAATATTTTGACCAAACGATATATATATATATATTCAGGGTGCATCTTAGGTTTGTTACGATGTCAGACACATTCAATTAAAAAAAATCATAGATACATAATATGTTGAAGGTCTTTTAATGAGTTTCTGTTGAGACAGCTATAGCTTTTTTCCCTATCAAGCAATTTCCAAGGTGTAAGTTCTACTGAAATGAAAACTATAGCAAACTTTCTTGGTTAATGAGATTCCTTGTTAATCCCCCATGCTGCAAATCAATTATTTAAAGCCTTTCACAGCTAACGGTTCATATAGTACTTTGTGATTAATGCCAACAAGCTAGTTTTAATGCAGTGAAGCAATCAACAGTCTTAACCACTCTGTTACAGTAATAATTTTCTGTCGTTAGAGAATAAATACCACAAAATATTTTTAAATAAAGTATTTTTACATGAGAAAAACACAGAACTCAAATTGCAGCTATGGTTATGCTTACTAGTAATAGACAAATATCTATTATATATGGATTGCAAATTCAGTATCTCCTATTAAGTAGCCAAATATCAATGCTTAGCATTTTTTAGGAGAGCCTCTTCCATTGAAGTATTTATTACATCAACTGTTTCTCACTAGATGCTGATGGAATAAAGTTACTAGTAATAATAGTATAAATATTAAGTGTTCAGTATAGTCTACTAATACGAATTAATGTAAGTTTGTATGTTTCTTCTCAGCATCTTCTACCACAGATGTGTGGTACACTGTAGTGGATATCCTGCAGCGGTGCTGAATGAGATTTTCTGGATGAATGTGTGTAAGAATGGCATTATTAAGGAAGGAAGTTTGGGATAATAGGGAAAAAAAAGACACCATGGTAAGTTACTAGTCCCAGGCAGCAAAACATTACATGACAAAATCTGACGTGCATTGAAAGGAAAAAACGTAGTTAGCTACTGTATCCATTTTGGCTGGGATAGAGTTAATTTTCTTCATAGTAGCTTCTATGGGGCTATGTTTTGTACTTGACACCAAAAGTGTTGATAACACATTGGTTTTTGCTCTTGCTGAACAGTGCACAGCTTCAAGGCCTTCTCTGCTTCTCACACTGACCCAGCAGTGAGTAGCCTAGTGGTGCAAGAAGATGTTGGGAGTGAACACAGCCAGGATACCTGACCCCAGCTGACCAAAAGGATATTCCACAGCATGTGATGTCATGCTCAGTGGTAAAATCTAGGTGAAGAAGGAGGAAGGGTGAGACATTTCGGGTGATGGTGCTTGTCTTCCCAAGTAACCATTATGCATGATGGAGCCCTGCTTTCCTGGAAATGGCTAAACACCTACCTGTTGATGGGAAATAGTGAATGAATTCCTTATTTTGCTTTGCTTGCACATGCAGCTTTTGCTTTACCTATTAAATCTTCTTTTATCTCAACTCCTAAGTTTTCTCACTTTTACTCTTCCAGTTCTCTTCCCCATGCCACCGGGAATGTGTGAGTGAGTGAGCAGCTGTGTGATGCTGAGCTGACTACCACGGGTTAAACCACAATAATCCTTTTTCAGGACTCAGCGTGGGGTATCACAAACGTCATTCATTACCTGATTCTTGTAATTGCAAACCAGAAGTCCCTTTGTTAGGGCCAGAAGTTAAGATCAGTCCCTCTGTTCTCTCTGGGGAATTACCCAATAGGAACTGGAGCAGTAATTTTCCTGGATAGACACCTTTGGCTACTAAGTGCAGGTCACTTGGTAGGGTGTCAAATACACCTGTAGTCAACTTTCCCAGGGGTGGAAACACAGCACTACCATTTGCCATGGACTGGTACAGATAGTACCAGAACAGCATGAAGATCCTGAACACCCGCAATATATTGATGACATCATCATGTGGGGCAACACAGCAGAGGAAATGTTTGAGAAAGGGAAAAGAATAATCCAGATTTTTCTGAAAGTTGGTTTTGCCATAAAAAACTTAAAGTCAAAGGGCTGGTACAGGACATTCAGGTTTTAGAAATAGAACAGCAAGATGGCCATCATCATACCACAATTAATGTGATCAATAAAGTAACAGTTATGTCTCTACCAACTAACAAAAAGGAAACACAAGTTTTCTTAAGTGTTGCAGGTTTTTGGCTACCCTGCCTCAAACACTCTGTTCCATCTACAAAGTCCTTGTTTTAAGTTTGCATAGCCTGAGAAATGTATAGTTCAGTGGAAAATTAGTCTATGCTATGAAATAGCTGACGAGAAACTAATGCATACACAGATTTCGGTATAAGAGTTTTAGCAAATTTGAAAAAAATATGGTGGTGAATTTCATACAAGAACCTTTATGATAAACTGGACATTTAAAGGGATATGTTTAGAAAAGTTTACAAAATCTGAGTGCCCAATATTACTTATTTAAGTTCCCTTTATTTCAATTTTGAATGTTGCCTGTTTTTGGGGTTTTTTTGGGGGGTTTTTTTGGTTTTTTTGTTTTTTTGTTTTTTTTTTTTCCAGGGGATGAGTACTGCAAATGGAACAATATAATAAAATAAATCAATTCCTGAAAATCACATGTAAAAGAGTCTTCATGTACCCCTCCCTGTCACTGAAATGTGGTATTGCACGTAATATTCTAAGAAAAGAAAGTTATTGGCAAAAAGAAAAACAACACAAACAAAACCACCAAAAAGCAGAATAAAAGGGACATAAGGTACATATGAAGACTAGAGCTTTATGCAGCACTGAACACTTGGAGTTAACAGTTATTGAATTTTGTCCTTCACTTGATTCAAGAGAGAGAAAAAACAAATCAAGGTAGATAACAGTATTGCCATCAATAATGAGGGTATTTGTGATGAACACTGAAATGAGGCAAAATATGAAAACACAAAGCATTAATTACACAGCAATTTTATTTTTTATAAAATATTTTTGTATTTTAGCATAAACACATATACATATGTACATAACTTTCAGTGCTACAGATCTCAAATGTGATTAAAGGGTCTTGTACATAATTTTAAAATATTTAAGAGATTTTGGTTGAATTTAGTGCAACTTTATCTTCACTCAAAGATAAGCTTAGGAAGGAAGTATAATAAATGACAACTGCCTAAAATATGTCTTAGGCAGAGAGCTAACAAATAGTTAATTAATTTCCTTAGAAAGGATCCTGGTCGCAGATCCTTGAGCTCAGTCCTAGATGTCTACTAATTCCTTATTTCCTGGGACTACTCAGGAGTAAGGCAAAAAAATTCTCATTTAAGATCTGTATCCCTTTAGAAAATTTGCAGTTGTACTGTGCATGCATGTGCATGGGTGTCACTAGTAGTATTCAAACCTTATTGCTTTTTTTCCTTACAAAAGCAGGCCAAATAAAATCAGTAGTGATTCTATTCAGATTTTGCAGAATGGTTGATGCTTAGACAAATGCTAAAGAAGATCTCCACCACAGCACAAAGGACTTAATCCCCCATGCTACTTCTGAAGTTAATGTCCATAGGACATTTAGGCTGAAGGTGTTTCTATCTCTGTAACCAGCAGTTCTAGACTCGTATGATGAGAAGGATGGTAAGCAAAGTGGAAGTGCATCAGTCTTATTTCTAGTACTATTCATATATGGAAGTGAACAGCTCGGCTGTGATCTCTGCACCAAAGGATTATTTTTGTCTTTTAACAAATTGTTCTTGAGGTATAAAAGAGAAACCGTTCAAAAAAAAACACAGGAAAGACAGACTGTAAGACCTCTACATCCTAGATATGTCATTTTCTTTTGAGAAAAAAGCAGCACTACAGCTGCTAGAAAGCCCAAAGACTGCAACACAAAAAGATCAGCGAATAAATTAATCTGAACACCACTAAGCATTTTAGAAATACAGAAATATTAAAAGCAGGTTTTTCATTTTGTTTTTTTCTCCCACCTAATTTTACCAGTAGTTTTAGAGTTTTCTATCCAAGTTATAAAAGCATTTGACAAATAACTATACCTAATTATTTGTTTTGAAGGATATATGTCTCTCTCTTTTTCTTGCAGTCACAGAGAAATATTATCAAATTAATAATAATAACTAGTTTTGTGGATGGGGGACTTAAAATGAGCTGAGGTATTACATATGGTAAACTTATGTGTTAATGTAGAAAGGAATTCTTTCCATCCCTTTTTCAACCACGTTTTTTCTACAATTGACCTTATTAATAAATCTACTACTATAGAACCATCATTAAAGTGTGAGGATGATGGTTAGTATAGATACATTTTTGTAAAAGCAGTTAAAGTAGCCCAGCAAGATAGCAAATAAATAAAACTTAAATAGCCTGTAAAACACACTCAGATTGATTCAATCTGTTAGCATATAGAAAACTATGTGTTTTCTGCTCTGCAGTCATCTGTGTCAATATGTAAAACAGTACCATGGACGCATTATTTTTTAATATATGATTACTTTTAGAGAAGTCTGCCTTTACACATATTTTTACAGCTGCAAAAAGACTAAATTTTTTTTGAAACAAGTAATTCCTATGAAAAGGAATATTTTCAGGTAGATCTAAATGGTGATGGTGTGGGAGTCTTGATTTAAATAAATTTAAATAATAAATAATTAATATTTTATTTATAAATCCATTTATATTCCATATTATAATTTAATAATGTTTGAATACTTAAATATCTATTAATTAATTATTTTAAAATAAATTAAGATATTTTATAAATAGATTAAAAATAAATAAATAAATGAGATTTAAATACTTAAATAAATATAATAAATGTAAATTTATAAAAAAATATAAATAAATAAATTTAAAAGTTTCTGCTGACCAGGCAGTAATTTTCAAAGAACTTGCTAAAAGGATTTAAACTACTAGAGTGAAGAACTAAGAAGGAACCTAAAGAAGAAGTTACTGAAATATGAGTTGAAATGGCATGAATATAGGGAGAGGAATACTTTAAAAGCTTTAATATTGACTTGCCATATGGTATAAAAACATGCGATAGATCTGTGCTTCCAAGGAACAGCTCTTACAGGGTGACTTCACTGGAACTGTCAAGATCTGTGTTTTGATGAATGTAACTGGTACAGCTCCTAAACACCACGTGAAACTATACTATAATTCATGGATGTTTGCTTTACTTACTGTATTTCTTTTATTAAATTTACATGCAGAGGTAGAGACAGACTATGAAAGAAGCCAAGAAATGGTAATAAAGCTGTAGTTTGATGACTTCATGTGAATGATAAATCATTTCTGTACCACTCAAATGTTTTTCCTGCTATTTTTCTCAACACTCACTACTTATGAGACTTCAGATGGAGTGAAATAAACTAAATAGACTGTTTCCCTTATTTATATAGAAGCACATGTGTGTGAGTGACGAAAAAGTAGAGGGTTGTAAATAGTATAATTGTTTATGCACTCTCCTGATGCTTTTTAGTAATTAAGTACTGCATGCATACTAACAGATATGCTTATAAAAGTTCTCATTACCTCTAGAACATATTGTTATCCTCCTTGTTAGAGGTTTAGAAGTGAAGCTAATTAGCTTATTTTTGCTTTGAATAGTGTTGAAATATCAAGTGGTATTTATTGAAGATTGCCATGAAACATAAACATTGTCTAGCAGCTTTTAGGAAGATCGGGTTTTGGTGAACGTTGCCCAGCAATCACTTGTTACAGATTTATCTTCACTACTGAGGTCTCGGTTCTGAATTGTTTGATCTTAACAGCAGAGTAGATTTTTGCAAGAGAAGTACAGTATGGCCTAATCAGATATGTGGTGTTTTGAGTGATTTAGGAACCCTCTGTTCACTTGGAATTTGATCAAATTCTGAAAAAAATGGTGATTCCGTTTTGATTTTATTCTGCGAAGAATAAAATTTACTCATTTAAGTTAAAAGAGGCAGTTGTAATATGATAAAGCTTAGCATGTCATACACCTGAAAGTGCAGTCATGCAGCATCAGTTCTCATAGATAAAGTACAGTAGGGTATATCCACAGAGAACTGATGGGAACACTGGAGATTAACAGAGATGTCTTTTGTGTTTTGTAGTAGTTAATTGAATCCATAAATAAAATCTCTAAAGAAACATTTGCTATTAATAAAAACTAATGTCAATAACACTGAGTTAGTAGTTAGGGCGTATGTGTGTTATGTTTCTAGTTCTAAGTGTCACCCCGCAATCAAGAGAGTTATTAAACTATAAAATGTATGTATATAGATTTCTTTTAAGGACAGCATTAGTCATAGAACCCCAAGTATAACTACTGGAATTCCATGCGTACCTTAGGAAACTAAAAATGCTGAGGGCACTATTATATGTTTATTGGTTGTTTCTATAGGATTATGTCAGCCTTGATGAATGAGCTTTTCTTTTAAAATTCACTTCCTCAAAAGGGGGCTATTAGAAGTTCAGAATGATTTTAGTACCCCTCACAATTTTTCTTTTGTGAACTGGTCTGAAAAAGTTACATTGAAATCTGCACATTGTTTTAGTGTGGCAGATTCAGACATCCTGCATCCTCACATAGAAAGGACAAAACTAATTTTACCATTTCTTTCTAAGATTAGGTTGTAAAATTAAGAATACCTACTGTCTATATCTACAAGAGAGTTTAGAGGAAACAAGTAAGACAGGCTTTGCTTTTATAATCAGTGCATAAATGAAGATCCACTGCACCACATTTAGTGGAATTACATGTTCTTACATTAAAGTGAAGTTTTGTCTGAAAATTAATTGGATGAAACTTTTCAAGTCAGAGTATATCTGACCATAAGTAAGTTAAGAATAAAAACTAAGCCTCGTTATGTTAATTTATTGACAGCTAGTTTGTTTTGGTAAAGGATTTTCATATTCCTCTGTAAAGCAGGCTTTATTCTGGAAATCAAGACTTCCAAATATGGATGACCAAATATATACCAGAGAGATACTTTCTCATTGACAGCTTGATTAATTTCAGTTGAGTTACTCCCAGAGATTAATTTGACTCATTAAGTCGAAACTCAGTTCTCACTAAAATTAGTTGTAGCCCTCCTGCTTGTCTAAGAAGCCTTGAATATCTAAAGTAATATTAGATCAGAAAAATGAATCAATAGGCTTGAAAACATGTCAGCCAAAGCATGAACAGTTTATATTTCCACACAGCTGACTGCCTGCAACAGCTCTAGCTGAGCAGGATATGTCTCGATTACAAAAGCAACAGCTAAATGGAATTACAGAATCATTCAGGTTGGAAAAGACCTTTAAGATCATCAAGTCCAACCACAGATTATAAGGAAAATTAGTATATCACGATTATTAAGGGCTCTGTGAGAAAAAGAAAGATGCAATAAAGCAAGTTAGTGCCTGATTACTTTTCCTTAATAGCTTGTAGGGTGGCACAAATTTAACTGTGCATTTTTTTATGATGCAACATTCAACATCGAATGTGTTGAATGGGGGAAAAACATCTAATGGACCTTAACAAAGATGTGATTGCTAACAGAAGTACAAATCATAGATGCCTTAAGCACTAAGACTACACACTATTATTATTATTATATTATCTCTTTATTAAAGAGCTCTTCAGAGCAGTAGAAAAGCTGGAAATTATATGCATGAGACCTTTTAAGTAAATCTGTGAGTAATTTGTTTCAATAATCTGGATGAGGAATTGCGTGGAGAGCATTGCTGTAAAGCTCACATTCACTCCAAAACTGTGCTGCCACTTAGATGCTTGCTCTTCAAAGTCAACCTGAAGCACTTTTCCAGAGTATCATAGCTACCACTATGCAGATGTTTATTAGCATATAGATAAACACATATATACAGATGCTTTCATTATGAGCAGAATTTTTAAAGAAAGGTAATATAATTCATTGGCTAAAAACATTTAAGCTTTTCAGATCACAATACCTTTACCCTGCCGTTGACTGCAACAGGATTTTGCTAGGAGATATTTGGTTGATTTGAACCTGAAATCTAAAGCAAACTTAAACATTTTCATCAAAGCCATCTATGAAACGAAAACTTCTCCATTCATTTTAAACTTTTAATCCTTCAGCTACTGAGCAGTCTTATTACTTCCTACTACTTTTAGTGAGTGAGTATTAAGGAGCATGATGGATATTTATTTGACAGTCATATTTTATTCATGACACATAACAGAGTGTGAATGACTAATGACTAGAAAATAATCATGCTTTTACTGCATCCATGCATTTAGGTGTTTTGTGAAGCTGCTTGGAATCAGGACATTCCCCAAAGAAAAATGCTAGTTAGTCTTTTGCTGCTGATATACATTACTTAATTCCAGGGGAACATTTAAACTTTTTTCCCATTACTAGCTATGATACTATGCAGTTACTGAGAAGTTCTAATCTTATAGTCTGCTTCTGAGTCCCCCAGAAAAACAGGTTATTTTGTTTTTTTAAAAAAAGAAAAAAAAAAGAAAAAAAGGAAAAAAAAAAGAAAATTCCGGTGCTTACTTAAAATTTTGTCCTATACTCACACAAATTAAGATTTAAAGTGGATTTTAATGTATATGCATATAGGATAAAACCAAAAACATTGAGACCAAATGCTTAACTATGGATTAAATTGTAACTGTTGAAATAGTTTAATAAATTATATATAATTTAATAATTTGGCATTTGGAAATACAAAAATACTAATTTATACATCAACAGTAAAACCCTATGTGAATATGTAAATCTATGCATCTATGTATGTATGTATGTTTGTATGTATCTATCCATCTGTCTGGGTTTCACAAAGATTTCCAAATGTCAATTATTTTTTCTTCCCTGTATTTCCTTGTAATAGTAAAATACCATTTCTTATTTTTTTTTCTTCAGTGTGGCTTGAGTTTTATCATTGAAAATTCTTGAGTCTGAAGATTCTCCTAATGTCTTAGTTAAATTTGTGGTGTAACTAACCTGTGCCAAATCTGTACTCAACAAGAGAATTATGTAGAAGTCTATACTATAAATGGAAATGGAATTTTAAATTTACAGGTGAATCTTTCTAATTGGTTTTGCAGTTAAGACACAAGCATTAAATAATAATTTGGTCTTTGTGGTGAGAAGCATAACTTTACTTGATTGACTTCTAAAAAATCTACAACAGCAAACATCTTCAGTTGGATTTTACAGCAAAATTACTTGCAATATTGTAAAACATATCCTAAGAATTTCCTAGATATTGGGTTAATATCACTAATATACTGATCTAATACTTAAATGAGGATAATTTAGTGAGTTTATTATATTGATTTAAATTTTCATTAATTTTGAAGTAATCATTGCCTTTATTGTAGTATTTTATTATTTTAAAAAGGTAAATTGAAATACTGTTTTTGTAGTTTAGAGATTTGTATTATCTCGAAGTAATCTTTTCATTGAGATTGTAGTAATGTAGAAAAAAACATTTCTACAAATGAAGGAGCATCTGAAATATACATTTGTCATCAGTTAGTTTAAATTCTTGGATTATTATGTTGTCATTAATCTTTAGCTTTCTAAAACTGGATTATTCTACCGTTTGAAAAAATATGCAAATACATTAAATGAATAACACAAATACAAAAATACAAACATGAACAAACACATAAGGATTGCAAAGTGTTCTTTTCAGTAATCACATACTCAGAGCTATTTAAAGCCTTCTCCTCATATGCATTGGATAATTGGTCTTGAAGAGGGGGAAGACAAAGGTTCTGGTAACAGCTAGATAAAGAAAAATCGTTTTAGAATACCAAACTTCCTTAAAAAGCTTATGACACAAGTTTTCCAATGACATTGTTGCAATAGAAATGTCAGTGAAGTATATGCAGCCTGTCTTTGAAAGACGTAATTTAGAAAGCAGAGCAAAGCAAGGAACATATTTCTGTAGATGAAACAAAAGTAACAAAGCAGGACAAAGAATTTAAAATAAATATTATATTCAAATATGTTTCATGAATTAAGAAAGCCAAGGTTGGAAGAATGCAAGTCTGTGTTACATGAGCAACTGGATTGTCAGGCATAAAAACTTTTAATCAAAAATATTAACCACTGCTGCAACTGGAATCAATGGATTGAATTTACTGCTTCTCAGTGATATTTTTCTCAGAAAAGTAAGTTTTTTTTCTTGATGTTTCCAATAAGAAATTCTAAGATTTACCAAATAAGTAACATTTGACTTATTTTTAAATCTAAAATTGATTCAGATAGATAGGGATAGGTTAAGAGCTAGAAAGAGCTGAAGGAGAGGGGAGGAAAATCAATCAAAGAAAATAACCACAACTTGTTTCAAGTGATTTTTTTTTTTTAGTTTTCTGGGGTTTCTGATTTAGTATGAAAATAATTTCCAAAGAAAATTCCTACATTTTTTGACATAATCAACCTGTAATCTTTCAGCTAAAGTACTTTCATTAAAAAAAAATCTAGGAAATTTTACTGAAGATGTACAGGATATTTGAACATCGTGGTCGAAGTCTGAAACTCATCACTTCACAACTAAGACAATTAATATCAAAAGCCTTTTTCAACAATATGACTGTAAGAGTCAAAATGGTGTCTGGAGTTTTCTCAGTAGTCTTCAATAGTAATTAAAAAAACCTAGTTAGCATTTGCAAGATAACATTCAGGAAGGTTCAAAGTTACCTAGAATTTAGATTAAAATCTTTTCTGAAATTTTTTTTCATACAGTAGAAAGACTATGTCTGATATCCTGAAAAAAAAAAATAATTACAAAAAAAACTAAATAAGAAAATCCAGTTTTCAATATATTTTCCTATTCTTAGAAAATATATTAATTTTGAAAATCAGAAACAGATTTATTTTTAGGAGTAATTTTCAATTTTTAAAAAATGTTTTGAAAGAAATCCAATCTACTCTATAGAGTTCTCAGAATTATGTTAGAAGGTGATTAGTGTTATTGCTATGTATTGTGCTTTATTAATTACAAGCCTAATGCTATAGAGACTAATGAATTCATTATATTTCCTTGGGTTTAATGATGTTTCCTAGTAGTTCAGTTTGACACTTCCTTTTGAATTAGTTTTTTTCTGTTCCCTGTCCCTATTGGTCTTTTCATCCAAAAATAAGGAAGACATAATTGGATTTTGCTTCTTCATTCACAAATCATAAGCAGGTTTCAGTGGATTACACTGTGCTTCACAATTTTTGGTCCTCTTCCCAGATCTTTACTTGCTGGCCTCAGCAATAAGAAATAACACCTCAATTAAAGAGGAATAAGGGGGGAAGGAGGAAGTATATCCTTAAGAAGTTTAACTAGAGGTTGAATGAATGAGATTAAGAGAGACAAAAACAATCAACTCTATATTCCAGGAGGTTCTTCTCCAATTATATTTTTTATCCTATATTCCTATATCTAAAGAAGGAGTAGGATTTTCCAGTACTTATTTATTAAAAAAAGCCAATAGTTAATCCTTCAAAGCTAGAGATTTGAGCATAGTTTAAAAGCATTTACTGTGTCTGTGTAGACTGGAATAAAAATTCTGAAAATATTTTTTTTTTCTTGTTTGTGAGTTTTTTCAGGTTCAGTTTTATCAGAAAATTGGTAGGAGGAAGAGATACAGATTGTCTTTCTGAGTAATGTGAACACTGCTGATTCAAAACATGCACTAGCAGCAAGATATGGCAATATAAGGCAAGACTGCACGATTCCTCTAGGGTCTCAGTGAACAGGAGCTTTCATTTACATTGCACATTCCATAGTTGCTATGATTTTCTAAGTCCTGTCAGATGACTTTCTTTGCAAACAGGTATTTGCTATGGCTTAGATTTAAGACAGTTACAAATAAGAAGATTAAATTATTAAGTGGTTAGCAGTTTTTGTTTTATTTTGCTTAGCTAAGTTATTCTTTAGAAAAAATGCTTTCACTTAAATTAACTTCAGCACTTCCCTCTTTTCCACTGTTATATTGAAATGACACTTGCTAAAGAACCTGTCTAAACCAGATGATGTAGAATCTTCATCCTGTAATTAGGGATGAATGAAGCTTAGAAAACTTTGAGTTTGGGATAATCTTCCCAAAGTTAAGATGCTTAGCATGAGTTTTTATGAAGCTATCTGACTGAGGTGGTGTTTTTGCAAGTAACATTTAGCTTCTGTTATCTTTCAGATACTTCATATAAATTAAGTAGTTACTCCTTAATAATGAAAGCATTCTCTAAAGTAAGCAATTATAAACAGGTATGTGAGGGGATATTCAAAGATCCAAAACAGGTCAGAAAGGAATTCAGCAAGTTAGTATTTCCCATGTGCTCCTATTTCCCTACTTAACATTTTATCTTCTCTTTTCTGCATCTTGAGAATGGAAAAAGTACTGCCCTTTTGCACAAAGTGAACTTTATTCTTTCCACTGAGATGACAAATCTCTTCTTCCCTTTACTTCATCTTCCAGAAGTTGTAAAAATATGACCATAAGTGCATGTGTAAATTTTGTGGCATATAGAGGCTTACATCATCACTTAATTTATCCAACCATTTTAATCCTTACAGATCCGACATACTGTGCATATGAATTTGAAGCTGTTGCTATTAACTTCAGGTGTAATAAGACAGGATTCAGGATCTGCTGCAATTTCACCTCACCTAGAACTACATTTGACAGAAAAAATAATTGAGACTTATGACAGTCCCTGTAGCATACTTACTGTATGTGTAGTTCATCCTACCTTAAAAAAGACCTAACAATCTTGTGAGGGAATTCTTCTTGCTTTCTTTTTGTCTTGTTTGGGTTTTTGTTTTTTTTTTTTTTTTTTTAATTTTATTTCAGTGTCTCATGAATTTGCATACATTATAAATTAAACTAATAATAATAAAAAAATCTCCTTGTCCATAGAGTCAAAATGTCTAGTTGTAATAAAATTCAGTCACTTTGAATATATCTGATTTATAGACATAAGCACTGTAGCATGAGAGCTACATTTATTAGGTACATTTAGGCATCATGGGTATTTCTCGTCTAATAATATTTCATTAATTTGTACTGTGGCATGCTGACATTTGAAAGTCTTTCCTCAGACTTAACAGGAGATTGAGTGGCTTAGATTTTCATTTACCAGACACTTACATACTAGCAGTGTGAACATATATTTTCTCTGATTTTCATTTCTAGTAGAAATACTTTTATCAGGACTGTTTACTCATGATTAAAGAAAAACTAAGTGTACTTTCTCAAAGCTGAATGAACGTGATTGTGAAAAGTGGTGTGTTCAGGGTTTTTTTAGGAAAGCACATTGATTTTTGCCACCATCCAACCCTCAGACCCAACATCCCCCCTTGAAACATTCTAAGTGGTTTTCTTTATAACCATGGATTTAAAGAACAAAAATAAGACAGTGAAAAAGTTTAAAAATCAGACATTATGGACAGCATGAGTGTATGTGTGTGTGTGTGAAGGAAATGTACCCTTAAGAATTTGGTGTATAATATCTAGCTAAACCTAGTTTAAGCTTGTCTCTGATAACATCCTGTACATAGTATTTAAAACACCCCTTCAATTCCACTAAACATTATTTTGCATATCATGAAGTTCTGGGATGAAAAGGAACAATCCGGCTTCCCAAAAGATTTGTCTACCATTCTAAACTGCAACCTTCCAGTAAGTTTACAATATTTAGCTCACCATGTATATACAAATATTATTTTTGACCTGTTATGTTGTAAAGAAACTTAATATCTTTAATTTACTGTTTGTCTTATTACTTCCATATGGCAAAGTACTCTACAGCTGCTGCAGAGTATTTAACAATATACTTAATCTGATATGTTTTTAAATGATTCTATGGTACAGTAGGTTTTTTCTATTCCTATATTTGAAGTAAGAATGGAATAAGCATAAGATCTCTTTTAAGTTCTCATTTATTTCTTTTTCTTGCTAAATTCTTACATTTGTAAATGTTGATCCAAGTAAATGTGTAGTGACTTCAGTGTAACTCACTATACCTTTAGTGTTTCACTGGTATTCTCAAGGAAAATGTGCAGATTTACAGCAATGAAAGTTATTTCTGATTGCAGTTTTGGGGAGGTGAATTGTATGTGTCATGCATGGCAGGTGAGGCAGGACACATCCTAGAATTCTTTACAATTTCTCCTGTGCCCACTGTCACTAAAATATCTTCTCAGGTTAATACAAAAAGGAAGGGAAAAACCAACACAAAAGCATTTTCTTTCCTTCTTTGTCCCTTAATATAAATTCTCAACAGAAAGCTTTACTAATCTTTTATTTATTTATGAACAGAAATTTTTGGAACTCACTTCTCATCCTAAAGCTACTGCTTGCAATAGCTTATTGGGCAGGATTTTATTTGATTTGTCTGGAGGTCTCTCATTGTGAAGCAGATTGACTCCAGGAGGGAAAGAACCAGTGAATACTGATTTAAATAATAAATTTTAATGTTTTGTTTTGTAGTTTAGATATTTTACAAAGAAATGTTGTTTCTCACTAGCTGACCCAAGTTGTTACCAACTTTATGCATGATACTTGCTTTTTAAAGCAATTATGTAATGTAATATGCATTTATGTAGATAATTCTGAACTATTTTGTTTGAAAGTAAGGAATGAAGACCTCAATTATACCAAAATGATGGTTCATTTTTACTCAATAATTTTGAAACTTTTATTAAAAAGGAAATTGGAATTAAATTATAAATAAACAAAATAGCAGTTTGATAAATAAAACACGTCTCAGGCACATTAGGAAAAGAAAAATATGTTATATTGTTTTTCAAGTTTTTTTGGTGAAAACTACTTGATTTATAATAAAGGACGCACATCTAGGTTAAAAAATTTACTAAAACATGTATCATTTTCCTGGCCTTCTGGATCTCTTCTTATGATGCCTTCTTTCTATACGTATATTGGAAGAAGCTTTCCTGATTTTCAGTGGTCCTTTGTGACCACTTCCAGCTATTAACTGAACACACTGAGATGAAAGCAATGTTTTTTTCTGTAAAGATAAACTTTGTTTAGAACTTCAAGGCCTTTTTGCCTATTTTATTATAGCCCTGACTGAGCCCTCTGAAATTATATGGTTTTGAAAAAGAGCTAAATAAACAAATGAACAGATACAGGGAGCAACTAAATGTAACTAGGAGACAAGCATTTTAAGATGTCATGGGTAGAACACACATTAACAAAGTCATGCACACTTTAAAAATATCAACATACCTAGCAGTCAACCTAAAGATATAACTTGGTAGGAAATACAAAATCTTTGATTCTAGCAGGTCAGAGAAAGGTAAATTCTTACTAAGAATAGAAAATATTGCAAGAAACAGAATGGAGACAAAAACCTCTGTGACCATGCCCACATGCAAATAGAAAGAAAAACAGTCTACCAAATTCTTGAAGTCAGGAGAGACCTAAAAAGGGATACTGAATGCAGCAAACAAACCAATCTTTTTTATATCGTACCAATCATAAATAATAATCATCATAGCAAGCATGATAAAACAATAATAATAAATAAAATATAAAATAAAACATAATAATCATAATAAAACTATAATAGGTAAAAGAAAAAGAAAACACGAACGTGATTAATATTATTAGATAGTTAACTAGTTTTCAATAAAACTGCTTACAGTAGAGGTCTTCTTTTTTCAAGTATTTGTGCCAATTTGTTCTTTCCCATAGAATCTTTCATATTTTTGCCCCAGAAAACTGAATTTATGAATTGATGTACACCATAGAATATAATCCTGTGAAGCAGATGTAGAAAAATTTTAACCAATGAAAACTTAAACTTTACAGCAAGTTGTTGTGAAAAAGTCTGGTGCATATTTAGAGTTATGAGAATGACTCTGAAGATTTTTGGCCTTGAAGAAGAATGAACATGTCATGTCAGTTTATAAATTTCCCTCCTCATGTTCACTGGATGTTGCAGTATGTCCATTTGCTTATTACATGTTTTGTCTTTCAGTTCATATTCTTTTAATTTAGGGACAGTCAGTATGAAATGAGGAGTTGCAGAAGTGGAGTGAAAAACCAAGACAAGATGGTCATGGATGCCAATGTGGCCTTCAGATTTTAGTAGTGTAATAGCTAAGCTATGTCTATGTAACAGTTAAAATATTAAAATATTCTATACTTATTTTTCCTACTAACCTTCACTCTCATTAATTTTTCAAGGGTAATGTTATCTGGCCTTTTTCTGTATCAAAATTGTTTTCAACCTGCAAATTACACTTTTTTTTTAGAACATTATGTGTCCGCTGTCCTTTCAGATCAATGGCACAGTCAGCCAGAGATGATCACCACTCTATTTAAGAGCCAGGTGAATGGGAGCAAGTCATAGGTGTATGCATTTTAAACCGTATTATGTGGTATAGGATTCAGCATCTGAATAGTACAGAACTAAATATACACCATGAGAACTCAGCACTCTTTCCACTTTTGATTATGTAAAAATAATTACTGCACATTATTTCTATTTGTTCATGAACTATTAATCAGCTGCGTTCCAAATATTCACTTTTACATCTAAAAATTTCCCTGACGTATTTCAAATAATATATATTTGAAAACCATAATTTAATAATATATTATTCATTAACAGAAAAGCATATCTACCTCATCGATATCTTCTGCTAAAGATTAACACCTGTTTTGTAACATATTACTTTTGCTTGTCTATCAATAATATAAGTTTATTGTATGTGAAAAACTCAGCAATCAGACACTGTCTGGAATTTAAGTAATACCAGGAAATCCTTAAAAGCTGCATCTAATCTTTCATACATATTTAAATACTTGAATATGGTTACGTCTGGAGTTTTAACTTGCGTTCACTTCAGTAGATTACATAGTGTCTGGTCATATAAAAGCCTGAAATCTGATTTAATATGAAATAAATAATATTCATTTCAATTAGTAGCTGTAATTTAATTAATTAGTGTTAGCAAGCAAAGTAAAATTATTCTAATTTGGGCACAGGTATGTGTAAGCATAAAATACAATTCTTATACTGATTTCTTGCCATCGATTAGTTTTCTTTTTTTTTCCTCAGCAGACCAATGTTTTTCTTCAACAATTTTTTTAGAACCTCCCTTGAGAGACATTAGATGTTTCAGTAGGATATTAGCTGACAACCAGCCTGAAAAGTAGAAGACATGATTCCCAGTCAGCAGAAAGCCCAATGATTTATTGCTTTTGATTAGCTTGGGATTCCCATTTGTCTTCAAGGACCTGGAAATCTGGTCAAAGACTTCTGGGAAGTGATACACTTTTAAAAACTTCAATAGCTCCTAATCAAGAGCTTACCAACTGATCACTAAACCACAGCTTCATGAGATCATATGAGATACTTTAACTACTTTATAACTGAAATTACAGTAAATTTGTTTTGGTTACTACAGTAAATGTATATTTTTTAAAATGTTGAGTATATACTGTAGTGGGCTCATAGTGAAAGTATAAAATGTTACCTGTTCTTCAAATCACCAGAATATTTTTCAATGTGAATGAGAAGATGGTGAAGAATTCTGTGAGAGTAAATGCTTATCTCTCCCAAATCAAAGTGTTTGGCTGGAAGATTTGGATTTTTTGTGTTTATTTTTTTATGAAGTAAGGGAAAATCAATATATTTGTTTCAGATGTGCAAATCAAAAAGAAAGTGAGGAAAAAATGGTCTTTTGGTTGGGTCATAGGAAACCCTGAAAATATTTCTAATTCTGCATTTCTAGTTGCTTTTGGTATAGCTGCAGTTTGCCTTTCTAGCAATCCAGAAAACAGACATAATAGCTTTGATGTTTTAATTGAAAACCGTGCATTATTATGTATGTAGACGTAGACTAAAATGTATCAATGCAATCCTACTTTTTCATCATAAATTTTCACAGAAAAGAATATAAAGAGTGAATTCTCCTATAACTACCATTTATTTTGTACTAAAACAGGAGCACAACAGAATTAATTAATGGTTTTACAAACAAAATTTATTTTCCATCCATTCATGATTTTTAAAATTATGTTTTCTTTCAGCTGGCTCTTTTCTTCATTTACAGTATCTACTGGTCTCTCCTCACATAGAAAGTGCTTCATGAAGCTGATCAACCTGATCACCTAGAGTTACTGACTTCAGAACAAAACTGAAAAATTGAACAGAAAAAGAAAACAGTAGTTAATAGGGAAGGATTTAGTCATTCCTCATTGTAAAGTTACCTAGGCCTTTGAGCATGGGAGCATATTTTTCAGCCTAAATGTAAGGAATATTTATTCCTTTTACTCAATAATTGCTGACCAAAATGCCCACATAGTCAGACACATTAAGTTGATATAAAATTTAGCCTAATCTATAACAAGGGGAAAACCTAAATACCCAAAATACTTGGATCATTTTCAAACAGTACCTTCTGTGTCATAACCAAAACCACTGTCAGATTAATAGAATATCCAAATACCAGTTCAGTGCAATATGCAAAGGAGTGTCTTCTGTTTCAGTTGTGAAAGTGTTTCAAGTCAGTTTTGGATATCAGGTTGTGTAGGGGTTAAATGTTTTTTTAACATGCACCTGTAAATGAAATCTTACTAAATGGGAATGTAATCAGATCTCTTTCTTTATTAAATAGGATACAGTGAGTTAAAGATGACTTTTGAGCTTTGTTTGAGGCTGCAGTGACAACGATGGTTCAGCCAGTGTTGTTGAAGAAGAGGTCTTCACCCCCTTTTCCACCCTCTCCCTACTCTCCCTCCTTCTTTCCTCTTGCCGAGTTATGACAGTGCATTTTCTTTCTCTACATTGTACTATTCCTAGGTAACTCATTGACTCAGAAGACTTTTCATTCTGGGTGGGGAAGGAAGAGTAAGGTATTAGTTTAATCCAATTCATGGAAGATATCTGTTGTGCTCCAGTTTTAGTACAAAATAAATGGTAGTTATAGGGGAACAGAAAAGGTAGAGGGATACAATGAAGAAAAAGGCTGCTTTATTCAGTGACAGTGTGACACTAGATCAGCATAGCCTATCATGTAACAGGTTTTTGTGAATATATTTTAGTGAAACTACCACTTTTCTTTTTAAATACTCACTATATATATATATATCTATAACATGGTGTGTTTGCACAATATTGAATGCAGCATAATATAGGAGACCAAAACTACCCCTTAGCTGGTGCAAAAATGGCATAACTATATTGAATTCAATGTATGTTGACACAGTTCCGATGGAATGTAACATGATTAACTGGCTTGTTATATAACTTTTGTCCTAATGGACAAAGAACAAGACATTTCAAGAATATTAGACTATCATGTGTTTATTTTAAAATAGATGGCCACATTAGAGAAGAAAAAAATGTATTAAGCTGTGTTTATACTGCAGAACAATTCAGAGCGGGGAGTGAACTTGTTCATTGGATCCCTCCACAGAGGAAAACTGTAAACTGTGAATGGATCCACTATTTAGCAGATTTAGAAGGACCACAATAAGAGATCAGTTCTGAGGTATGAACCTTTAAGATGACAGGTTTCATTACTTCAGTTTCTCAATATACTACTAGGAGAATTATGTTAACATTATAATTTAATATATCATTTCATGTCTTGAATTTCTCTCCAAAGTTCATCGGTTGCACATAATGACAACATCAGGGAATAACCTCAAGTATGAGGGAAATCTCAAATTGCTTTGAAGCCTCAGAAAGAAAATCTAAAATGTTAGATTTTTTTTTTATTTTATTTTTATGGCTGTATGTGGACTTCATTCAACCTTGACTATTTATCAGCAATACCTGTAATTTATGAAAGTATATGCAGAAAATAAATGGAAAGTAGTGTAGTAAAAGTACTGCTAAAAGAAATGCATTCTTTCCCTCCATGGAAAGAGCATATTTTGTAACAGACTCTTCAGACTGCTATTACATGGTCTCCTACAGATGTCAAATCTCCATAAGTGAGATAGGGTTCTGAGAAAGCATATAGTTCGTCACCAGATGAAAAAGAAGGGCATATAAACTGAGGCTTTGGAGAACTGTATTACTGGAGACTAGATGCAAGCAGAAATACCTAAACACAGTAAAGATAAAAGCTGTTTCCTTCTTCCTGTGGTGGTACATTTTACAAAGTGCTTTCATTATTGTACTGCATTTCTGTATGACACTTGCTTCTGGAATTCTTTCTGCTATTTACTGTTGGTTTTTCTCTCCCTGTTTCTTTTCCCCCTTAAATAGCAAGAATTAAAAAAATGACATGATTCTGAGAACAATGAATCATGTCTTTCTTTCAAATTATGGTCAAAGCTAGTAGGGGAAGTAAAAATCTCCTGTGATAATATACAGTCTTTTGTTAGACAGATTTATATTAAAAGTTCATTATTTGGGTGCACTGCATAGTGATGCAACTAAATAGCTTCTTCCATCAGAAATAGGGTGGTCATTCTTATACGAAGTTCAATGACTTTAGATTGCAGTTAGAACACCTGATGTAACCCAGTGTGTAAACAGATCCTGTGAATAATATGATTTCGTATATACTCCAATTATCAAAGAAGTATTAAAGCACAACTGTATGTCCTGCCCATATTTAATGGAAATCATACTGACACATCCATGCTCTAAGATATTATGCAGTTATATTGTTCAGTATATTCTAGAACAGATTATACATTTGAGCTAATATATATGCAATATGAATAGTCAAGGTATTAGGTCCATGATTTCACACAGGACTGTACCAATGTAACGGGAAGTTTCTACTCCTAATGGATCAGGCCTTTGAATAGACTAATCTAACTATTGTTTAAACACTCATTTTTACATTTTACACAGTTTTTGCAGGACCTAGATTTCTCGGTCCTCTGCCAGTGCAATTCTAGGCATGAACACTACAAAGACTGTTAAGTGGTCAGGGAATTCCCTGGACAAAATGAGCTGGGTTGGATGGCTGCAGAACAGACCCTTTGAATGACAGCTGCGTATTTTAAGTATCCAAAAATCTTCTGATTGCAAGATGTGTCCTAACAAAGAACTTACATTGCACTTCCTAAGGAACTGCCACAGACATTGCCAGTAGTAAATGTAGTACTTGGACAGTTTAAATGTGTGTAGCTAAAAGCAGAGGCCTTTTGAATCTGCAAAAGTAGAATTACTTTAAGTAGACTTTAACACTAGCTTGTTCTGAACTTAAGCATTAAGCATACTGATATTTTATAATTGTATAAGCATTTTTGTACCTGGCGGTCCTGTAAAAATAGAATTTCCATCCTTTGTTGCAGGACAGAGGCCTCGTGTTAGCTGTACCTTTTGTGCAAGGCCCTAGTTGTAGCCTATTAGTCTTGCTATGAACTAGTCATGAGAACTTACTGTGTGAACAGAGCTTGGTGTCTGCTGCCTCTTCTTACAAGGTACAATTTTATTAAGGGATAACAATAAAGACCTTGAAAATATGAACACAGGTTGAAAGCGGAGGCCCCAGAATGATAAACCATTCACTGATGGTCAATTACTATTCACTGAGAAAACACAGCCCTGAGAGCTGGGTGAAGACAGGTTTTGCTTTTAGAAAAGGAGCAGCAGCTGAGCAAAGATAAAAAAGAGTTGAGCAGCAGGAGAAGGCACGTGCCATGTCCTGGGAAAATAATCCTGCCTCTGTGTTGCAGAATGCATAGTCTAGAGGGAGGAGAGGCCAAGGGTTAGTAATTCTTTCGAAACTCAACTGTCTTACAAAAGGAAAAGACACCAAATTTGACGAGCCAGAGGGAGAGGAAAAAAAGACCAGAACCTGCTGCATTTCCAGCTTCTCTTATCAAGAAGCTATGAAGGCTGACTGTCTGGACACCTAAGGTTCAGAAAGGGCTGTAGCCACTAGCTATGCATACTCACAGCTAATATAAGATGTTAATATTATGAACTGACTCTTTAGAAAAAGTAGTGACAATGATAACTGGTATGTAAGAGCTATAAGCATGTACCATGTCATTAATGAATGCCAATCTAGCTAAATTTTATTTTGAAGATTAAAACTGATTTACCAGTCTTATAAACGCTCCCATCCCAACAATCCCTAATTTCCTATGTGATACATATAATCAGCTGCAACACTCAATGCATGGGGTTCACAGGTCAGGAAGGCTCATCAAAGGCAACAGAATCTGCATACACATGAAAAAAACAAAATACGTTTTATAGCATTGTGTTGAAAGACCTCAAGAAGAGTGGCTATGCTGTCATTCGGAGAAGTTATCATCTCCTTTTTGTTCCAGGCTTGCACATACTGGCTGTCACTGGACTGGACCTTAGCCATGCCATTAGTGAACTCTGCTTTAGCTCCACAAAGTTATTATTTCTTGTTGTGCTACTTCATTTCCCTTCCTTTAGAACTTTTGTCAATAGATACTACTGACTAATCAATCAGGTATTGCAATCTACAGACACTATTTCTCAACATTACTTCCTTAATATCTTAATGCATGTGTGTAATATCATATACTAACTTTGACTGTCCTTCACTAAATCTGTATTCCTAAATACAATGAAGCTCATAACACCTATCTTCATATGTGTCACTGTGGCAAGGAACTGGTTTTGTTATCAGTGATTAATGAAAACAATGTCAAAAGTATCAACTGTTACCTGTGTCCAAACCCTGTATCAACTACTATCTGTATTTTCTGTACAATCTGAACACTACTTCTTTCTCTGACGATCATTCCATTCTGTGGTAAGCTATTTAATGTCTTTTTTTTTTTTTAACATACCATATAGTAGGCTTCAACTGAATCTATCATGCAGAATGAAATGCAAAGCAGATAATACTTCCACAGACATTTTTTTATATAGCACTATCTAGGATGAAGTCACAATAAGAAGTTTTACTGCATGAATTTGTCACCAATTCATAGTCAACATTAAGAAAAAATATGTTTTTGTTATCTTGCCAATTTCTATTACCATGTATGCTTTATAATGCACTGCAGGAAAGGGTAGTCCAGCTAAATGAGCATATATTAAAAGGAATAAGCCTATTAAAAAAAAAAAAAAAAAAGCCTCCTTTGCAACAAATGTAAGATGCAATAAAAGTTTCTTTTCAAATACTTTCCTTGTTAGAAAGGATACATTATCTATGTGCCAAAGCTGAATTTATTTCCACGATTTCTAAGTCTTTTTAAATAACCTATATAAGTTACCTAAGTTATTCTAGAAATATGTTTGACATTAAGCTCAAAGTTAATAGTATAAATATAGTACTATATAGTACACTTTATAATATAATATACCTTTCACCAGTTAGGTAGGATATGAGTCAGATTTAAATGCCTTATGCCAGACTCTTAGTGAATATACTGAGTGTGGGCAGCTTCACGCCTAAAGTGGTGGAAATACAGAAGAGGCATCAAGGTGGTGGGGGTAGAGTTCTTACCTGTATATTTTTTCCAGCATAGGATTATTAGTTCTTTTGCAAAAACAGTTCTGATACAGTTCTGGAATAAGAATGAAGGCTAAACAGAGGTTCTGATGAATTGCTGCTGCTGAACAGAATCAGAAAAAAGATCTTTGAGCCTATATGTAAAGTAAGCTCTGAGCAGACTCTTCTCTGAGCCTATATTTGATATAGACCCAGCTCATAATAAGGGAAGGTACATAGTTTGGTCTGTTCATTTCATTCTTAATAATCTTATGTTGCTATCTTTTCTCTTTATGTGATACATTACTATTGACAATGCAAGGAGATTTCCATAGGTGATAGAAACCAAGCACTCAGAAATCAGTGAACCAAAATCAATAGAATTGACATGTCCTTGGGCTATCTGACTTGTCTTTTTCAGTGAGTAATTTCATCAGAACAAGGAGTTAGCACGGACAATTTTATTCATAACATATTGTGTTTCTTCACATAAATTAAGATCATACCATCTTTTCTTCATACAGCGCAAGATCTTCCCACAAAAAAGCTTTCTCAAGTCAGAGGTAGTATGGTTATACAGACATCTACAAACGCATGTTAGGGAGAAAAAAGTTGAAACTGAAAGGATATGGAAGACATAATGATCAGTGGAGGTGATTCAGGATGGTTTGTGTGGTGGGTTGACTTTGGCTGGAGACCAGGTGCTCACCAAAGCTGCTCTAGCATTCTCCACCTCAGGTAGACAGAGGATATAAAATATAACAAAAGGCTTGTGGGTCAAGATAAGGACAGGGAGATCACTCAGTAATTCCTGTCATGGGCAAAACAGATACTACTTTTGGAAAAGTTAATTTAAGTTATTACCAATCAAATCCAGCTAGGGTAATGAGAAAATAAAACCAAATCCTAGAACACCTTTCCAGCATGCCTCCCTTCTTCCTGGGCACAATTTCAGTCCTGTTATTTTCTGCCTCATCCCCCCAGGTGGCACATGGGGATGGGGACTGGGTCTTGTGGTCCGTTCATCACATGCTGCTTCTGCCACTCCTTCCTTCTCAGAGGGAAGACTCCTCACACTCTTCCCTTGCTCCAATGTGGGGTGCCTCCTACGGGAGACAGTTCTCCAATAACATCTCCAACATGAGTCCTTCCCATGCGCTGCAGCTCTTCACAAACTGCTCCAGCGTGTGTCCCTTCCACGGGGTGCAGTTCCTCAGGAACAAACTGCTCCAGTGTGGTTCCCCCACATGGTCACAAGTCCTGCCAGCAAACCTGCTCCAGCATGGGCTCTTCCCTGGATGGGTCCATAGGTCCTGTTAGGAGCTTGGGCCAGCACAGGCTTCCCATGGAGTCACAGCCTCCTTCAGGCAAACCTTCTCTGGTGTGGGGTCCTCCACAGGCTGCAGGTGGATATCTGCTTCACAACAGACTTCCATGGTCTAGAGGGGGACAGCCTGTCTCACCGTGGTCTTCACCACCAACTGAAGGGGAATGTCTGCACCTGGAACACCTCCTCCCCCTCCTTCTTCACTGACCTTGGTGTCTCCAGAGTTTTTCCTCTCACATATTCTCACTCTTCTCTTCAGCTGTAATTGCTGTTGAACACTAAGATTTCCCCTTCTTAAATACATTATCTCAGAGGTGCTATCACCATCGCTGATGGGCTCAGTCTTGGCCAGTGACAGGTCCATCTTGGAGCTGGCTGGCATTGGCTCTGTCAGACACAGGAGAAGCTTCTAGCATCTTCTCACAGAAGCCATTCCTGTAGCCCCCTGCTACCAAAACCTTGCCATGTAAATCCAATACATTGTGTTTCCTTAATCAGTGCTGTGTAACGTGTCACATTTTCTGCATCATTTGAGAGGAGAGAAGCTACACTGTGTCATATCACACACCTCCCTTCTTCAGTATGGCTAGACACAGTCTTGGGAGATTGGTAAATGATAGTCCTAAGGGATAAAAATAGCTGAAATGACTTTATAAGTTAGGGCAGATGAAAAAAGAGTGAATACATGGGATATGCTTGTCTAATAGGGTACCTCATTTACTCAGCTTTCTAACAACCCTTCCAGAGCACCAGAGTAGTAGAGATGAAGAAGGCAGACTTGCAGGAGCTTTGACAGAACAAAGAGTAAGTGAAATTATTTTTAAAAATGCTGTTCTAAGATGTTATCTGTGCACTTCTTAAGTGAAAAAGCAACTCTACTTTCTGTTACTTTTCTTGGTAGTCTTACCACTCCTGTCTTGATTGTGTTCAATATCATTATACTTAGTCATAGTAGCCAACATGGTAACAGCTGCAGTGAGGAAAGGAAAAGTAATGTGTAATCAATTACTTCCAAGTAATCATCATTATATACCTGTACATTACTTTCTAGGTCCATCAATCAGCAGCTGGTAATAGATTGGTTTCTCAGGGGAACTTTGACAATCCTGTACACCAGCTTTTGACCCACTCTTAGGCCAGTGTTTCTTTCTATAATATTTATTGGATTGTACAATTCATAAAATCAAGACATATGAGAAACAGATTATTCTTTTGTGTATGCTGAATTATACCACTGCTATTAATGAAGTTTCAAACTTATAACACTATGATATTACAGTATTTAATGATGATCCTAAATTCCTTGAAACTAGTAGGAAAAAATCTTCATAGCCACTGAGTATAAATATTTCTAATGAACAACTTTTCTTTCAGAAATTCAGTTTCATCTCAATCAAAATAACTAATGATAATTTCATGTAAAAAGAAAATGTGAAAACTGAACTAAAGTTTAGAAACAGAACAGAATCAATTAAAAATGTAACAGGGCATCTTATTTCAACTCATATTTTGTTCATTTCAATACAATTTCATTCCAAATCACTTTATGTATAGGCTTGTTCAGCCATGTTGTCTATATTTTCTTTATTTAGTGAGTTTGATTATAAGGCTATTTTGTCTGCTTTGATTGTGAGGTCACTGATGTGACAGAACTGAACGGTATCTCTTTCTATGACTTACCTGAGTCAGAGGGATTGAAACTAGGGCTGTGATTGCATAGCTTTGAACCATCATTATTAACAAAATGGAACGAAAGAACAATGGAAGAAAATGGATTCCCTCTACGTCCTTCTAGCTCTGATGAATCTGATTGTTACACTATGTAAAGCCTGAAGATGAAGAAATTAATCTAGACCTCAGCAGCTATCTGTAATTTCTTTTGTAGTATACACACAAAAGCAACACTGCATCACTGCTCTCACTGCTTCCCCACTGAAAATAATCTAGCTTCCTCTGTCTTCCCTCTGTGTGAAGAAGCAGGGAGAGTCCAGCTGTACATATGTTCTCTGCAATCATTTGCCCATGATGCTCTAAGACAAGAACAGAAACATCCTCATCTCTATGAAACAACTATAGCAGATAATGCACAAAAGCTAAATATGTACTAAATTTATTAATGTACTAAAGCAGATAATGTACTTATTGGTGTAAGTAAAGTGGAAGGGTTCAATGTGTCGTCAGTGGTTTTTTCCCTCCCATACTTTCCTCCCATAGTTAAAAATGGAAGAAGGTGGAACAGAGTTACATGCTATGATTCAATTATTCCATGCCCTTTTAACATTGGGATGCATCCACAATCTGGTCTCTTAAGCTTTGAATACTGTGATATTCTGAGCATCACAGAGACATATGTCATATTAAGACAGACAGTACAGACATGAAAACACAAAGAGCTAGTGTATGTATTCACGGAAAGAAGTTCATCCGGATTAATGTCTTAGAAAAACAAAAGAACACAAAAGCCTGCTGAGCAATAGTAGGATTCAAGTTCTTTGGTTGTGTTTATGACCATGTGGATCATGCTGAACCCTTGCCAATAAATTCATAATAACTGGCTGCTATTATTCAGAATGGACCCAAATTATTCCTTTAACTGTCTGTCCCCAAGGATCATCCATTTCAAAATCTCTCAAGCCAGATTCCTTTTGTCACACAACATGTAGAAACTTCTTTTAAGACCTCTACCCCCTATATGGTTGAACCTGACTGACAAAAACAATGAGAGCTTTTCATAGAAACACAGGGACAGATGATTGTCTCATTTTCCTAGGAAATGGAATTTTAAAAGAATACTGTTTTTATGGTCCCACCTGTCAGTAATATATATAAAAAAAATTTCTTTGTTCAGAGGAAAATTTTTCCATATACAATTCCAACCCTATTACAAAGTTACTAAGGTGCGAACTGGCAGGATGATGGGGAAAAGCTCTGCAGATGTAGGAGGTTAGGGTCATGAAACAGCTAATGTTATAGCAGCACTGTTTGTTATGCTCTGAGATGGTATACCATCATACATTCACCAACAGTAGCACATGCTGTTTGAGGCCATGAGGCAAAAACATCTGTATGACCACTTCTGCCCTTAGTTCCTGTGGCCCCCTGTTTCAAAGTCATGTAAGTCCAGCATCCTCCATAAATACTGGAATATTTCTTCCTTTCCTTGCATTGCCTTTCTTTTATCTTTTTCTGTCTTCCCAGCCTTATTTTTACTCCTTCTACTCCTCTTTCATCCAATAACAAAGTACAGCTTTATTAACGGACAGTTTTTCTTGTGCATCCTTTATCCTTTTCCACCTTTAGTGGCTAACATGCTAAAAGCTGAATTCAAAAGTCCTAATACATTTATTTGTACATCAATGGAGGGAAAAGGATTGAATAAGTTACTTTTTGGCAAAATCTGTCTCTTTTGTGAGATTATTTTTATTATTTTCTGAATAAAAAACATTCTCATTTCTTGGAATAAAAATGAGTAGTGAATTTATTCTTCCAATACAAGGGAAATGGTTTTGTTTTTTTTTTTTCCCCAAACATCTCAAGTTTCAAAAGAAGCTTAACATCTTGTTCTCAGTTATGTGCTGAACAACTGTTTGGAAGCACAGACAGCATCCTGAACAGCAGGATGATTTTTCTTAAAATATTGTACGCACATTTCTATGGGGTAGACCTTGCCATAATTCCACTGTTTTCAGTGCAACACGGGTATTTACAGATTTTGAATTTGTTATTTACAGAATAATATGAACTCTACAGTCATTTAATATCCATATTTTATACGGTTCTTCTTCTGCTTCCATTTACATTTTTGTTTACAACCATATAATTATTATCTACTGGTTTCCCGTTCCAGTGTTTTTTTACGTGTAGGGGATTTAAAAAATGAAATTTCTCCACATATGATGTGTTATAAGGTAATTTATATTTTCATATAAATTTTCATATATATTTTCAACCACATAGTATATGTCTTAAATAACTTTGTTGCGAAAAGCAGCATGTTAATATTACCTTGTGGTTTACAGACAATATCTCATTAATTTTAACAATGGAAGAGTTAAAAACAACGATGAAACTGGCCCCCTGAATTGTCTTTGCAATTATCAACTTCATTATCTTTAAGACTGTATTTGGTCTGCTAGTTTCTTACCCATATTATAATCAGTAAAGCTCCTGTCAATGCCTTCAGTTACAGACTTCCAATGCTTTGTGCCTTTGACCAAGAAAGCATGACAGGTAAGCAAACGCAATTGGCAAAAGTAGTCAGCTAGCCTATGATGTAAGAACTGTCGAGTAACAGCAGTAATAAGTCATTAATAGTACTATTCATATAGAATCACATATTTTCCCTGACATTTATACTGCTGCTATTTTAAGGGAAATTCACATGTTCAAACCTAGAAACAAGAGAATTTCCTTGAACAAAAGGTGATCTAAACTTTAAAATAATTATAATGAAATAATTGTATAATCATCAAATGAACTGGGTTTTTTTGATTCACATTTTGTAATAGTTAATTAAAATGCAACATTTTAGTATAGTTTCTTTATACATTTTTATAAAGCAATATTTGAAACTTCCCAAGCACAAAGATGAGTCCTTACTTAGAACTACAGTACAAATTTGATTAACAAACACAATTTTTGATGGATATGCAAAGAAGTTGCAATCATCAGTTAATTAATTTCCCTCCTAAACTGATACAAAACCCCTAAATGCAAGGAAAGTGATGAGTAATATTATATGTACAGCTAGTCACTGTATTTCTGGTAGAAGTCTGTCAGAAATACTATTATCAATATTATAAAGCTGCAGTATATGTAATTAGAATCTCAGTGAGTCCTTAGTGTTATAATATACAGTATCCACAATTCCTAGGTCAGTGCTTATAGGGCAGAAATAAATACCTCTGTAACTACTCCATGGTCTGATAGAGGTCATAATTGTTTTGGAACACGTGTCACACTTCATTTCACTAACAATCTTTCTTTTAATTCTAAGGATACTAGCTGAATTTATGGCTTCTCTGACATAAAAAAATAACCACGTGTCAGTCTAACATTCTGGATTCATTGATCATTCATTAAAGTCAAATGAAAATGCTAATTTCTATATTTAAGTGCTGCCTCAGTTTTTGATGAAATTCTGCAACAGGTAGGACTGTGAAGGAGACTCAGAGCTAAAGGAATGTCAGCTGGTTACAAGTTCTGCATGCCCATTGTACACTCAGTGGTATAGTCTGGGATTGGCCTACCCTGTGGCTTCCAACTGGCAAAGAAATAAAGCGGCACAATTAGAAGAAATGCATGCCTGAATATTGCTTTAAAATGCTGTAGGACTTCCTCCTCTGAAGTTACTCAGAAAATCTTACCAACTAGGAAAAGTGAAAAGTCCTGAATGTTTCCAGCCTGCACATGCTGTACCTCTATAAAATTTGCCCAGATCAGCTGAATGTGCTCTCCTTAGAGGGTATGGAGCATCTGTGGAGCAGCATTGTACAGATTTGAATACTAGATGCACAACCTGCCTTGAAGGTCCACATACTCTCCCAGAGCATCTGTGGATAGGTCCTGTTTTACATTATTTTCTTCATTTGATGTATTGTATTTCAGGATCTCATTATTCCTTATCCTCTTCCCTGAATGTGTTCCATTTCATCTTCTGGTGACACATCTGTGCTTGATTAATTAAAGCAGACCTAATAAAAAAAATCTGTACACAATTTAATATCTTTGTATTTTATAGATCCAGTGTCCAATAAAATAATTTGCTTTGGAGAAAGCAAGGCTCATTGCTTAGGCCATCATTATGTATATCAGCATTTTATGTTGTGTTACATAATGTTAATGTACACTGAAACATGGACGAACTCCAAATAAGCAATATTTGATAGTGGAGACTAATGACAGTTGGGTTTCAGAGGTCTTTTGTTTGAGAGTTTTCCCCGCCTCCCCTCCCACTGGCTCTGTCAAATACAGTACTCTTTTTGATTCACTTGCAATTTGTAGTAATGTTAACTGCAAAAATAAGGCTTTATGAAATGATGTTTCATAAACACTAGTGGACTTTTCAGTGAGGTTCCAAAGAAAGTATAAACAATTTTATCGTTAAATAATTTGTAAAACTTTCAGTAGGAGCAGCGGTTGCCTCCCTTTATCTTAGCCAAATCCAAACTATGGATAAATAATAGGCTTTTATGTAACTTTTCATTTTTATTTTAATATTACTTTTATTTGTGTCATCTCAAGGTCAGTTTTCCAGGCCTAAAAAAGAGATTTCTCTAGCACCCATGTAGCCAGTGGCACAACATGAAAAAATTAAAAGCAAGGAAAACTGTATTATGCTTAAAGTCTCTGAGCAGCATTCAAGAAGTGAAGTTCAGATTTTCAACAGGGTTTGCAATAGAACTTGTGTTTGGCCTTAGATTTAAGGACAGGATGAAAGAAAACTAAAATCCAAAAGACAAAGGAAGTATTTTGGGGATCTAATACATATATTAGGCATGGAAACTGGCATGAGATGCCCATGTTAATCAGCCAATTTGGATGTCCTAAGACTACACAAACAGCCTCCAGCTGAGACATCTCATGGTTCCAGTATCATAGTTTTTGTAGATGCCCCAGGTAAAAAAAAATCATAAATGTCACTAGACACTTGAAATTAAGCAAATAACTTTCAGTCCAGATATTTAATGTCAAGACTGTGATCCTGAAAAACTTTGCTATAGTATAGATACCTTGTTTCTGACAATATAATAAAAATCTCTTCTGTTCATTGCTACAGGTGTTTACTATCTATTCATTACTATTCTCATTTCTAAGGCTAGGTAGATTCTAGAAGAAAGATAATTTTTCATCTACATCCTGAGAAATTTAATCAAATCACATTTACTCAGCATGTTGATATTCAACCAGATCTATTGTTCTGTACAAAAATAAGACCATTACCTTGGCTATTGTTTAAAATACAAAGGAGAAGATGGCACCTTTCATCCATGGTATGCATGAAATGGTTAAATTCATTCCTTTGCACTCAACCCCCTTATCAGAACTATTTATACACTTTCCTGATTATCAGGAATTAAAGCATAGGACTCTGTCCTCCTGTTTACATATATTTATTATAAGCTAGGTGCTCTTTCTCTTGCAAACATATATAAACACGTGCACACACAGACACTCCTTTCTCTGAGAATTACCTTACATGTCATCTGTTTTACACACTGGTAACAGATTCTGTGGCTGTGTTTAAAAATAAAAGGCTGCTCTTTTTCAGGTTTTGAGTGAAATGAAGCAGTTGCTTGTCTTCAGGGCAAGATTCCCAGGTACAGATCCTAAGCAAAATACAGAAGATTCTTGAGGGCTAATTAAAGTACTTAACCGAAGATCTAGAGCATAGATCATGTTATTTCCCCATTTCTGCCTATAAAACTTGGAACAAAAAGGCTTTTTAAAATTAATCTCTGTTAGTCTGTCTTGCTTGTTTACTTTTTAAGCTCTTTGAATACAGTCTGCTCCTTTCTGTTTATACAGAAGGTGCAAAATACAGGAAACTTGCACTTACTTTGGACTGCTAGGCACTTCTCTAATATAAATGCAAATAAAAATTTTGGAACTAGAAATCCCAAGGGGTTGTTAAGTAATTCAACCATTTAAAGGGAAGTAGTGCTTCTCAAAGTCTTTCCTGAACAGAATGCTATTCTATTTTAATTGTGCAACTTGCCATTATCTAATATTGTTTCATACAAGAATTCTTTGTAGAAATAAGAACCCTTAGAATGTAAAGGCAAGAATTAACAACTTCCCAAAGGAATAAAAAAAACCCCAAAACAAACAAAACCCAAACCCCAAACCCCATGTAAACAAACAAATGAATGAAAAAATCTCTTAACCATTTTAAAAGATGTGTGTTCCTTTGTATAGGTAAGTGATGTTACTCAATAAAGAAATTTTATCAATAAAGTAATTCAGACAAAGAAGCACCTGGCTACTTAGGTAACATTCCTACAGTAACAAAAATCCTGTCCTCAGTACAGTCCACAGGAACTCAAGAGAACTACTCTTTCAATACATGCAAGAAGATAAAAAACTATCTAAACTAGGCAGTAGGATATGATGAGGAGACATTTTTCAGCACAGTCAAACATTTGTTGTTTTCTATTGCTTCAGACAGGTTGTCCCTTTGTTACAAAGTTTCAGAGATCTAGAATTGCTTATCTTGATACTTCAGAGGTTTGACACCTTAATTTGAGAGCCTTGACTCACCTCAGTTCAGCAGATCATCCAAACAGGTAAAGGAAGAAAACAAAGAATTGTACCCAGTGATGGACTAGACATCTGAGAGTTATTTGCATTAGAATTGGATAGATATGAAGCCCATTTTAAAAAATGAAGGAACTCAAAAAAGGAAGGCAATGGACACAAATTAAAAATATATTGTTTGTAGACACCGTCCCCACCCTGTGCCCCCAAAAAATTGCACTAATGATGCTGGGATTAGGATCCTAATTTTTTTCCACTTGTGATGGCTTTAGTTTTTGATTTTTTTTAAGTTAAAGGTACAGCAAATGTATGACAAATACTATCTCATAAAATAATCTAATCCATTTTCTGTTGCTACAACTCCCATTAATATTAACAATAGTCTCAAGTTAATAATATTACTAAATCATTTTACCTGGAATTTAAAAAAAGAAGTTCAAAAGGTGATAACCCTTTTTCTATTGTTTTTTTATTATTCTAGACATTATTTCTAGACGTGATTCATAAAACCAGCTGAATTACTCAAAACTGTGGTGTTTACAATACTTACTGCAATAGTTTCCTAAAGTTAGGCTTAAAATTTGTCATTAGAAATACTGTCCTGTATTGTTTAATACCTGATGAAAATTTCTGCTTTAAACACTAGAACTTCATGACATCACAAAACCTGCAATAGTTTTTCTATTTAAAAATGTCTTAAAGGTGTTCATGAAATAGCTTTCAATGTTCTTGTGAGACAGAGATGACAAGGGCTCATTCTGAAAATCAATTTAGGCAAAGTAGTTTCTTTAGGACCACTAAAAATACAAACAGAAGCATTAAAAATGAAAATCAGATATTCCTGAATTTTCCCTGTACAGGTCATCTAGACAAAACTTTTTTTTAGATGTTATAGTGCAACTTAGAATAACATGAAGACATCACAGTGTGCCCCCAAGATCATATACACTTGCATACCCCAAAAGCAACACTTGCAAAAATTAGAAAAGCAATAATATATACAATTCTACAATTCAACAATTTAAAAAGTTAGTAAAGAAAGTACATTAAACATTTCTATTCTGTCAATTAGTAGAAATAAAATAGCATAAAATTAAAGAGAGGGCTGTTCTTGCTAACCTTACCAACAATTCCAACTTATTATTAATTATATTATATAGAATGAAACAAGTTATTGCTTATATTGTTTATCTGAACTGGTATGTAAAGCAACAACCTACAGTTCATAAAAATGGCTGCATATAATCATGGTGCCTTAGATTCTTATAAACTTCTCTAGCAGGTCATTTAACCTTCCTGCATATGATTTTAGACCATTAGTCCCTTCTGATAAGATTCTTAACAAAGAAAGAGTGATTACTAAAAATAATTGCAAGATTTTGTCTTTCAGCCACAGGTTCCTACAACCTCAGAAAGAGTGTCGTCAGGCAGCTAAAGAATCAGACTTTCCATACAGCTTAAGCTCCTTGGAAGGGGCAAGAAACCAGCGGAAAAGTTTCTGTTCCTTAGCTGTAGATAAAATTTAGGACTTCTTCACTGTCTCTTCCAGATATATTCCTTTGCTCATATTCAGGATGTTTATATACTGTCATCTGCTGAATCTAAAACCTGTTGGTTTTGTGGTGGCTCTGAGATGGAACAAACTGACTGGAGAGTTAACAGAATCATGGATCTGAGTCAGAAATCTCTTAGAATAGTAATTAAATGTAATCTGATTCTTTAATGTAAAATGGAGTATTTTAGCACCCATTGATTTTTTTTTAACCTTCTCTCTTCGAAATTATTGTTGTCCTTCCATTTCCTTGTGTAACTGAGTTCAGATAAATAAGATAATAGTTTTTAACACGATTTTTGGTAAGAAACATGCCTTAAGTGTTCCTTAAATGTATAGCATGTTTTGGCCAAGCAAAATCTGTCCAAATGTAATTCACAAATGCTTCTGTGCAGGAATAAACTGTCCTTAATCAGAAAACAATCTGAATGGAAGGAAGAATCCTGATAGACCTTTCATAGTCTGTGTCCAGTCTTTCTTTATGAATCATGTATTTTGCAAAATGAGCTTTTGAGAAAATTTATTTGGTTTCCCTGCAACATTCTGTTGTATACACATATAAGAATTTTTTGAATATGTTGTTTCCAATAAAATTTTTCAAACTATATTACTATATTTTAACCAGTAGAGACTGGGAATGACGTGGAAATGTTAAACACATTTTTTAAGCCTGGAATGAGTGTGTCACAGAGGTCAGGGGTAGCAGAGGAACTCATATTTGCTTGTTTCTCAGATCTCCCCTTACCAGACTGGTTAGCCTAAACTGTAAAACAACATGATTTAAAATCTTGCTGTCTCATATGTGGAACCATCAAAAAGGAACTGAGTCAAAGGTCAGGCACAATAGTTATTACATTCAATTTTTAAAGCATAATAGAAGTTATGATATTTAAGGTCAAATAAGAACAACAGAAATCAAACAAGACTGGGAATACATTTCACAAACAAATTTGCTATAGTGTTCTACTGAACAGACTTGCAGACGTAAGATGGACTAAGAATGCATACATGGACAGTTATTGCCTTTAAGCTGACATGCAGCAACTTGGTATTATTTCTAAATGCTGTTGGACAGTAAATCTTTCATAATTTTACATTAAAAAAACTCATGTCAAAAAGCATTTTCAGTGAAGAGAGTGGCTAACAAACAGGTTAAACTTTTTAAAGTATTAATGTTCTAAATTTGTACTTATTTGTTGACCAACATGTGATGTTTTAATGAAAAACTGCACTTCACGCTCCATGTAATTACATTCCACACCAGAATATAATCCCATCACTTTTCTGCTTTCAGTTGTTAACTGCATTCAGGATATTTGCTAAGAAAAGGTGGTTTACCTACTATTCCTGAAACTAATAAATAAATACATAAACAAAATAATTTTCAAAACCCCACAAACTGAGGAGATTTTATTACAAAAACTTATCTAAAAGTTTTGTCTCCAAGTTTATCAGTTTATCTCCAAGCAGAAATCAAGTAAAGAATATGTCAGTCCCAGAGAATGTTTGGTGTAGTTATGAGAAAATAAAAAAGGTTATAATAAGTATTTTTCACTATTAAGTATATCTCTCAAAACAGTTGCAAGAACATTAATGATAAGTAAAAAAAAAAAATATTTTCCTTAGTTTAAAAGAAGTTTTCCTCCCATAAGAATTACAAATTTAGAAGTAAAATTATATAATAAAGGTTAATAGTTCTACAATTCTGGACATGCATACTCTATAGAGAATTTGTTATTGTATTCCATGATCAAAATATTTTATTATTGTGCCAAAAAGGGAAAGTCTAATAATGAAAGAAGTTTAATGTAAAATGAACATCAAAATTTTAATTTTCTTCATTCATGTGGGAGGTGTTCAAATAGTAGGATGGAGAGATCTGCATAATCATCTTAGTATATCAAAATACATGATATGTTGAATAACTAGGACAATGATACAGATTTCAAGAGGAAAAAAAAAAACAAACACAATTTTATTTTTAACAGATCATTTTTCATTTTAAAAAAGAATCTGTTATACAGTTTCTGTACATTTATTAAATTAAGATGTTTAATGCAAATGAGTTAAAATTTTAGATACTCTTGAGGATGAGAGAATCTATCCAACAAATTCAACAAAAATATTAATATAATTATTCCTTCTGTTGTTCCAAATTGTTGTTAATTTAGAAGATCTAATGCTTATAAATGTGTATCAATATCTCTCAGATGCAAACCACACTAATGTGTTATCTTCCCTAATTACTAGGAGATAGTCCATTTCATCCCTCACAATTTATGACAGCACTAGACCAAATGACAAATTAATACATAGGTAACAAAAAATGGCTGGAATCACATCACACCAAAACTCCTCTTCTTAATCAATTTTAAACATACTGACATTTTTAAAGATTAATTGGTTAGGCCTAACTATCTTAGGGCTTTACTTTCATCTCATTCCACAGTGTAACTTCTATGAGTATTAGGACAAAATGAATGATTGTACCTATTTCTGAATAGAACTCCTTCTTTTAAAATAAACTGAAACTAATGCTAAGATACGGTACTCTGAAAATTTTAAGGAACATTGGACCTATTCTAATCCTGCAACACTAATGACTAAGTTGGCAAAAAATCCCAGGAAAATAATCAAAGGTTTATTTCCATCTCAGAGTCTATATTTTCAGCAAAAAAGAAAGAAGAAAATGCCTTTACTTCTATTCTCCAGGACATAGATATTCTCCAGATTGCCTAAATGATCCATATGAACTGTAGCATCAAAGGATGGTTCAGCCTGGAGCATTCTTAATGCATCATTCATATGAAGAGTTTAAATGTTTCAGGGATACACAATTCCTTTAGCATGTTGCACTGCAGCATCACAGTCAGCTTCAGTAAGAAGTGTTACTGAGCTCATTAGCCATTTAGCGTCTTGGGTAATCAAAATTTTTTATCACATTTGACTCTAGGTACTACACATCTCAATCATACCTGCAATGAAATGTTTGGATTCCATCTTGACACCACAACAGGTCGTTTCCGACTTCACTTACAATGTACTCTGCTTGTTCTAACCTTAGAATTTTTTTTAATTAGAAGAGTATGGAGTGGCAGCCATTAGAATAAAACCCAAGGATGTGAAAAAATTATTTCTTGCAGCATTTATTAGGTGTGTGATTTAATAGCATGTGTAAGGACTTAAACAAATCTTAACTGAAAGCTTGACAAGTTATGCAGAATTTCATTATTAAAATTGTATATTATAGTATAGTGTATTAATATATTTTCTTGGAAAAAAATGCTCTGTCCGAAAGCAACCACTAATAATAGCAATTTTGAATGAGCATTTTGAATTTGTACAAAATTAATAAAACTATATCTGGAACAAGTATTGAAAAGAATTCATTAAATTACAGTGATATTTACAGATCCTTACTGAGATCAGGACTGCATTGTGTTATGTCCTGTACAATTGTATTTTTGAAAGAATAAGATAGATCTGAAGGACAAGTGGGATGCAAAATGCAAAAAATTAAATGATTTCTCCAAAAGCACACATATAGACTAAGATAGCTATATAGGGGTAATGCTGGACCATGCAATTAGATTCCCTAAACTATTGATTGCCTCATGCAGAGAAGCTGTATTATAGAAAGCATATTCTGTGCTTGCTCTCCTTCATACCCTTTTTCCAAGCACCTAATACACTCACTATTACAGTATTCAGCTAAATGGACTTTTGCTCCGCCCCATTATGGCCATTTTATGATTAGTGGTTTATAGTTACTTTTCTTGAAAAAGTAAACTATGAATCTAAGTCAGTTCCTGCAGTTTGCTCCAAAACTTGTCCAAACTTGGTCTGTGGTAGGTAGGGAAATCCCTTTCCCTACAGACTGGTAATCTCTCCAGACAATATCAACACCGATTGATTTAATTTAAGGTGTTATACCTGTTTACTTAACACCAACACCAACAACTATGTTTATAAATAACATTTGTATTTTCTACTCTCACAGTCATAACTGGAAAATAACATGAAGAAATAAGTATAAGAAATATATTCTGGGAGTTTTATCATGTACAGAAACCTAGCCGGTAACAAATATCACCATAAAGTTATTCTAGCAATCTTATAACCAGCTAGTACAGTTTGGGAGCCATTTGCCACAATGTTTGTTCATAATATGTTTCATCTGATCTGAAACCTATGGTGCACTTGCAATTTCTAACATGGACTACAGTACTCCCTAGATATCCATAGGATCAGAACCAACCCCACAGAGCTTAAGTAGCCAGCATAGATGGGTGAGACCCTTAGGAATGTCAGCTGAAACTAGAGCCCGACCAAGATTTTCTTCCTTACCACTTCAGTGAGGTATCCACCAATAGTCATGTCTGCAAGCTAAATCTAGCAACTGCACTCTCACAGAAATGAAGATCATTTAAACAGTCAGGTCTCCTCTAACTTGGGAAGTGGTGCTCGTAGCTGTTGCTTTGCTCGCTCCTTCATCAAGCTAGCTTGTCTGTTGTCCTGGTATGTACCACAAGCACCATAGCTTAACCAGCTAGTGAAGGGTGGGTTCACACAGGAAAATTTCAGTCTTATTTAAGAGTTTCTGGCATCTTGTTCTCCAATATGAGAGTGATGATCACATGAGTGCCTGCTGTACAAGCCTTTTACTTTAAGCTGGTGACAGTCACTGGGATGAGGTTGTTGGCAACAATGGTCTCTCAAAGGTGATGCTGATAGTGAGAAAAATTCCTTTAAATTACCTGTAGATCAAGGCAGAATAGACTTTCCTTCACTCAAGAGAAAAAAACCCAGTCTGATATAAGAAACTAGTTGCTAAGGTTTTCTGCCTCTCAGTATCTGAAACCTCCCAGACTTGCCTCTGACACAGCAGTCACAAAGTCGGTAAATTCGAACCTGGGTCAATTATGCAATGGTTTCTCTGCTCCCGGTCTCATGGAGAATTATGCTGCCTAATATAGAGAAGAAATAATTTTCATGTTTATCTTGCACACTTTAACTTAATGGCTCTCAGGTGTAGAGATATGAATCTACATCACCTCTTATTTAAAGCTATGAGTAAACACTACCACCTGTCTCCAAATCCCTTTAATTTCTTTAAATGCTAGTATAGAAAACAAAAGCAAATAATTATGCTTTGTAATAGTTATAATATTTTCTACAGTGAGTACAGGAATGTGTAGGTAAAGTTGTATCTACCTAAGATGAGATCAGCATTCCTGTGATTTTATGTTAACTACTTCCTTAACACTGAAAGGTCAATAAACACAAGCTTTTAAAATACATGTACAGTTCAGTAGATGCTGGGCTTCTAAACAGTGGGAAGATCAAACATCACTTACCAAAATAATTGCATATGACATCTTTTGGTGATAGTTCACCAGGCCCCCTGTAGTCTGAAGCATACTCCCACAAAGTGTTTGACAGACACAATGAGAACTTTTGAACAATGGAGACACCATATTTTAGCAAAATACTAAGCTCAGTTATCTGAAGAGCACTTCTTTCTGGAAACAGTTGGCTCAACGGATCCACAGCAGATGAAACTACAGAGAGGAAATGTTCCTAAAATGTGTTCAGCTGTCTCTGTGCTCTGACCTTTCATCTAAACAACTAGAACAAGTGTGAAAAGTTTGGTTATAATACCTTATGACTAAATCAATTAGGAACCAGTTTAACCAGAGAGTATAGCAAATTTTATTTATACCTTTGCAGCAACAAAAGTATACGAGTTCTAGCAGATTCCCCAGAGCTATGTTCTCTTGTCTTTCTGAACGATGCTCCTTGAAGATGATAAGATTTTGGGGTTTTTATTACATATACATTTTTCAGGTTATCTTTGCTGAAATCCAAAGTGTTAGTAGTTTCTGCTGTTTTTGACAACAGCTTTCATTCTTTGACTCAATCTACATGCACACTTATTAATTTCTCTTGTATTTAGTTTCATATATGCAGAAGATCCATTTCTGTCATTATCAAAATTTTCATCTACCAAGAAAAACTAGGAGTGTGTCAGCTCTTTTTAACAGCGTCCATTGTTACGTGTATTGAGCTGCACATGTAATTTAAACCAACAGAAAAGATACTTAAAATGGGTTCCACAATTGGAATGACTCCTCAACTAACTCACTTTCACCTAAAAACTTCCTTTCAGATGAGGAAAAATCATCTCTTTCCTGTAGGTGCAGTTTCACAATTAATTTTAAATCAATCCTTTTAAAGAGATGGCTCAGCTTTTTTGCATATCCTCTTCTCTGTATAAACTAATATGATTGAGTTGTGTAGTAATCATGGAGTTCAGTGATTCTGCTAAAAATTAATTGGGGGAAAAGGAGAAGCTTTCAGTAAGATTATTAGACCGAACTCATCCCCTGCACATCCTCATGATCACTAATGGCAACATAAAGGAGACATAATTAATTTCCTGGGTTAGAAGGGAATAGAAAGTCAGTATTACCCTTTTTTTGTATCAAGCAATCATATTCTGAAAGTTTCCTTGTAATCACTTTCAGTTCTGTGGCTGTTCCTCTTTTCTGCTTTTCCATTCTGTGTTTCTTTGCTGCTTTGTACTTGACTCTCCTGACTTTAAAAAGCAAGCAAACAAGCAACTTTCCTTCCTCTATTGAGCTTTCGAACTTTCAGCTACAACATGAACTGAGGATGTCTAAGTGCAAGTAATAGTCCCTAGTGCTCAGGAAAATTCAGATAACTTTGCTAGCATAAAGTAGCTTTAAATAAACTACTTATGCCTGTAGACTCTCTCTCTTGTGTGGAAGAGCTTTCAAAAAAGGCTTTATAACAGCACCTATGCTATCATATTCTGGTTATTATAGAAAAGCTGCTGGAGAAAATAATGTGGAACTGGGTCTGTATTGGGCTTCCTTTACACAGTACTGACTTTTGCCTGAAGGTTGATGCTGCTGTCTGCATAACAAATATTTTAAACATTAGTTTGTATTTTTATGAAGTTACAAACTGTATTAGAGTGTATAAACTTCCTTGGTGTTTCTATTTGTAATACCTTCAGAAGATAGAAGTAGATAGTTTGATTTTTAGATTATTCTTCTCATTTATGTAGCAGTCATATTGGTTTGCATTACAGCTGTATAAATTTAATCTTAATCTTCAATTGTATAATTAAGCAAAATAAATCTGTTAAAGAACATTTACACTATCCTCTTCATATAGTTTCTTCTCCAATGTATCACTGCTGCTGTAATTATCACTTCTATGAGAATTTGCACTGCAGTATTTGCATTGCAAGGAGGATCTGGTTAGCGTCTGAATCTTCATTGCCATATGCATGTACTGTTTAACCATAGCACAATCCTTGTTTCAAAATATTCCCTCTAAGCCATATCAATTCAGTGATTTTTTTTTTTACACTTGAGACCAGTGCAGTATTTTTTTTTGACAAATCTGTTTATTTTGTACTTTTCTGAATGTATGAGCAAATGACTTGCATTAACAAAAAAAAAAAAAATACACCTGAGTATGCATTATATACATGTGCAAATATCTTTATTTGAAAGTGCATTCTGGACTTTCCTGATATTTGTCCAAATCATATACAAATTATGCTCTTATTTTAATGAATTTGGACCTGTTGCAAATAATTTAGGTTTTTTATTCACAGGTTCAGAGAAACAAAGAAATATTATGAGGTAAAAAGATTAAATATGTCTTGTCCAAAATTACTTTTTCTTCTTTAGATTAAACCATAAGGTTTATTCATTTTTATGTGCCTTGCTTACTCTTTTAGAAAATATGAACAGTTCCATACAACTGCTTGCCTGTTCAGAATTTTATAATAAACTAGGATATCTTGAATGATTATGAGTTTGTGAAAAATCAATCTTTTTAGTGAAGAACTTTTTTTTGCACTAATCTGATCAGCATTGAAGCAGAGTACATAACCACTGAAATGAAGGAAGAAAACAAAAAATCTAATATGATTTGATGTTCCCTCTTACAGTAAGATCAGAGTTAATTCTGCCTCATATTAGCAACATTCTAGCTTGCTATAATACATTAGATCTTATTAAGGATATTATTTTTATACTTAAGAAGTATACAAATGCGTGAAACAAAAATTAAATTATTAAAATAGTCTTTATTTGATCCAGAATAATTCTTTGTATGAACAGCATTTTGACACACTTGAATTAGCATGACCATTCTTTTTTCATCAAAAGTCCTTAGCTTTTGATAACTAGGCTGGTAAACAGTTAAACTGGAAACTCTCAGTTCTGAAAAATGGAAGAACTTACCGTGCTATTGGGAACTCATTCTTCATCAAGGTGAGGATCAGATGTTTCTCTTTGATCTCTTTGTTTCTATTTAATTGCATGAGGAAAGTTTCTTTTATTGTTTCCAGGAAATGGAAGGAAATTAATGCAAAAAGGCACAGGTTTTTTTCTGAGCTTTTGTAAAAGACTAAATAAATAAGAGCAGCCCAGGGGAGGGGGTGACATGCACTACCACAAAAGGAAGGACCTAATTCGAGTCCTTGAAATCAATCAGATACTTTGTTGTTGTTCTTGGAATTTTAAATGGGATAATACATATAGGAATGTAAACTTATGTTTAATAATAATAAAACAATGATATAGATACAGTTATTGAATAATAAAATACAAATGTGAAGATATGGGCAAGTTTATCTCTGAATAAACTATTCAACTGACAAAAGAATCAATGAAGCTAGTAAGAAAGCTCTACACAGCTACCATGTTATGCTTGTGCTTTAACAGTATTTTTTAACACATTGTAGATCAATAGAGCATAAGGTATATCACACTATAACTTTCCAAGATGCAGAAGTCTGAAATGTATTAGCAGCCACAAAAAATATTTTTTTGGCTTGCCTCTTTTTCAGTGTTGTATCAACTTAATTATTCCTGAGCTATAGCCAAAGAATGATTTATGTAAAGTCCTCTCCATGCCCCCCCTGCCTCTTTTTTTTTCCTTAAAAAGTTTTCCATTTTCCATATATGCTATTTTCTGCCAATACAGCACTTCCTTACTGTTTCAAAAGCAGTATTGAGTATTTCGGGTTTTGTTGTGGTTTAATCTTAGCTGGCAACTAAGCACCACAAAGCCACTCCCTCCCTCCCCCATCCTTTCACTCAGTGTGAAAGGTATCTCATACGGATCTTCCCAGGGCTATGCATAACTCTTTTTTTTTTGTTTTTGCTTGTCTCCTCCAGATACTTGTTGCTGTTAAATGGGTTACATTTCAGTCAGGCCAGGACATCTATTTGTGTGACTTAAATGCTGTTAGAGACACTTCTATATGACAGGAAATACATGTAAGCTCCAATATCACATGAAGAACAGTAACTGCCTTTCCAGTCACTCAGATTTGTACCAAGTTACTGCATCCTCTGCCATTTTCATTAAGAAAGAGATTCTGCCATCATTGCCTACTGTTTCATTATTTGTATTCATAAAAGGCCTTTGAAACAAGTTTCTGTATTTTTTACCATAATACAGATGATCTTTAACATTTTATATTTGTGTCTCTCCTTGCTATCAACTATTTCCTGGACACAATAGAACAAACTTTCTTCACATCATGAAAGAAAAACAATTCAAGTGACTAACCTGATACTATATCCTTATAAGCATTAAGAACTTCACAACTGCTGTCAGTCTGGAAGCTGTTTTACCATTTATATGTCAGGTTATCAATTCATTATTTTTTTTTTTTTTTTTAAATAACCATGCTGTTACTTGATGTAAGTTCAAATTAAAGGTTCATTAGAATAGTAATAGTGGTCCACACGCTGAAAAAATTAAATATCTGCTTTAATACGATTTACTAGCTAGGTAGTAAAAATGTGTTTTCATACATGAGTGTTCATGATGTAAGACACTAGCAACATTTTCCATAGTATGCACTGAGTCATTTGTCCCTGGACAAAGAGAATGTAATGCTTGTCTTTTGGGTCTTCATTATTATCCTTAGTTAACAAAATCAGTAGCATCACAAAAAGCAATTCACACTGACGTATTGGTTTTTAAATCAGTATTTTTACCACAAGTACCAGAATTTTCCTTCCTCACAATAAAGATGTTTTATGGTCTCAAGACTAAATTCAGAGCTGTCTTGCCTTGTACTAAGGGAGAGAGGTGAAAAAGAAAAAACACTCTGTCTTTCACTCTGAATTTCATCTGAAAATGAACTTATTCTGTTCTTTATGAAAAAACATCAACTGATTTCCTATGCAAAGCCAGTTCCTAGTGCATACGGACTACGGAGTGTTATGAATCTTCAAAGGTTTCTGTAAGATAAATGGGCCAACACCGTTTCTATCTGCAGAACAAAAGCTCATTTAGAGTTGTTGTCATTGATTCATATCTAATGCAGCAAGAAGTGAAGACCTTCAGAAGACAGCCCTATCATTATCACTGAAGTGTCATAGGGATGGCTTCAGTTTTTGCTTTTAAGCGCCATGTAGATAAATCATACCTTTCTGTTCACATGCTCCAAAACCACTTTTAAGCAGCATATTTAGGAGTTCTTCTGACCTACATATATTTCAGCTAATCCTAAGTGAAAAGACCAATTTATAGCACTTAAACTACAACTATTTTCAAGTAGTGTGTTTAAAATTAAATTCCAGACAAAACTTTTCTTGGAGTCAGCCACACCTAGAAATTGAGATGTATTTTTCAGTTGTCTGTGGTGTTAATTTGTAGATCAATGTATCTTAGTTCTATGGTAGCAACATATTTCCTGCTCATTACTGATCCTAGTATATAACTATTTCACATGTAATATCAGGTTAATTGTAACTTAGAAATCATCATTCACTAGGACAATTTCTTTTACTGTTGGAGTTGTAGGGGCATTCTCTTAGCTGCAGTTCACCTTGGAAAAAATACAATTAAGGAAATACTTAAATTTTAACTTTACTGTAAGCAAAAAGAATTATATTAACTTTGGCACCAATTAGGAAAAATCTAGTGAAAAATCTCCTTCAAGTACAATATTTGCTTTCTTAAAACATAAGCACTATCCTTAAAAACATATGATCACAGCTTTCTTCTGGGTTTTGAATCTGAACTTCAGGTTTGGGTACAAATTGTAGTTTTCTTTAACATATTTTGTCAATATTTTACACTTTGCTTGTCCAGTCCACTCTTCACTCTCCCTAAAATATTTGAAATAAATATAGTTCCTCCACCTCATTCAGCCACACTACATATAAATCTGTGAAATTCTGATTCACTTATATCGTACCTTTTCTGCAATAGTATCAGTTTCCTCTCTCTCTGTTTCATTATTTTCAATAAATTCAATCAGGTGGAAAAGAGAGGAGGGGAAAGAGCTATTTAATAACTGCAAAAGTATCAGGAACTTCACATTCTCGAGTGTACTAAATGTTACAGATAATTTTTCCAAAGTCAGGAAGTATTTTATCTTTTCTTGTGAAATTTTAAGCCATGCAGCTTTTGCTTAATTTTAGACTCTTTCTGTTAATTTTACAGAAATAAATAGGACACAACATCCAGGATTCTAATGAGATCCTAATGTTATCAAATACTAAACAGCTAGAAATGCTACAAAATGGTTCAGTGTTTTGGGAATAGACAGTTCCATAGCAATTCCATTTCATTCCGTACCAGCAGCCACCATTAAAGCTCTTTAAAATTTTTCGTTAAAGATACAGAGAAAGGACAAACACAAGAAGAAAAAGGAAGGTTGGAAGGAAGAAAGAGAGAAGTAAGAGGGGGGAGGGAGAAAGGGGAAGGAAGGGCGGGAAAGAAGGCAAGCTTTTGATAACGTTTTCCTCTCCTTCTGTACAAAACTTAGAGCGAGGGAAGGCAAGGTGGACTAGTAAAGAAACATACTGAAATAACTCCATGTTAAGTGAAGAGTGATACCAGTTGGATATTCTTTACTTGTTTTTTGGGGGAGAAGTCTGACCAGGTTCTTCTGGAAGAAAATATCTAAGTAAACTGTAAAAAGAAAAACACAAAATGAGAAAAGCACAACAACAGCATAAATCTGTCTACAGTGCTAGCTTTTGCTTACACCTTTGCTCCTAGAAACACAAGCAATACACATTGTCTCAGCAGCCAATTCAAGACATAGCATGCATGTAATAATGTCAGGCTGTTGAATTAATTTTTGCCCCTGCATTTCTGGATATAGAATCACAACAGTGTGTGTGGTTGGTTGACCTTGGCTGGCTGCCAGTTGCTAACCCAGACACTCTATCTTTATCCTCAACAGGATGGAGGGGAAAAATAAGATTGAAAATCTCATGGTTCAGGCTAAAGACAGGGATATTGCTTGCCAGTTACTATCATGAGCAAGCCAGACTCAGCTATGGGAAGCCTAGTTTAATTTCTTGCTAGTTAAAAATAGAAAAGATTGATGAGAAACAAAGACAAAACCTAAAACATATTTCCCCTTCTCACTGTCTTCTTAGGCTCAGCTTCACCCCTGACTCTTCTCTTCTACCTCCTTCCTCTTAAGTGGCACAAAGCGTTGGAGAATTGGAGTTGAAGCCAGTTCATAAAAATTTGTCTCTGCCACTCCTTTCTCCTCAATGCTCTTCTGCTGGAGCATGGGGTCCCTCCAGTGGGATACATTCCTTCATGAACTGCTCCAGCGTGTATCTGTCTCACTGGCTGGGGTTCTTCAAGAAGTGCTCCAACATAGGTTCTTTCCACAGTCCATCAGGAACAGACTGCTTCAGCATGGCTCCTCCACAGGCTCCAGTTCCTGCAAGGAGCATGTGGGCTCTCCATGGGCTGCAGCTTCCATCAGGGCATATCCACCTGCTCCAGTGTGGGGTTCTCCGAAGTGTGGATATCTGCTCTGGCATAGTCCCCTGTGGACTGTGGTGGCAAAATTTGCTTCACCATGAAGACTTTATGGGCTGCAGGGGGAAAACCTGCTTGGGTACCTGGAGCACCTTCTCTCTCTCCTTCTCTGACAGTGGTGCTCCCTCTGCTCTTCTCACTCTTTCTGTTCCATCTGCCTGTGTCTATCCAGGATTTTTTGCTCTTTTTCAAACATGTTTTCACAGAGGGGCCATCAGCTTGGCTAATGGGCTCAGCTTTGCCCTGTGGTGGGTTTGTTGGAGCCAGGTGGAACCAGCTGTGTACAGCACAGGGCAGGCCCAGCCTCTTCATCGAGAGGCTGTCCTGCAGCACACCTGCCTGCTCCACCCCACCCTGCCGCTTAAACACAATACAATATGGTAAAAAAACTCTTTGATGACTAAGGATAACACTTTTAAAATAAACAGAATGCAGAGAGAGACAGAAAAGTAGCAAAGATAAAAAAATGTGGGAAACAAGGAAAACACTAGGAAACATGGCTTTGCTTTTCAGCTGCTTCAGGCCACCTCACAAAAACTGATAAAGGCAGCAGTTGGAAATTAAATTAAAAATCTAATTGAAAAATAGCAGCATGTTGTGTTGAAATATACTGCAGAAGAAAAGGGAAAGGATTTTTTTCCACTACTTTAGGCTTAAGACCACTGTACATGCTAAGCATGGTGTCTCTGGCCACATAAATGCTGCTTTCAAGAGCTGGAGCTTACTTGTATGGCAAGCAGCCTCGCAGACAGGACAAAGTGAAAGTGAAAGATCTCAGATCTCAGGAAGCCATTTAGCAAAATGACAATTGTCACAGTTTAGTTTAGCTCTTCAGCATTTTTTTTTTCCTAAATAGACTATCTGGAAGCTCTTAATACATCAGTTTAGGCAGAGATGGGAAAGGCAGCTATAACAGACCTGCTGCTTTCTGTATTTGTTCTTCTAAAGGGTGAAAAAGACATTTATTCTGTTGCTGAATTAGGCTTGCTTTCAAAATGATTCCTTTTTAGTTTCTCATTCTTCATTAGCACAAGCTATTTTAGATACAAAATGATGCACAGCAAGGGAAGTTTGTTCCTTCCCCTGCAAATGACACAAATGTGTCACGGAGAGACCAGATAGGACTACACTTTCGCATTGTTTCAATTATGAACGTCTACTGCTGAATATTTTAAAAGAATTTTAGATCCCAAGTTAAATGGAATGAGAACAAAGAGTAAGAGAAGTCAAGAAGTTTGGCATATGTGCAGTTGGGAGGGAAGCCTCCCATTCCCCGTCTTCACCCTCAGTGAGGGCAGGTGGTAGGATGCTGCAGGGTCAGGTAAAGGCAAATTATTTCTGAACTTAGGTTTCCTCGGAGAATGCTTATTAAGACAAGTTTGGTTTACACTGGGTCAATTATGCTCAGAAATATATAATTATATGAAGTTAATGTTGCAGCCTAAGTAAACTACATTAAGATATGATCATCCTTTTTTCTGTTGTGTGCAAATCAATAGGGTTTTGATAATGAAAATCTTCCCTTTACCTTTCTAGGAAATACCTTTCATATTTTAATTGGGTGTCTGGATAGAAAATTACTATATTCTCTAAAGAGAGATTTCATTTATCTGCATTTTTTCCATGCTGACTTATTTTGCTTATATCATGTTTATACCATATCATTGACAATACAATTGTAGTTATATTCTGCTTAGGATCACATTTGCTAACTTTAGGTCTATTGCAGTCCAATAGAACATTCTCTCTTCAATGTACAGTCAGTGACCTATTACAGCAAATGGCATTTTATAAGCATACAGGGGATGTTAAAAAACCCAACATAACAACCAAAACCCCAAGATCTTATTCTCAAAATTGTAGGTAAACTCAGATAAGTACTAAAAAAGGATACTGAAACCCTTAAGTTATTCCACTTCCATCTGACATATTGTTAGATTTCTGGGTTCTCAGCAGTAAAGTCATGACAAATCAATTACAGCCGAATTCTGAGATCTATTTTGAGACCCTGTTAGATAACTCAAGACATCCAATATTTTAACCAAAAACAGAACTGGAGGATATCAGTGTAAAACATTTAAGCTGGATACTGTGTTTTATGATCCTCTAAACTACAGGTAAGATGAATGGTATAGTGATACAACATTACTTCTACAGATTAAGAAGATACGGATATATTCTAAAATTATTTTCTTCAGTGGTCACATTCCAACATACTCGCTGTGTGAGAAAGAGGTCCTGCAAAAGTAACAGAAGGTAGGCAGTGTAATTAAGATTGCTTTAAAAAAGAAAAAGAAAAAAGTTAAAGATTTAAGGTGGTATGTGAATTTTACATATGTAAATTTTAGGCTTATTAAAAACTGCAGTGTGCTTTTTGTGGAAAAGTTTTTTTCATATATCATATTTCTAAATACCTGATGTTATCAAATGATTCATGTTTAGAATAGTATGATTCCCAGGCAGAGAAATAAGTATTGCTTTTAATAAGTAAGCAATAAAAATAATTCGAAGTACTTCATTCTTACAAATTCATTTATGTTTTAAAATAAAATAAAAATTTTCTTAGTACAATAACATGTACTGAAAAAAATAGAATCAATGAGTCAATTTTGAATTTCCTGGTTTTTTGTTTGGTGGTTTATAGTCTCCATGGAAAAAGAAACAGCTGATATGTAGAGACACTGCATTTCTAGTCTTGCATTTTAGTGAAAATGAAAACTAATTCAGTATAGGGCATGGGTATTTAGGGCACTTATTTCCAGAAGTCTTAATGCTGAAGTTTAATCTCTAACATATTTTTTTGCCTGCATCATTTTGATGATATATTTTGGTGTCCAGAAGAGGGGCACAAACATGATCAGAGGGCTGGAGCACCTCTCCAGTGAAGACAGGCTGAGAAAGTTGGGGTTGGTCAACCTGGAGAAGGCTCCAGGGAGACCTTATAGCAGCCTTCCAGTACCTAAAGGGGGCACAAGAAAGCTGGAGAGGGGCTTTTTACAAGGCCATGTAGTGATAGGACCAGGGGTAATGGCTTTAAACAGAAAGAGGGTAGATTAGATATTAGGAAGAAATTCTTTATTGTGAGGGTGGTGAGACACTGGAACAGGTCCCAGAGAAGCTGTGGATGCCCCATCCCTGGCTGTGTTCATGGCCAGGCTGGATGTGGCTTTGAGCGACCTGGTCTAGTGGAAGGTGCCCCAGTCCATGGAAGCGGGATGGAATTAGATGATCTTTAAGGTCTTTTCAAAATTCTTTTCAAAATAAGGTTGAACCAGAACACTTCTTTAGATTTGGTTCTTAATTTTCATTTTTAATAACTAAAACATTGTCCACAGGATACAAAAATATTGGGGTTTGTGCATCTTCTAGGTTTAAAGAGAGGTCAAGATAGTCAGAAGGGATTTTTTATTTAAGAAAATGAAATTAACTACCTTTTACCCAAGACATAAGAAAGGAACAGAGGATCTTAACTGTTATTAGAGACATATGTATTATGTGACAGTGTTTTATTTCTAATACAAGCCTACAAACTACAGTGCAGATAATACCATGTTTAGCAGCTTTGCCTCTGATTTTTTTTTTTTTTTTTTTGAAACAATGCTTGACAATTCCATTGGAGACAATAAAATAGTTGTTGGCACATTTTAATTACTATATAAGGGCACAGTCATTTCATGGAACTTCAGGGGGTAAAGAAGCCATCAATTACTGTGCTCAGCTTGAGTTTATTTAAACAAATGATTTGCTATTTCTGGATACATAAACTATACACTTCTAGTCCATTGTGATATTTACTTCCAGGAGCTTTTCATTTGGGTTGTAAAATATCCCAGGCTAACCATACATATTAAAAATCAATGTTACGGAGGACAAGGTGATTATGGGCACCCTACAAGTGCTTTGGAAACAAACATGCATTCGTAGAAATCTCTGTGCCACTATTAATTGAGCAGAGCTTTATGTTTAACAGTGAAGCCCTCAGGCATTTTAAGCCTTTAGTAGCAGAATGCAAAAACAATTTTGGCTCATGGGTCTTAAAGCTCCCCCTACTGATTCAGCTCAATTTCAATGAGGTATAGTAATAGATAAATATATAAACTAACTATGGAAACAGTACAAATAGAAGATACACACACCAGGAAGTAAATACCACACTGTCTTATTCAAACTGACTGCAACAGTTCATATTCTTTCCTAATCCAGGATACTCAGATATTATGCATTAAGGTAGGCAAAAATGTTGCACAGAGATATATCTCTTACTTATATTAAAAATAGAATTTGTCAGTTATGACAGCATAAGGGGGAAAAAGTTAACTGGTAATAAGCAGTGCAGTTGTTCATATTTTCTAAGCTATTTTAGGCTCTCACTCTGTAGTTCAGATTAGTATTTATGACTTAAAATGAATAGGGACTGTACTACTAATGCATATATATGTAATGATTTATATTCAGTGCTTGTGAAGGATAAATTATTTCATCTGTTTGGGCCAAAAATGATTTTTATGGATATTGCAATACTCACATTAATGAAGATGTGTTTCATTGAAAGAAATAACTTTATCATGTGTTTTAAAGAATGCTGCTTTGATCTTAGGAAAAGATAATATTCTACACTTGACAACTATACTACTCATGAATATCAGACATATAGATCCTAGAAAATTCAAGATTTGCGGAAAAAATGCTTTTAATTACTTTGGGTAAGTACATTATCCTGCAAAAAGTAAGTAATATCATTATCTAAACATAAAATGCACATAAAAATCTGTGTTAATAGACTGCCTCATTAAAAGTCTTAATATGAATCAGAGGAACTTAGAGTAAACATATCAAAGTAGTGGTGTGTAGTGTTCACTAGAAGTAAGCTTAAAACCAATTAAACAACCGGCATAATGACCAGTGCTTGACTGAATTATATATCTAGCTTTCCACTCCACTCCTAGTCCACCGGCTAAACAGAGGTCATATTTTAACGTGAAACAGATGCATTAGATGATTCTTCATAGTAGGTCCAATTTTCTGAGGAGTCAGGAAGGTTTGAACTTGACTTTTCTCTTTAGCTGTTCAGATATCAGAATTATAGACACAGCAGTATTATTCCCAGAATACATTGGATTCCTGCATGGGACCAAATGGATTACAACATGGGACTATGTTTCTTCTGTACATGCAAAAGCCCTTTCATTATGAGTGTTGAACCTCTGCTTGTACTCACTAGGCTTCTTAATTTATTCTAATACTATGACCTGTGCAATGTTTTTCCTGGTTAATCCTTTCTTCTTTTTCTGGCATGACTTCTTGTCCGTTCACAATATTTTATTCTAGTCATTCACTTCATCTTTTACATGTATTTCTCAGACATAGCTAATTACTGAATTCATACATTGACAGTGTTCACTAGTAAGTGGTTGCCATACCTGTAATGCAATGCTGACTGTAGGGCACCATTATGGAAAAACAGAATAAAACCCCACAAAATACTATTGAAGTAATAGGCAAAAAGGAAATAACACTTTGCTTTAAAATACTGTAAATGGATGATAGTAAGGAAATAGACACAATCTGCAGATAGGAACTATCTATCTTTTATGTAATTAGTAGAATTTTAGAACTTGTTTTGAACTATTTTTACATCAGTGGTAATGGAACTTTTATTTGAAAAACCACACTATATCCCAATAACATGCTATCTCAGTGTATATCAACAAAGGCATTGAAATTTTGTCCTGACTTGGTCAAAGAAGAGGAGTAATTTCTCCTTACATACAAATTTATCATATCATTCATTGTAAAACTTTGCAAAAGAAAAGTAAACAGTCCCAGTTCTTGTGTGGGGCAGACACTACGATATAGTGGCTAAATAACTATGAAAATCTCTTATTTTATAAACTCCTGAAAGCTTTCAGATGCCTTTGATGATATTTATAAATTTAGTTAGTTTCTGGAATACCTCTTACTATGCTTTTCAGAATATACTTTGATACTGCTGGCGAGAAGTGCTATTGAAAAATGTCCACTTGCACAGAATATGAGCTGAGTCCTGTAGATGATGGGCTTCCTTAGAATATCAATGGAAACTGGTAGCAATGGCAGGAATTTAAAAATTGTATATCAGTGTTCTATTTTCAGGACTTAGAGATGGGAAAAATGGGTGGTTGAGAGAAAGGTAGCCAAAGTTAGTAAAAGAAACCTGAATTCTCTCATGGGCCACTGACATCTGCTGGCTCTCTTTTCAGCTAATAAACTGGTATCTCTCTTTACAGCATCAGTTGTATTGTATTTGCTGCCTTTTTCAATCTTTTTATGATTCTGTCCTCTCCTTATGTATTTAGAAAAAAACTACTTCTGATTTAGTTTAAATTCTTAGTTTTCTGTCTTTGTTATTTTCTTCATACTGGTAAAATTTTGAAGAAACACTCAGTTATTTCCAATCATGCAGACATTTTAACTATACATTTCTGTATACTTTAAAGTTTTTTACATTCTTCAGATCTTTTTTACTCTTCAAATTATGTCAAAAATTATGGCAGCTGTTAAGACTAGATTTACCTATATGTTAAAACACACAAGAAAAAAGCCCTAAAAAAAATGCCAAAATCCCTAACAATTTAGACTTCACACTCTTGGGAGATGAGACTCTTGTCAGAATGATCCAGTCAACAAGGCTTTCTAAATCTAGTCACAGCTGGTAAAGGATCAAACTGTCAGTAAATGTTATGTTGGGTCCTAACATTCTAAATTATATTTTTGTCTATTCATTCTGCATTAAGAAAAGATTATAAACTAATTAATAAAAACTCTGTAAGGCAAGTGCTTTGCTTTGATTTCTGTCTACAAATAAAGACTTTGTGCCATATACAGTACTCTTAAAAGGAAGGTAGTAAATGATCGCCACAGTAAGCACATTGTCAACTTGAAGTGGTATAAATATCAATGAGATGAGGCTTATTGGTGATCAAAATGTCTTTTACTCTGCTTTTTTTATTAAATATGTTAGTAAATGTACAAAGTAAGACAGAAGGCAAGATTCAGAAGAGGAGATGCTTCACAGTGACAGATATGAGTATGTGCTTTCACAGCATCTTCAATGAAATCTAATCAGTTCCCATGATCCTGCTTCAACATTCTTATTTATTCCATTCACAAGAAATAACTCTGTTTCTCCCTTGTACCAGCACCTCTGCACGTTTAGCGGGTTCATTCAGAGGTAGCTGCGTTGCCTGAAAACAGTCCTATAAAACAAAGTGTTTAGTTTTCAGCCAGAACAGCCAAACAAAACACCTCACCAAATGTTTGACTGTCACAGCTAGCACTAATAACTAAACTATGCAGCTGAGGGCTGCAAAGGGTAGGATTGCTGCGTGTCTAGGCTAGATGGGCTGTAGTTCATGTGTAATTGTACCTGAGCCAGTAAAGACAGACTGTTTTTTCCCATCTGGAGTCAAATAGACATAAATTCAAGTCAAGTCCAAGAATTGGTATCTAGTGTTAAAAAAGAGACAACTCGATCTCCACAGATATTAAGACATGCATGCTCCAGTAAAAAAGAGTGGCCAGTCTATATCTTATAGTAAAAAAGAAAGAATCGAGTTCAGTAGGTTTTAAACTGTCTAGGCCCTCTGATGTACTTCAAAGCAAATCAGTTACAAAACCCAGATGCTAAGATACAAGACTTCTCACTTAAAATGTAACCTCAGAAACAAGGAATGCAGAAAGACAGAAACCCTGTCATGATAGTGTCATATATATAAAGGTGGTCTGATGAACAGAGGAATTGAAGGACTTTTGACAATTCTATCTTAATGCTACTTTATTTTTATTTCTTCAACTGCATCTTCTATAAAAACAAAGAACATAGCTGTTCGTATTGGATGCTGTGAATGAACACTTTTAATTTTAGTAGACTGTAAGCTGTCTTGAGCTCAGGATGACTTTGTAAATGCCAAGAAGGTTTTCCTAACTGAAGAGTCTAACAAACAGTGAGAGACTGGGTACCTTAGCCATTGTCAGCTGTCAAAAAGGGAATAAAGTGTTTCCCAGACAGAAGCTGTCAACCAATTGGAAATCTGTAGTCACAGAAGTGAGGAAATTAACTCTGTTACAGTAATCAGAAGTGACCAGGATGAATTTCTGGCATGTAACAAGAGAAACAGAAGTGTACTTCAACTCAGAGGGTACTCTGACATTCATTCAACACTTGGCTAATTTATTTCATAGCTTTTCTATAAGTGTCAAAGTCACTTGCATAACTGTCCACATAAAATTTCTAGAATATGTGGGTTTACTTTATGCAATATTTATCTGTCTCTTTATGGATTACAGAATATATGTATTAGCTAACTCTTTTTACAGAATTGTTTGAATATTCATGACACAAACCAGATTTAACAGCTTTTTAGAACTATACAATATCCATTTTAAAAATAATATATCTTCTTTTTATACAGTACAATTTCATAAGTAATTAATTATTAAATTAGTAATAAACAATTAATAAATGATTAATTAACAAAAATATAGTAATGGAATAATTACTTACAGTCAATCTAGAATTACAGTTTTGTAGTGTTTCAGTGTGCTGAAAATAATGTACCATAGCTGCAAGTATCTTACTCATTTTAGCCCATTGACCATAAAAATTATTTGATTATAAAACATTAAGTATACTTAGAAAAAAACCCTGGTTGTTCATATAAATGAGAGGTGATTTATGAGGTTGTGTCAGCCCAGTCATGTATATCTCAGCCTAACTTAAAAAATAGGAGAGAAGCTCAGGACTGGTAATATAAAAGTGTAAACTCAAAGCCCTAAATCTTCTTCCTGGGAAATATTTTTTTTTTACTCTTTTCACTCTGTTTATTCTGAGGAGGAAAACAAACCAATGTATAACATGCATTAAATACAGAGTTCTATGGTGAAATGACTTTATTTTGGTATACATTTCAAAATTTTCCCATTTTCTTCAGCCAAACATATTCTAGGAGCACACAAAAGGATTTTGCTGTCTTCCACCATTTGCATGCAGGTAAACCTAGGATGTGTTAAGTCAGCTTAATGGTCCATAGTATCCCTACATACTTCTAAGGAGATTTTTGAGATCTAAAATGTTAGAAGTTCACATCAGAGAAAGGAAAAGTACTATCTCTATGAATAATTAGTAATTAATAACATATTACTTCATTTAATAGTGTCTTCCTAGTACTCCCAGTCAGAAGAATTAGAGGGAAGTCACTAACAGTTAACTGCAAAGTTTGAAGATGTCCCTTTTGATATGGAAGCAAGACAAGAAGTTAGATAGGCTTTACAGGTGGCTTCTACTGGGAATGGTGGGGTTAATCAGTTAATTTTCATAATATTGAAATTCCCATCCAAACTCCATGAACCTAGCCCTGCAGATGTCCCATCTTATCAATATCCTTTAGAAGCAATGATTTACCATTTTTTTCTGGGGGGGGGGGGGGGGGGGGGGAATAAACAAAAAAAAAAACCCCAAACCAAACCTACAACACAAAAAAAACTTACACCAAAACAAGACAAACACCCCCAGACAAAATAAAATACTAAAAATGAAAGAGCGAAATACAGTTGTTTAGGATGCAAATTAGTAAGTGAATAAAACTTTAACATGTAGTCCAATTGACTTTAATGACCTTAAAAATATTGAATTAGAATTTCTGTATTGCTGTCAATGGTACTAAGTAATAGAGAAATGGTTGAGAGTCTTTCCAAAGAGCAGATGTATATCTTCTTTGTGACAAAACTGTCTCTACTTTGAAGAGCTGCAAAAGGAATGCACTGGGGAAGGCAACTTCTAACTGAATAGGAGAAATATGAGGAAAGGCTGGAGGCAGGGGGAGCACGTATGAAAATTATATAGCTCTTGCAGAACGGCATCAGAATTCTCTGTACATCTGAGTATTACATGTCCAAATGACAAGTTAGTGTTTGTCATGGGCTGCTTCTCTGTATAACCGTAGGGGTAAACTCAATGAAATCCACACAAACAATTGCTAGTGTACATCTCCATCACCACACATTAATAAGGGGCAGACTGCACTCCCAGGTGACCTCAGCCATCATTCTTTGAAGTTGAGGAGACTACTGCCAGTTTATCCTAGTGCAAAATTTTGCTCTTGTGTGTTTTAAACACCTTTAAAGATAAATCTAATTGGGTAGGAGGGGTAGCAACCAAGATAATCTGTTCATTTATAATCCTGTTCTGGGTTTCAGAGGTAGTTGTAATGAACTGCTTGAAGCAAACATTACAGGTTGTTTTTTCTGCTGAGAGAAGTCAAATGAAATGACCTTCTTTTCATCTGCTATTCTTTTCAGCTTTTGAAGTTACTTCTTTTGAAGAGACAATCCATTTATCAGTCATATCTGCATGAAAGTCATAAATTTATCTAATAAAAATTCCAGTAATTTGCTTTAAGGTGGACTATGCAGACTACAGTCACAATTTTTTTTTTTTTGTTAAATAAATTAATGAACACTTTAAAAAGTGAAAGGCTTAGAAAAGTTAGTTTAAGACCTGGAACCTAAGTGAAAAGCACTTCCTATAGCCGAAAACAGGGGTAAAGGTATAGAATATTTTAAGCTGTGTATTTTTTCCTCAGCTTTGCTGATTGCTCTTTACTACGTTGACTCTGATTTATATCAAGTGCCAATGGTGCAAAAAACAGGTAATAAAAGGTCATTAAATCAATTAGTAGGCTGGTGAAATCCAGAGCTAGCAGGCAGAAAAGCTGATGGGAATTGCTAAAGCAAGATTATTACCTAGAGGTTTCTCCAGCAATTGGAGCCATATTTACATGTGAGCACATGTGAGCAAGTACATCATATCAATACAGGAGCTGACAAAGGCCATCTGTTTTTAAATATATATATATAATCAGAATTTATGCAATCCACTAATAGGAATTACATGTTCTTCTTCCTTCAGAAGAACTGTTGCCCAATATCTAATTCAAAATTAATGATGCAGCAGGAATGGATTCATTATCTCTTGTGTTAAAATTCTTCTTAATAAGTAAGATAAGGAGAGAGAAAAAGCATGAATAAAAAAAAGAGTTTCAGTGACCAAATTACTCCTGTCCTCATCAATTGCAGCGAATAAATTTTTTATCCACCCCAGTAACTGACTGGTAAGGCAGCAAAGGGAGAATGTGTGGAAAAGTTCCTAAACCTGCACCTTCAGTATATTTTCAGAGCATATGAAGAGTGAAGGAAGATGTAAAGGGTAAGATCAAATAAAATAAATTCCAGTATTTTTTTTTCCTATTAACATTGGAAACCTGGTAGAAGTTTCTGTTCTTCATTTACTCATATTGAACTGACTATTCAGTGTCCAGCCTGCTTCTTATTATAAAAAACCAAACAAACAAAAACCAAAAACAAAAAAAACCCCAAAAACCCAAACAAAACAACAAATTACTCTGAAAGCAAAACACTTTCCTTTGCAATTGCCGTAAAGATTGAAATCAGAATGACATTGATCTAAAGAAAAAAGATTATTCACTAACATAGCCTCCATTTGACCTTGAAATTATTTCTGAATAGACTTGGATAATAGCAGTAAATATTTGAAGATTTTACATTGATAATGATCGCTTATTTGGAAAATTAAAGGCAAGGAAAAATTACCCTGTGTCTGTGCATAAAAACAATACAGTTCATTGTTACTATTATGCTGTTATTATTACTTTATTTGTACCACAGTAACATTTGGATATTTCATGCAATTGCTTTGGGAGAATGTAACATTAAACCTGCATGATATCAATTTTCCTGTTTGATAAATATCTGTAAATAAAAGTGGAAAATTCCTTACTTCATATCTGGATCAAGCCAAGACATTTTGAAGATACTTACAGTCTTTTTAATGGAGGCAGAGACACAAGAATGGTCAAATAAATAAGGAACTCACTTAAGATGTGGTAAATCCAGTTTTGACTTAATGCTCAGTCTTATTTAGACCACTTTTATGATTCCAATGTCCTGTGTCCTACACACATATCTTAGCCACAGGTCTATAAACTCCTAGGTTGTGATCCTCTCTGATATTTAAAAAAAACCTGTCCCCATCAAACAAAGACCCTTTTATTCAGAAATGGCATGGCTACTTAGTTTTAGACTATGACAAGGAAAAACACATGAATAAAATCCAAAGCTCCAAACTAACCTAATTCCTATCATTTTACCTTATAGATGAGATAAAGCATACTCCTTAACCTGAACTCTTTACAGCCAGTATAGACTAAAGATAAAAGGAAAAGATAAGAATGCAGGAAGGTGACTTGCTAAAGGTCATGGAAATCAGCAGCACTTTCAGGCACACAAACCATGCATGTTGGCCCAATAATCTACTTCTCACTGTCTGTTGTCTCCTGGATAGTTGAACTTGTTATATCTTCCTTTGGTTTGTTGTTCAATGGACAGCTGTTCTCAGGTTTTTTGTTAATAGTTCATTAAAGCGTAAGAATCCAGGTGTACCTCAGACACACAGATGCTATAAAAACTGCAGCAAAACATGAAATATAGGTTAAGGTAGTTTAATTGTCTGTGCATATCTCTTAGATGTCACAGTGGCTGACAGCTCAGATTCATGTTAAAAAAAAATTGCTCAAAGTGACAGCAAATCTTCACCGTAGAGCTGAGCTCTGGCATGACAGGCATGCATGTAAATAATAATAACTATGTGACAAATTACGCAGAGAACTTCTAAGATAATTTCTTGTTAAATATAAGAAACTGAGGCAGTTTACTACCTTTGAAATGTGAAACTGAAAGAAAGAAAAAATAGAAAACCAAAACACATGAAAATCTGAAAAAGATGGAAATAGGCAAGATAGCTCATTACTTTTGTCTTACTGCTTTGATGCTGATAGATACTAACCAAAACACTTTTTTTTTTTTTTTTTTACTGGAATGAACTGGTTGTTTAAATCTAGATAACAAGACACCTTTATCATCTTTATCATTTATTTTAGTGGCAGTAACTAGCTCCTTTGTTTGCAATCTTGGCAGCACTATCAAAGATTTTCAGATTTCACTGACATCCATGACTACCTCCAGATCACCCCTGCTCATCAGAGACAGACGACTGGATGGATTTGCAGTTTTTAAGACTATCAGTCCAGCATGTGCTAGAGTTTTTCAGTGAAAGGTAGTGGAAAGAAACCCAAGAAGAGTGAACTACAGCACAAGGTAGGGATTAAGTATTTTAACTATTTTTGGGTTAGGTTTTTGAGTATTTTTAGAAATGACCATAAACCCATAATAAATCCCACAAAACAATTACAAAAATCACTCTGATCATACAACAAGCTTCTAGAAAACGTGCCTGCTGGTACTGAAAACCCAAGTATGAATTGATGAGGTATAAAAATTTGAATAAAATATAATTTTCTAATATGACCACACAGATACTCACATAACATACATGCATCTAGAAAAACTGGTTACTATTTACTATGTTACTATTACTATGCTATTGTCTGAGAAAACATCCATTGTTCAGAACTCATGCTGTAAAAACTGCAAAACTTTGAAAAAAAAAATGGAAGTATTTACAGGTAGTAAAATTCTGCCCTGTATTTTAGTTCTACGCATTTATATTACCATCTTTTCAAGACTTTTCCCCTCCTCTCCTGTTTCCCTTCCTGCCCAAAAATACTGTAAGAAAAGTTTATCATTTACATAGAAGTCTTAGAATAAACTTTCATTACACTCTTACTAAAACATTAAAAAAGCAATAGTTACAAAACCTGTGTGTGTATGAAAATACATATATTTATGTTATGCAGTTATTGTTTATTGCATATCAGTTGTTAAAAAGTCTGTGTGGTTTGAACATATAAATTGTTTATTTTACACTCTTTGAACATCTGCAGTCCTGTGTAGGTGGGTACAAGGACACATAATTAGGATATTTGAAGCAAAAACATGTAAAAATATAATAACACATTACACTTTTTCTGCACAGCTTTTGTAGACTTCTTAGCTGCAGACCTATGTGCTTTACAAGGAGGTTAAAGCTTAATCCAAAGGATTTTGGTATATATAAATTAAACACTGAAATGTGTAACTTCTAAGTACCTCACCTCTAGAGTAGAATGCAGGGCCATTTGTTAGATACACAAAAATGTTAATATTAGCATACCCATGTTGATTGTTGCAGTATGCTGAAACAAAATCCTCTTTTTGAGATGTAAATGTCTCCTGCCATTTAGGAACTTCACAGAGTAAACCCCTTGCATCATGGTGAATTAAAGAATCATTATATGAAGTAGTGTACTTTCTTGTATCTCATTGACTGCTGCTATGACATCTATTTCAGGCACTGCTTTGTTACCAGTAGCTTTATATAAAAATATCTGGCTTCCCCAGTCTCCCGTGTTTAACAGGGTTGAGAACTTTAACTGTTTATGGTCAGAACCTGAGTTAGCTTCTCACATATAAAATCTGATTTAAAATTCTTAGAGTTTTGGGTTTGGCTGGAATTTGTAATTAAAAGTGAATATTAAAGACAGAAAAAACCCATTTTATTTATTTTCCCCTGAAGTTTGGAGAAAAAAACTAGGGTTTCCTTCAATTATGTTTTTAGAATAAAACAAATAAAGCCAATAGACTGTATTTTGTGCTTAAGAAACTAAAATAAATGGAACTTTTTAATTTCATAATCTATAAAGTCATCAATAGTGTTTTCTCTTGTGTCAGAAGCAATATAAATCAAACTGTACTGAATCAGCCATTAGTCTGTGCAAGTAGCTATTTATTGAAAACTTTTGCATGCCAATTACTAGAATTACCCCAATTTTTTTTTTATAAAAAACCACATTTGTTTAGTGCCCCACCCCACCCCCCACCCCCCCAGGGAAACCTGGAGTCTGTTAAGAAGTAGTGAATGTGTCTAGGGAAAGGTACATCATCTTAGTAAGTACAGCATCTCAGCGGCTTAAAATTGTACAGTATAAATTCAGAGAAGGTGGAAGGGCAGATTGTACAAAAACGTTTATCTTTATGCTCTGGTTTCAAATCATTACGTCATAGCATAGAGCAACATCCCTTCCATCTTCATCCCACCACCCACTCACTCCTGCTTTAAATACCTCATCAAGTTCAATGGATAATTATTTTGTGCATAATTCTTGTATTTCAGGCTGATTAAGAAATTTCTTTGTCTGGAATGTTCCATAAAGACGACATATAATATTTGTATAACTGGCTAGCATTTTAAAAATAGAACAAACAACTCTGCAGAACAATAGAGACCAACAGATGGAACACTATATTTAGAAGGTATTTGTCAGCCTTCAAAACTTTTCTAAGAGGCACTTGAAATTATTAAGATATTGTGAAGGTTAAGATCTCTTATCACAATACATCTTTTTTTAAACAATTCATGCAGTATGACCTTCTTCTACATGGTGCTTTATTTCCAAGAAGTAAATGATGAGTATGTCATACTACAGGTTAAAACAATTTTGACAATCAAATATTTTGCTACTTAGATGAATTTTGATTTTCATGTTGTATAAGAAATCAGCAAGAATAACCAAAAAAAGGTGATTATTATCTGTGGCACCAGGAAATTTGACACATTTAATTGAGGTACTACCTTTTTACACTGTAAAATAAAGAGGTGCTCTGGTGAGTGTTTGGAGACTACGTCATGTTACTAAGCTGTTGGTGTCATAAAAAGCAAGTAATATAAAATGAAGCTGATTTTTTTTTGGAGGTGGGGGGTAGGGAAGAGAGGAAAAAAAAAAGATTGTTCAAAAGTTGGGTTTTGTTTGCTTGTTTAATTTACTGGTGGTTTAGGGTCCTCACAAGTGGAAAGACTGAAATGGCTTGCCAACATTTGTATTGCAGTGTTTGCAGTGTCACAAATTCCCAGTAACCATTTCTTCTGCTATTTGTCTAATGTGTTTCTCTTAGCCCATGCAGTTGAAGCCATTCTACTCTTAAAGAAAGATGAGCATGCTGACTTTTGCTTTTCCACGTTTGAATGTTAAATAACCTGTAAGATACTATCCCTCTCAGTCTTTGTGTTCACCAGATTTTGTAATACAGCTGCAAAAAACAAAAATATTCCACATATTCATATGTAAATATTCATTTATTGAATGTATATATATTTTATATATACATTATATAAATATATACTTTTTCCCAAAGAATTGATCTAGTGAGAAGTTTCATAAATGTGATGCATTATTAGAGGTAGAAGAGGTGTGTACTTTTCATAGAAAATGCCTTTATGCAGTTATGCCATACAACCAATACTGACTACTATTTTTCTGTCACAGCACTATCCAAATGAGCTGGCTGCAACAAGGCTCTTACCATCCCATATCAGGGTAACGTCAATAAGTAGTTCCCACAACTTGCCCCAGCACAGCCACCAACCCCTCCACAAGCTTTCAAAAGTTCATCTACCGTCCATGCTGTTTCTTCATCCTCTTCAGGCCAATCCACCCTGCTTCTTGCCTCTGCTGCATCTGGATTCTCTCTTCATCCAGGCTCCTCTTCCAGCCAGCCTCTCCTCATCCAACCCCCCTTCTTCTCTCTGGGCCTCTCCTTGTTGCTCCTACACCCAGGGAGTATACACTTTTTCACCTCCCTCTGCTTCTTCTAGATCTCTTTTCATCAGGTCTCTCTTCACCCAGTACTCTTCCTCCCTACCCCTTAGAGCTATTTAACTACTTAGCAGGAACCAGCCACAGCTGCACATTATCCACATCAGCCAACCCTCCACCCCTGAAGCCAGCCCACAGCTGTATATTATAATGCTAATTAACCCAGCTTCATTCCTCTATAATTCCTCTACATTTTTCCTTAACCATTTTCTAGCACTTGTACTAATAACACAAAACTAGAAATCCAGCAGACATCGTTTAGTATCTTCCATACATCCATCTATCCAAAGGTAGTAGAAGTAAAGATAACAACTCTTCTAATAAAACTTTAAGAATATTTATGCTGAACATAACGGTATCTCAGTATACATAGTCAGTTTGTAGGTTGTGAGTTTTCACCTGTATTAAGAGTTTAAAGGGGGGGAAATCATTTTTAAGGTGATTGCTTTCTTTCACAAACATGATTGAAATTTGAAAGTGTTTATTTAGTACCCATATATTGCCCTTATGTAAATGGCACATGGTTGGAATAACCTTGCTTCTCCTTTTTAGTGTTCTGGAAGCTATCACAGATTTGAAGCATCTTAGCTCCTGCTCTCTCTTCAGTAGCAGTATACAAAACATGAGAACATCTGTGATGATGTTCTCAGGGGCCTGTGTGCTCATGGGGGTTTGGCTGCTGGGACGGGGGGCCAGCTTGGATGCAAGTCAGTGGCCACCCTGGACAAAGTGCATCGAGACAGCTCAGTGGCGGCTTCCTTCTCTTTCGCTCAGGACCAGATTTAAGCTGATGCTGTCAGTCATGGTCTCAGCCTGAGTTGACTGTAGCCATGCGCTGGCCTGGCCAGGACCTGGACCCTCATTCTGACCCCTGGCCTGGTCTCATCCTGTCCCCATCTCCGTGGCCCTGCTGGACCACCCTGATGCTGTGTCTGAGTGTGCTTCTCTTCACTGGGCCTTACCCTGATCCCTGCCTGTGGCTGACATCCCAGCCTGACCTCGATCTGTCCCCATCCCCAGGGAGGAGCCCAATGCTTGGGGCTGGGGCTGCCCCCCAAGCCTGACCTGCTTCTGGCTGGGGTAGTGGGACCAGCTCTGGCTGCAGGCCCTGCCTGCCCACCCTGGGGGAATCCACCACCCACCCCCCCCCACCCCCCGCTCACAGCCCCCCTTCCCTCAGGGATTCACTGGGCCCTGCTGTGGCCTGCTGCACTGCATGAGTTGAGAGGTGCTCGTGGATTTCTGATGGTCAAGAAAATGGCCTCATGCACATAAATCATTCCTGAGAATAATACTTCAGAGACATAGCTAAATTTAGCTCTCAGCTAAACTTAGCTCTGTTTTTTTGAGTAGGATAAGAGAAACTAGGCTCTTTTTTTTTTTTTTTTTTAAGATTCACTCATTAAGAAAGAAGTGGGTAAAATTTCAAACTGAAGAGGGAAATTCTAGATGAAAGAAAAAAAGTTAGTAGATTGATGAGGAGAAACAGAAACCTGTGAGGTTAGAGAGGACTCACTGTTCATTCCAAAACTGAAGAGGGAAATTCTAGAGGAAAGAAAAAAAGTTAGTAGATTGATGAGGAGAAACAGAAACCTGTGAGGTTAGAGGACTCACTGTTCATTCCAAACATCGAGTATTTGGAGAGAGATAATACAGATGATGTATCAAAGAAGTGGGGTAAATTTTCATATGCCTTAATGGCTCTTTTTCCAGTTACAAAGATTACTGGCAAATTCTTGTTAGCTTTTAGGAAATATTTACTGGTTAGGGCTTTCTGCTTTAGCTCTATAATGTGTTTTGCATTGGTCACATGGTGGATAGATTTCATGCTGCTTTTCATCACCTTCTTCCATTCCATTTATGCAATCTTCACACTTCTATCTAGACAGACAGAGCTGAATGTGCATAAAAATGCTGTTCTTAATTTTCTTTCCCTCTTTACACATTGTTCAGTACTCTTAAAAGAGGACTAGTAAATCCCTGGCTACTTAGAATTTCTCAGATGTCACTATGCCTCATACCATTTCTCTTCAGTAGAGCCATTTGACAAAGTGAAAAGAGCACAGCATTTTCTGAAAAAAATAGTTGAACATTTCTGATCACGTCTAGGACGAGCAGTATTTCCTTGTTGCGCTTTTAAAATCAGATCTTCAGTTAAATGAATGGGAGTAAGCTGATTTACAGGAATGTAAGAGCTGAATCATAAGGTTGGTTTTTCACAAGCTCCCTGAGTCTATATTTAAATCTTAATTTCCAAAAATTGCTAAATAGTATATATCTAGTGGCGTTGTTTGTTTTTAACAGAAACCCTTAGTCTGACAAAAGCCCCCACAATCTGACTCTAAATGTGTGGAATAGTAAATCTTTTGATGGTTATAAAAGATTAAATTTAGTATATATCACATTCACTTTTATTTACTTTTAGATCATGGATAGAAAACTATTATTTGAATTTTTTGAAAATGTGTATGCCCTTAACTGAACAGAAAGTAGTTACCAAAAAATTCCCAAGATCTGTGAAAAAAATGATCTCAGGGTCTGCATCATTAATGCAGAAAGAGTCATAGTACCTGGGCTGTTGATTAGACCAGGTTCTAAAAATGAATGTGTAGAAAAGACTGTATAGATAACTAAAGGTACATGGAAGAGGTACTTGACTATGTATGTCTAACTTTTTGTATTCCTGAATGTAATAGTTTACTTTCTGTTGATATTAAAGTCTTAAAATAACCCTGATGAATACGCAACTTATTGGTATCTGATATTGCTTACAGTTAAAATATTTAAAAGGCTTATTTTCAGGAGAACATTTATATTTATAAATAACGTGTTTAATAGTACTAGAGTAATTTAAGGACTTAATTATATACAGTATGCATTTACTGGTATAACTTCATTGATTTAAAATATTCACTTTAGGAAAGAATCTGAACTTTTATCAGTAGAGAGTCAATGTAAAAATTACGTCATATAACAGTGCTTTAGCTTGCTTGAAAGCTGTAGGTTTCCTCATTAAACAGTATGTGTAATGGGGCAAGAAATGTCTTTATTAAAGATGTTCCAAGTACCTGGGCTTGGCTTAGTGTGGCTATTCCTTAACATAAGGGCCAATAATGAGAATGTTTTTGTTTCTCCAGACTTCCAGAACATCCTTTAGCAACTGGGTCCTTGTTAATAAGCATTTTAACAATGACGCCTATCTGAAGGCCGACTCTTATGGGTAAAGTACAATTAAGTGGAAAGATTTAAATTCCACTGTGTGAGTGAGAATGGGTAATTTGTCATACAGGTTATATGGGCAATGCCTTAGTAAAGGCATTTTCACTTCAGCTCAGTCACTGATACAGGTGAATGAAAACACCTTGAAACAAATCTTGAAGAAACCAGATGCAAGATTATCAACATCTGATACTTTTTTTTCCTAGAAAAGACCAATCATAGATTGAGAAAATCCATTTGTAACAATATGGATTCCAATCAAACAATTCAATTAATTAAAGCTGAGGATATATTAAAAAAGATCCTCAAATAAAATTTCTTTCTAAGCTTAGTAGTGACAGTTGTTAATTGTTTATCTTTCTTGATTTAAAATTTTTAAAAATGAGATATTTCAAAATATTTCTATTCTGATTCTCAGACTAGAATTCCTCAGCTTCTCAAAAATACCAGGAAAGCTGAGACACTCCCCAAAATACATTAAACATCTCCATTTAATGCTTATAATGCTCTCGATGAGCTAATAGTTCAGAGCACAGATTATAAGCATAACATTTTACAGTAGGTAAGATTATTCTTTACAGCTGAAGTACCAATGTTGATTTGTGCGTAGTAGGAAAAAAACCCTGCAGAGGTATTAAAAAGTAAGAGAACAACAAAAGCAACAAAATATGATTGTGATAAAATCTGATCTTGAAGGATGCCAGTAAGTGCGATGCAGTGGACAGATGGTGCAGTTTGGTAGGACATACCTGTGTGGCTTTTCCATGATGCTGTAAGTCAGCTGATTTAGATTTTCCACTGACACATTACAAAGATGTGAGCATGAAAAATACATGGCTTGATGCCTTTGGGCTGGATTTATCCTGCTTAGGTCTCCTTTATTTATAGTGTTCTGATGGGTTTTGTTGCCATAGCAATTCACTAATTTTTAGTGATATTGACTTATATCCTCATTTACTTATGAAGTTTGCAACCAGTATTAAATCTATTTCCCTTAACAAGGAAACAAAAGCACAAAGAGGTTAAAGGGCCCATATACAACCTGCCACTGTTAAAGGCTTAAATAAGACACAAACACTAGAAGTTTTAAACCAATTTATGTCACTAAAGTGCACTAAAACCAGAGGGTTGATACAGAATCAGCACTTGAGTATCTGTTTACAAGAAACTGAATTTGGAGAAATAATCATGCCATGGTGTAGATGTCTAAAAACAATGCACCTAAGTTGAATCCAGGGGACTTTGTAACCCATTTGCAGCATTATTTTAAAGCACCTATATTTTCTCTAGAATCAACTCAAGCCCAGAAATGGTTTAGCTGCTGTCAAACAGGTCACAAGCTCACAAACTCTAGTACGTCAAATTGGCTTCATGTACCATTAGCCTGGGTACTTCTGAGCTCTGTTTCCCAGTATGTAGTTTATATGTTTGTATTTTCATAGCTGCCTCCTATGATCTTTCCTAGATGTTTCAACTACACAATGTATTGCAACATCTCTGCAAATGATTGTTTAGGTAAATAAAACATTGTTATATCTTATTAAAGTGTATTCATCCTAATACTGTGGATTGCAGCAAAGCCTCTTGTGCACTGATGATAGCTTCTTGCACACAACTTTTTAACGTTTCACAGCAACCAAAATGACATAAATAACACTATTACTGTTATTAATTTTTACTAGTACTATTATACATATTTGAAAAGTGTCAGTTTACCATTTTCAAGTGAGAGACAAAGCATGGAGAAGCTTGCTGGAAAATTTAACTGTCTGTAATAGAGATTGGCATGATGGGCATATGGAAAGCAGCACTGACAAGTGAAAAGTCGTATCAGAATAAGCCACAAAGTCAATGGAATAAAAAGTATTCAGGCTGCATTTGGTGTAACAGAACAAGAAAAGTGGGGGAAAATTACATAGTAAATGCAGAAAGAAAAAAAAAAAGTATCTTCTGGATGAACATGTTCTATGAGTTTACATTTACCAGAATGAAAGTACATTTTGATGTGCTGAGGTGTGAGACAGTGGGAAGCTGAGCAAGAGCTATATTTGTACTCATAAATGGAAGCAAAGAGATTAGATATGTTTCAGTTTTCTCTGAAGCTACCCTTGTGTGCCTGTATAAATATCAAATAAAAATACAAACCTTTACCGTATGATACATCATTATAATGTTGTGTTACATTCAACACAAACCTAGTCCTCAGATTATAAATAGTAATTTTCATTTCAATGTAATGTTTCATAATATGCTTTGTAATGTTTTATTGCTTATGCTAAATATGTATTTAAATAATGTCTAAATGCTGATGTTATCCGAGTGATATCCAAAGTAACTAAAGGATATACTTTGTTGAGCTTAGGAAGAAAGTTAATTTTAATTGCAAACCGTGTGCTCATGGAAATCTAGACTTTTTTAGCATTCATCTACTCTGGGCGAAGAAATCTTGAAAGTTGTTAAATTTCATTTTCTTAAGAAAGAACCTGCTCAGATAAAACTGTCATAGATCACATACAGGTTAAGAAGAAAAAGAATTAGTATAGGAAAAATGTGTTGCCATCAGAAACTGAAAAAACATGTCTATTTATTTAGAAAATATTCCTTGAAGAAATAGATTTGTATAGTATTAGATTCAACATTCTATCTGAAATTAGCAGGCTCTTTTGAGTCAGAAGCATTGTTACAAGGTATCTTAAATCAGTAAAGTAACAGTTTGGTTTGGGTCTTATCTATAGCAGATCTATGGTGAAAGAGAGCATGAACTGAGATTTTCCCAGTCTGTAAAAGAACTTTTTGATTAGGCCGCAACATTTTATGTACAGAGGTGGTGAAGAAACAGAGGCATTTTTGCTCCTTTGCTTTGCCCTGTCTGCAAGTTTACCCTTACAATATTATTTTTTTTCCCTCAGAAGGCTGAATAGATTTGACACAACCCAAACCATTTTTTTTTTTCCAGGTTATGATCATCTGATGGAAGAAACTGTTGATATAAAAGATGTTGAATATCTAGTAGCAAGGTCTTCTTGGGAACAAGCTACTTTGTCCCGAGTAGATAAATTTTTGTTTTATTGAAATTCTATGTACATACACTGCTTAAAAGCACCAGGGACAAAACCCTAGGGATTTACATGATGTGAAACAGACAATCCTGGCCTGATGAGCAAATATAAAATGGGTATGCAACCAGAATAACCATAAGCTGCTTTCTATGTTAGCCAGCCATGTAAGGTGGCAGACACTGGAAGGTGAGGTAGCAGAAAATTATTTTTTTATTCAAAAATACTATTTTAATACCTTCTAGAAACTGTATTATGGATATCTCAAGCCACTCTACATATCCCATCATGCATGAAGTCACATTAGCAAAACAGTAAGATGTATATCTGTTTAAGAAATTGAATTTAGAGTAAGGAGTAGGGGCATAACGTTGGGATGTGCAGTTCATTGGGTATTTCTGAACTATTAGTTTAAAAAAAGCCCACCAACTTGCAAAAAGTTATACATCACCTTTAAGGAATAAAGTCTAGTAATTCTATGTTTTTACATGTCTTTCTTAAGGATATTTACAGATGACAAATATTAGACTAGATTACTCAGTTTCTAAAAGGTAGACGTGAGGTTACAACAAACATTATACTGATGTTGAAATAAATAAAATACTATTCATAATATGTAGCTCCTATTTTCATGACTATTTGTATTTATGTCTGTGTGATATATATGTTTATATATATATATGTCTTTTCTTATCAGTATAATCCAAAAACTATTTATAAAATATTTGAATCCTTATCCTCACTTTAACAAAGAATAAATTAAGCATAGAGGGCCGAATTAACATTTTAACAAAACCATCAGAACAGGAAATACTATTGAACAAAATAAAAATATAATCCTTTTCTTATAAATAAATTAGAATAGAAGAATTTAATTGATTCTAACATAGCTATTCATTAGTTTATAAGTATATGGCTTCATATTATTATTGTATCTTCTTTTTTACAGAAAGATGTTTTACATGAAATAGAACGTATCTCTGAGAAACATCATCATAAAAATAAACCAAATCTATGGTCCTGGTAAATAGACCTGTTTCATTATTGTGACACAGAGCCTGTAGTGATATGACAAAAGAGGCAATGGTTTTAAACTAAAGGAGGGTAGATTTAGATTAGATGGGAAGAAATGCTTTACCTTGAGGGTGGTGAGGCACTGGAACAGGTTGCCCAGAGAAGCTGTGGATGCCCCATCCCTGGAAGTGTTTAGGGTCAGTTTAGATGTGGCTTTGAGCAACCTGATGTAGTGGAAAGTATCCTTGTCCACGGCAGGGGATTGGACCTAGATGATTTTTAAGATCCCTTCCAACCCAAACCATTCTATGATTCTATGATTCTATGATTCTATATGATTCTATGATTCTATGATTCTATGATTCTATGATTCTATGATTCTATGAACACTGGCATAGAATCTACCATCTACCAAAATATTTATGACACAGAGCTGTTGTGAATAACTTTTTGCATGAAAAAGTGTTCCAAGGAAAACACGTCATGGAAAAAGGCAGAAACATGATACCTGAGACTTGGCTTTTATTGAAAAAAAAATAAAATATTGGCTTTTGTGCTTTAAATAGAGAAGAAAAAACTACAAACGACATCACTGGGTTCATACAAAGTTTTAAACTTCTGTCTTTGGTCTCTATTTAAAATAGTTAGGGATTTGGTATCAGTTGTAATACCATTAGTTTGAGGAAAGACAATAATATTATGATGATGAGCCATTGACAGATACAGAATTGTTACAGTTTTTTATATCTTGGCATAGGAGAATCTGACTTAATGGATCTATATTTATTAATATTCTACAAAATCTTGTTTGATAGTGAGACACAGACTATTAATCAAGTAAGCTTTGTAAGATGTCAGGGAACCAAAACACCTTAAAAACAAATTAGAACCCCTTTCATTACCTTTGAAATTTGATCAGAGAGAAAGAGACGGAATATCTTCTAAAACTGGATTTTCTTAGAGCTTTCACATATTGTAAATGATGACATAAGGGTAAGCTTAGACTTTGTAGGAATTGTTGATGAAGCACTGCCATCTTTTGGTTGTACAAATAGGGAATATGGAGGAACAATATAATTGTCAGAAATAAAGACATAAACTGAAATTATAAAATGATTATTTTGTTCTAACACGTATCTGCTTTTCTAGATAATTGGGTACAATTTTCCATTATTAGACTTAATTACACTCTAATTTCACCATCCTACCAGTGAAACTAATACAACAAAGTGGCTGTAATGCTGATCAAGACATTGTTGGCTTTGATAGAGTATCCACAGCCTAGGTTAATATGATTTTCTGTAATTTTTGAACTTTTTTAATCTTTATTTTTACCAAGAACTGATTTACAAGGAAAGTTTTATTACGTTCTAGACAAATTTTGAAATTATGAAATCTAATAAATAATGTAGATGACAATTACTGTGTAAGTTACCTAAGAACTAGTTGATGACTCTAAAATCAGATGTGATTTATCTTAATAAAAATAGAAATTATTCTCCATTCTTTAAGTTATGAATCTAATGTTGACACTTGAAGGTTCAGTGCTGTGGTACCAGTAAGTTGCTTGAAAATGTATTTTGCCAGTTACCTGTTTAACAGCTTGCAAAGGACAAACAATTCTAAGCAGTGTGGTATTATGACAGAATGTTTTTTGTTGCATGTGGAAATATTTATCATATTTAGAAAGTTAGTAGAACTGTTAAAAAATGCAGTGTATGCTTTGAATGTGGAACCCCAGTATGACATTTTGTTTTGTTTAATACGTGTAGAATTTTGTTTTCACTCTTTTTGTCATGTCAATTTTTACCCCTTTTTAAATGCAATATTGTGGTCATAATCTTATAATAAATAAATTCATAGAAGAATAAGCATAATTTTCACATGAAGGTTAATACTTTACAAAAAAATTAAGTCCAGAATTGCTAATTTAACAATTGAAGGCCTAAATGATCTAGCCTCATCTTGAATGTAAATGGATCAAAAAATTTGCCTGTTAAGAAATCATATCTTTAAGCAATACTTCCAAGATTGATTAAATAGGAAGAAGGATGGGAATTCTGCCATATGCCCAAGACTTATGAAGTGGCATTGTTCCTGTTAACTCCAATATGGGGAAAAGTGCGAAGTGCAAAATATACTTGCACTGCTAACGACTGACTATCAGCACACTTGTTCGAAAATTCAGTCACTGGGCAACAGTCAGAAGGGCAAAAGACTGTGATATGGAAATCAAGTAACGTTCTGATACTGAATGAAAGATGAGCGGCTTTGAAGAATTTTTAAAATTAAGACAAGAAGCTTCTGCACATCTGCTGCCTGAGATAGTGATAAAGGAGCCAATATCAACATTTATCAGGTCAGAATAGTTACTTCACTCCAGATACACTGGTACCACTGGCAGAGAAAGTTGCAGGTGAGATTAATTACAATAGTAGCAGAAAGTCTGCGTTCTGAGGAGACTAGGTATTTCTTGGCACATCTCATTCCCCAACCCCGTTGTCAAGCATCTTTTTGGATACACCATACTGGGTCATAATTCCATCCTCTCACCTAGTCTAGGTAGTCTCCTTCATTCTTGGTCTGTACAGCTTGCTCACACTGACACTGCCTGGACTGCTGCCTGGGGCACTGCACATGCTTTGGGCCAGGGACCCAGCTGCATTCATGCCACCACTGGATACATACAGACCTTGCAGAGAACAATTGTTCAGATTTAACTCCCTGTGTGGAGGCATTTGCCACAATACTTAGCACCTGATATCAAGAAACAGAGATTTCTCCTGCAAACAACATTGAAGAAAGTCATGTCCCCCCACTGGTAACACTATTTGGAAATCTTTGAATACGAAAATGATCTTTTCAGAATTTTGGTTAGATATAACAGGAAAAGGTTACATTTATGAAGGGCATGGTCTTTCTAAAATAAACTAGATAGACTGTCTTCAATTTTTCCTCTAGATGACATGAGAGAATATGAAATGGTATGAATGTTTTTCATTACACAGATAGGTTGGAAGGTTCAGATACTAAAAATGTCATACAGAAAAAAATCTGAAAGAAAATTTGCCTGATTTGGAGGGCTGAATAGAGGCTGGGCAATATCAAATAATCTGAATAACTAAACGACAGACTAGAGTCACATTTCAGTTTCAAAATCTTATTCTGTCAAGAGAAAAGAAATCATAGAGTCTATATACACATAGAGGACACTTTCCGACAAAATGTTGCAGATTGTAACACTGAGATCCATTATTTTTTTCTTTAGATTGTTCCACATTGTTGCCTTTACCTTTGCTTTTTTATCTTTTTTTCTTTTTTTTCTTTCTTCTTTTTTTTTTTTTTAATACAGATTATTACAGATAATCAAGTTGTTTTAAATGCTTGTGAGGGTTTAGTGTGAAAAAATGTTCAGCTGGGAGCTCTAAGGGATATGAATACATGGGAAAACTACAAATGAGCAATTTAATGAGAAAAAATTAAAAATGGGAACACCTGTGCACTTTCAATACTTTGCGGGCTGATTTATTTCCCTCTCAATATGCATATGTAATTCTCACTAACATAATTGGAGTAACGCCCATATATTTAGTGAAAAAAATAGCCATGAGTGTTTCTGTTTCTTCCCTAGGTACCATCACCATTTCATTCAGTTCCTTTGGGACAGGGACATAAAGAGACTGCTAATAAATCTTCTATTTTTTATTTATATCTGAATTTATAACTGAGCAGTCACTTACAAATACACGTTTAAGGCTTGGTTTCCAGTGGGGAATTGATCCAAGCTACCACATACATAGACCTGCACAAACATTTCCATATGCTAACATCTGCATATTAGTATTAAAATTGGCTGATCGTATGCATCAGGACATCAATGTTTTATCACGCAAGAAGCTTATAACAGGAAAAAAAACATTTTCATACAATGTATATAATTTAAAAATTCATTTTTGTATAAGGTTTTAGAAGACAAAGCTGAAAAAAACAGATTTAATGCACTACTTAAACCACTAGCTACCAGAACCTGAGAATACATATTTGCCAATTTTGTATATTCTTTCCCTTAGCACTTTTTGTTGCCTGCTTCAGCGACAGGATGCTGTGCCAGATAAATCTTTGTTTTGACTCAGCAGGATCATCTTTTATGTATGCATAGAAAGGTATATGTAGCTACACTTGAAGGGGCAGCAGAGAGCCAAATTTTAAAAACCTGCTTCCTAAATCTTAGGATTTGGATTTAAATCTGGTGCACTGGTCTTCTTCAGTAAGAACATGTTCTTTAATAAAACTGCTTCAAGTTTCCAATTATATGGATGAGCTACTTCTCAGTACAGGATGACCAGTATACTCTCTTATAAAGGCATTGAAATTCTTATATAAAAGCAAAAGCCTTATGAAATTGAATACTGAAACTGTCATGGTGATATTAGGGTTGCACAAGCAAGCACGCAAATGTCAGTGGCTTCCTCACAACCATAAGGGAACAGTTTTCTTTCCTTATTTTTCTCTCATGCATTTTTACATTTGCAGAGTATCTTTGAGAAACTTTAACCGTTACGTATCTGATTTTCCTCTTTCAAAGCCTCATCCTAGTAATATTAAAGTCAAATAAAAGACTTTCATTGGCTCCAGATGGCTTTCAGTCTAGTTTACAGTGAAAAACAATATCACAGCTTTTAAATTTCTTGTATTCTAGCAATGTTGTTGTAAAGGAGCTGATCAGTCTTCAGTATCACTCCAAAATTAAATCAGCAGTGCTTTGGATGATCAGTATTTCTGTTTCCATACACACTGTTAAAGATGAGAAATCAGAAGGCAACACTTTTCACCTTTTTTTTCTATTGTGTTGCTTTATGCCTTAATAGGAAGGTTAATGCAAAATTTTAGGCATGTTAAGCGTGCTCATTTAAAATATTTAGGTAATTTGAAGATTTTTCCTAATGATTCTTAACTGGCGATGGTGAAAATGCTGTCATGCTTTCCCCAAAGTGGTGGACTGGCATTTCAGAAAATTCCATGGATGGAGAACCACTGTGATATATAGTGAAAAGAATACTTGACTAAGGTATGAAAGGGGGAAAATGTCAGGAAATATAAGGGTAAAAGCTTCTGTTCTACAAAATGAGAGGATCAGGAAGCTCATAAATAAATAGATGAGCTTTTTCTGCAGAGTTTGTTACATACCACAGAAAAGAAAGCTTTAAAGAAAGATTGACAAGCAGTGAAAAAGGTAATAATATTAGTTACTTAAATGTGACTAGCTAAGTAAAAGAGCTTTAATATGCATATAGCAAATCATCACTTCTCTGTAAGAAAAACCTGGATACAAATTTTTCCAGATATAATAAAACCAAAACAAAATACAGGCAAAACTAATGTCCATAGATGAAATCTTGTTTTATGATTTGTGGCAGAACTCTATTAATTGGATAAGTGTAATGACTCTGCTTTCTCAATGCATTTGGATTCTTCCATAATATTTTCATTATTCAGTCCAATATTTCCAGGCTTACTAAATGTCTCTATAATTCTCTGTATTTTTTAAAAAAAAAAACAAAACAAAACAAAACAACAAAAATCCCCTTAATTTTAAGCAGACAGAATGAGATAACTTGTAAAAAAACAACTTCTCCTGAAAAATATTGTGGCAAAAGGAAAGCACAAAAAGATAAACTTAGGACACGATGCTGAGGATGGAGACTAGAAAACACAGTTTCCAAGTTTTCAGTTATCTAGATGTCTGAGATGTTGTTTTATTGTAGTGAGCCATAAGAATTACATATCCAGGAATGTAAAGATGAGAAAAGAGGACTATGCAGAATAGTCTGGGGAAAAAGGATCCTTCTTATACCTGGTATTGTATATGAACTAGCACTTCAAGATAATTTTGCAAATTTCTCTGAGGTTACAAAGTAGAAGCAGTTTCTAGAGGTTCTATAGTAGCCTTCTGCATCTGTAAATAATAAGCACCCAAACACTTTATTATGTTTGAAATATCTGACCAAATTCGGGACCAATTTGTGTTGTTGAGAATGGTGTACAGTAACCCTGGGTGATTTTTTATTTGTTTTTTTTCTTAGTAAAACAAAACATATCACCAGTACTTGGACACTTTTCCTTTATTGGAAATGTGATGGGCTTGGGAAGAAAGAACACTTTTGCTGGTTCTTCACAAAATTTCTATGACAACAATATACTATATAATTACTGGCATTTATTACATATTCATATATTTTAACACCTTAAGGGAAAACATATTGAAAGAAAAGCATTCTGTATTTGAAGTGGATATGTACTCAAAAGTGAAAATAAAAGTGAAGCAGACATTTGCCTAGTAGGTAGCTTTCAGAAAAATCCTACTTAGCCTTGTATGAAACAGATGGGGTGTTTGTCTCTCTCTGTAGTAAGAAAATGCATCTGCTTTATTCATCCCATCTTCTTTAGGCTTATAAAACATTCCAGTGTGATAGGGAAGCTGCGAAATAGAAGGTGATATGGTTCAGAAATACAGACTAAGAAATACACAGTGAAATTGGAATAGCCTTTTTGATTTTAGCAAAGATTTATACTTTAGAAGTTGCTGGGTGGTCTAACCTTTCACATGCTGCTCTGGTTACCTCTGTTGTATATCTTCTGTAATCATACAACTGCCATTGCATAGCCAACTCAGGCATTTTGGGAAGAAAATAAAGTTTTCAAACTATATTCAGTTGATTTAAACATCTATTTTCAAAAAGCCAGGAAATCTCTGACCTTTTCACTGAATAAAGTATTCATGTTCAAAATTAATGATAGACTAATTTTACAACTCCTTGTAGGATTTACTGCTTTGCTGTTAGAAATATGATTATTTACAGTGAGGTATCAGGGATCTCTTGTGTACGAATATGCCAGGGTAATATTCCTGTTGTGGAGGGTTCAGGCCTTACAACTTCATGCAATGGCCAGAACAATTAAACAAGTTGTTTAAATTGGCCGCCAGTTTTCCAGGGCTTTCAAATGAAGATTGACATTCTTTCAGGAAGTTGTGTTTTACTGAAATACAAATTATTGAAATCAGTTTGGAGATAATTGATTGAATTTGAAAACCTGCAGTATAAAGACACAACAGATGATATAGTTCATCCACTAACCAGAGGATTTCTGATTTCTGTGAACCTCTGAATCTGCTTAAGTGCATAAATCTTGGACTGTGAAATAAACATTTGCCAAACATTTTTTTTAAGACTTCCGTACTACTGAGTTATTTTTTTATGATAAGTTTTGATGCTGTTGATATATATGCATCTATAGTTATTAAATTAATTGAAGCATTACCTGACTGATAAGATTTTAGAACTGTGAATGCTATTATGAAACTATTGCAACTAAAGCTAGGACCTTCTTTCTGAAACAAATTCAATCATCCTTACAATCTAGACTGGGTAAGAAAAAAAGTTTTGCCATTTACAGTCATCTTTGGAGTTACCTAGTCTTAGGAAGACACCTAATGTTTTGGAACTTTTCGGTACCTTTTGGTACCTTTTGGAACAGAGTTCATACTTCAGCTCATGACAGTTTATATAGAGACAAAATGGTGATATTTTATAGTCTTCATAAACAGCTACACATAATCTCATTAACAATGTATTATGCCACAGCTACAAGGTTGGTGTGACACAAGAGAATTGTTAAACCCTCAGCTGCTGATTACAAGAAACTTTAATATTTTAGCTGCATTACACAAATACACCAAAACCAAGCACAAGCAAACCAAATCAGAAAACAGAATTCTTCCTCAGGTTTCTTGTTTTCCTATACTGTTGTTTCATTTTGGAAAAACTGAACTAAATGTATTAAAATGAGTGGCTAATTTGAATCCACAGTAATTAATTACTTTATATATGTTGTTCTATGACAGCTGCTTTTACCAGCGTGGCTTATTAATGGTTTTGGAAAATATGCTATGCAACTGTTTACCACTGTAACACATGTTTAAATAGAGTTTATGTTAATGTACTTATGATAACAAGTGTAAACTCAGAGGGCAGATACTGGAGAATGAATGAAATATTAACCCTAAAAACCCCAGACACTTTGAAAGGTAAATGTTATTATAAAGGGTGGCTGAAATCTTTACAACTGCAAACTCATAAACACATATCATGGCAATGGAAAAAGAAACTTCATCTGACAGGTATGGAAAAATTGAATAACAGTAAAACAGAACAAAACAAACCTGTTACAGATTTCTGTACAACTAAATCTAAAAGGCATCTGAATTATCCTGCTTTCCTTGTAGACCTTTCATGGCATGTTGCTAACATCAGACACTCTTTCTTTTAAAACCTGAAAAAATACTCCATTCAGTGAGTGCCACAGTTCTGACTTAAATTTTTTAAAGAAGCAGACTACAGAAATTATATAACTACAGGTCTTCACTTTGTCCCCATAACATTAGCTATGTCTAATTATGGTGTCTGAATGCATATGTAACAGAGCAGTCATTAACCTTAAGCGGGCTACACAGCAATCTGAGTTCATTTTTGACTATGTCCTGCCCTCCTTAGTCACACAAAACCACATTCATTTAACTTGGAACTGCTAAAACCAACGACAGGAATAATGCTCACGAGGGGCATGTATTTCTCAAGAGACTTAAGATACTGAATTAAGGTATGCAATACTATCTTGGAAGTCAGATTTATTTATATATATATATATACACACAAAATTCTGCAAACTGAAATCCAGGCAAATGCATCTTCACAGGGTTTATGACAGCTGGGAACACAATCTAAAATGAAGCTTCACTTAAATGTTCTGATTTTTTTTGTCCTTTGAAAAATATAAATAACTCAAAATAAAACTTTTTCATGAATATCATTATTTTCCTTTTAAGTCTCCTCACATTCTGGGGACTGATTAATTGAAGTCTCCAGGTCTTCCTACACCAGGTTAGGGATATCACAGTTGTAAGAACACTTTCTTTTTCTGTGGCTTATTAAATGCATAATTATTTAAGCAGATGGGAAAATGAAAAGCTGCAAGGATCACTTTCTGCTTGAATGTTAGGACACTGACATGAAATGTGGATTATTGTGCTTCCTTCAAACAATTCCCTTTGAATCAGATAAATCAGCAGTATTTAATCTAGATTACTGAAATACTAACTATTGAGCTATTGGATGCATGGGGCTTCCCTTTTTTGACTGGAAAAGCTTTGATAGTGAGAATCACACTGATGTGATGTATAGCTCTACCACAGAATAAATTGCAGAAGGTATTGAATTGGCATGGTAAAGATGGGCCAATTTTTTTTCATAGAGGTGTATTTCAATCTCATTGGCTCATATTACCATCAAAGGCAACTGTGTGAAAAGCATCAGAAAGGCACCTGAACAGAAAAGCAGAGGACAGCCTGTAAAGTATCAGTGATCTAGCTTTGGTAGAAAGCACTTTATTTTTTTTATTTTTTTTGAGAGCTGAAAAAAACTAGCTGAAAGCATGTTTCAGCTTCTGAATGCGAAAACTGCCTCTCATTGTTTGCCCCTTCCATGTTCAGGAAAAGCTTTCTTAGATTCTTTGTAGATGGACAGTAGTGCAACCAAAAATTTTGGATGCAAATGATTAAACTCTATCCTGAAAGAAGAGATTCAGGAAGATTATTAGTATTGACAGGAAAACTGGTCTGAGGCAGAAAAGATAAAGAGAATATAGTTGGAAGAAAAACATAGTAAAATAACAAGCAGAAGCTAATAAAATATGATGGACTTTTCTACTTTCTAATATATCAACTGTCAGGACAGTATTTTTACAAGTCTAACTTAAGATAATGTACACTTATTATTTTCATCACTGCAATTTTGTCTTTTATAGCTGTATTTCCAATGTTTAATGATCTGCCTTTTCCTCTCTACCTCACTTCCTTCCTTCTTCCCCCTTACCTTGTACTCTTCTTTTCCTCTTCGACCTCCACTGTAGCTTTGAATTAAAGGAAGTTTTGTCAATCAGCAAAATTACAATATTAGCCAAAAAGGGAAAAGGGGAACCAAGAGAGAAGACGACAATAACTACAAATCAATGCTTATGAGTGTAGTATGGGGTAGAACTAAAGATGTCAAAAGAGAAGTAACAAAATATCCTCTCCAATTAGGTCTTGACCTCAGTTAGGGTTTATTTCCTCATACTAAATCACATTTCATTTTTGGGGCTAGAACGTCTTTGGAAAGTAAATCCTACTATGGTCATTTTAAATATGCAATGATCACTTACATAAAAAAAACATTTTCTACAGCAGTTGGAAATAATTTCCTCATAGATGGAATGGCATAAACTGTATGTAATTTATTTTTTTTTCCTAAGGAGAAAATAAAATCTTGCAATATAAGCATAAATTTGAATACATCTGAATGAAATTTATATAAATCAACAGAACAGTATTAAACAGATTTTCAAATATTATTAATTCTCAAAGCTCTTTTTACCTTATTCTCCTACTAATTATTGTCTGAAATAACAGGAAAGTATCAATCAAATACAATTGTATTTTATCATAATGTTGTGGGGTTCTTCGCCTAAGTCATATAACTACAATTTCTTTTCTCAACAAAATGAAAGTATCAGCTAGGACACAAGCAACAGACTGTCTGAATGTGATCTTCTAACATGTTCAGAGTGCAACTGGTGTAATTTAGACATCACATTATCTAAAATACCCGACAGCATGATAAGTACAGTACACATGCCTAAATACATTTGAGTTCAAGCCTACATAAAATGTATTTACAAAATGCAGCTAGTCCAATATTGTACTTGAAAATATTTTCAAAAACTGTAGTTTTAATCCAAAGGCAGGCTTAAAGAAAGCTGTATTTTTTTTCCTAAGAAAATAAGAGTGAGGAAAAAATCAATTTGAAATGGAAGCGAAGCTCTCACTGGCATCAGAAAGAGCAGCACCACACAATAGAAATGGGGAGCCTGTGACTATGAGGAAACAACCAAACTGTACTTGAACAAAACCATTAAAACGACACAATCTCTAGGGTGTGAGAGGAGAGACTATTAGGAGTAAAATTTGTTCTGTACACATACATACAACTGAATACAAAACTGCCACTGCTCCTTGCAATGTCTTTGGTGCATGATTAATATTTTTCACTCAAGCTTGGCCATCACAAGCTGTGCTTTGGTTTGCCACTCTAGGAAAGGCACTGGAGGGGAAACCTGAGACTGCTAAAATGGGATAACTACAAAACCCAAACTCCAACAATAACCAAAGAGAAAACAGAGGGTTCTAGTTTCTGTGTGTACATCATGATACATAAACTAGTTAAAATATCATGTATTATCTCTTCAACATGGTTTTAAAGCAGTCTTTATCATTGCCTGATAGGTGTCTTTTAGGGACACTTGTTTTAGGGATTTTGTTAAATCTGGCAGCTGTCAACAAAGGCACGGCTGCTGCAGCCCCATGCCTTCCAGCTCCAGCCCACTGTGAGGCTGAGCCTGTAGCCCAGATAATAAATGCTTTGGCAGGGCACAAGTGCCAGCATCTCCACAAAAAGTGGCCCAGTCCCCATGGGCAGGATATTGGTTACAATGGCCATTTCATCCCTGCAAGGTTGCCCAGGGGACTCTCCTAACAGCCACCAGCAGGACAGAGGTCACCTCAACCATGCTGACACTGAACTGCCCCCCAGCGTCAGCAGACAGACCACACCGAGGGATGGGCTTAAGATCCCTTATGAGGTCTTTGTCCAACAGTAGACAGTGAAACAGTCTGGGAAACTTCTCATGGGCATAGTTTGTCTTCACAATGTTGAAATGAAAAACTTGCTACAGTGGCAAAGCAGATTTCCTAAGTAGTGATGAAATACAAGCAAGCAAATAGAAAAAAATCCAAGCAGTACCTTTTTTTATACCAGATTTTGTATTTCTGTGCTGGAAGAACATTTAAGTGACTTAGCAGCTTCAGAAGTAGAACAGCAGAAAAATAAATCAGTCTTACCACAGGAAACAAAAGTTATTTCTGCACATAGGGCTTATAAGGAGCTAAGCAGAAGTAGAAAAATTAAGCAAGGGACACGTGATGTTCTAATGTTGTTCATGACAGGTCCTGGGAATCTGTCATGACAAAAGCATGAAGGCTGAATTCAAATTAAAAACCTACTGTATCTGTCTGCCATAAATTCATAGAAGCTCACAATGCACACAAGAGTTTTTACTGATATTGCTCATGTGACGGCTGAAACTACTATATTTTTCTTCATTGGTATTTTATAGAAAAGTAGTTATTTATGAAAGGAAGTTAGTGAAATAAAAGGATAGGAAAAGTTGGTAGAATAGAAGAAGAATTGCTTAATTTACTTATTTTCCAAACCCAAAGTATATATTTAGGTGAAAAATATTCTTCCAGAGAAATGTTATAGGAAGTCACAAGGTCTATGAAACTAGAAACCTGTAACTTGCTGGCAGCAAAATTAGATGCATAAACAGCCAATGATAATAAATTGTTGACCATTTATCCACCTGAGGTAACTAGGAGTAACTAGGAAATAATTTTATTTTTACTTAGAAGAAACTCTTGAGAATTCTTGCTCTCAGGGCCCTGAATGCACACATGGGCCTTAATGGCCAGCCTCCCCCGACCCCCTCAGATGCACACATCCCCATACACACACTCCTGCCCCTATTCCCAGGGGCTCCAGTTAAGCTCAGGTCTGAACACTGGGTGTCTGCCTGAGCCCTGCAGTAGATATCCCCAAGCTCAGCCTTGCTCCTGCTAATCCTGACTTGCTCACTGTGCTCCACAGGCTGTTCTTTGACCCCATTTGTCACCTTGCATTGGTCTGGTGGTGGCTGCACTGCTGATGAGAGGCAGTGGCTCCCTGCTCTGCTGTGTTCATCTGCAGGACAGCACCCTGTAAGGAGGGCACTGCCCTGCCTGCCCTAGGCTACACTCCCACCCTTGCAGTCTTCCCTGGCTTTTATAACTTTGCTTAGGCAAGTCCAGTCCCTTAGTGCTTAATATTATCTCCTATACTGGCTCTGGCCGGCAGCAACATTCTGAACAAAGGTGTTTTTTTTCCTGAAAGGGAAAAGTCTCCATTAATAGGCAAAAGTAAGTAACAATGAAAAACGAAACTGTCTTACAGATGTGTAATAGCTTTACATAAATACCTGAAAAAACTTTACCTGGTTTCTAATTTTGCTATTAAGAATTTGATACTTATCGTTAAAACAGAAGTCCCTCCTGCTCAGATGCAGTCTGTTATTATAGAGAGTACCAATTAATTGAGAAAGAATACTAGGATGATGTGTTTCAACAGTGTGATGAAATAGATATAATACTCAAGCAAACTGTTTAATGCTGCAGATGATAATAGTTACTGCAAATATGAACAAACTAATCTGGAACTCCTTTATACTTGTGGTCTGTATAGCATTCTGTCACAGAGTTCCACAATTCCTGAGTATGTGAAGAAGTACTTGCTTTTGCATGTTCTGAAGTTGCTGTTTAATATTTCACTGAATACAACTTAATTCAAGTAGTGCAGGAAATTACAAATGTTAAGAATCTATTCACTTATGCTAGATCACTCATGTTTTTATGTACTGCTGTAATAAGCTTCACCTACTACCTTGTTAAGAGTTCTACTATTTTAGTCTTCTTTGCATGGAAATCCTACCATATCTCTCATCACACTTCTTGTCTTTCTCCAGAACTTTTTTTTTTTTTTTAATTTACTTTATATTTTCCAAGATGTAATGCAGCTTATATTAAAGGTGTGAGTATACATGGATCTTACAATGATATAGTGATGTTCTCTTTTTTTGGTCTAAATTTCTTTCATAATAATTCCAAACTTTCAATAGTGTAACAAGTGCTTTGTTGTAGAAGTGATGAATTAGGGATGTGAGGCAAGCTCCGCAGGGAGATGTGTTTTACTAGAAAAATTGTTACAAATACAAAAAACAGATGAGCTTTGGGTCACACAAACCTTTATTGCTTGCTGCTGCACAACCAGGCTTATGAGCATTGCATCTACTACCTCAACTAGTAGTGACTGTTCAAGTGATGCTTTCAGATAGTTGCCCACAGTAATTCCAAGTTTTCCCTTCTGAGTGATAATAGCTTACTTAGATCCCCCCATTTTGTATATGTGGCTTTCATACATTTTGGTACTACAGCTCAGATTTTTTCAAGGTTTCCCACCATTCCATTCCTTTATTCTTTTGATATTTAAATCTCTAAACACTTTGTGTACCCTATTGCCAAACTTAAAAGGAGTTTGTAGGGTGCACTATGGCCTTGGAAACTGCAATTTCTAGAGAAGGCAAGGAGCTGTGAAAGTCAGGCTTGCAGACATATCACATTTTTCTGAAGTAATTTAGCCTGATATAAAAGATACATTTATATTGTTGACTAGTTTCATCAGAATATTGTTGAAATTTAACCATTAAAACATAAACCAGTAAAATCTCAAGATTTGGCAAAAATCTTGAGGTTTTCCTTGGTTTTGGATAGAAAATATTCAGCTTATAACAGCAGCTGTAATAGCATAGTTTCTGTGATCTAATGGAAAGTTACATCAATACATCAATACATGGGAGGCAATGGAAAAGTTCATGTCAAAAAAGTTCACAAACGGATAAAACCCCACACACTGAAGCTGAATTAATTTTAATTCCTCATCAAAAAGGTGTGGTATTAATTATGTTGAAATAACCATGCATTATATTACTTTGGTATATTTCAGTGAATTAAAGTATCACCGTGACAGATGCTAGCAGTATCATAACCACCTGTTAAAGTTTTTCACATCTTCATAGCATTAAGGTAATCCAGTGATATTTTGCAGGTGTAAAAATAATTTCTTTAGTCACTCTTAAGAATAAATATAAAAATATAATAAACATAACTGCTGAATACCTGTATTAATTTTTCTACAGCAACAATAATATTAGAGACATTATTAGGACAGTGCATTAATACAGGAATGCCTTTTAAAATTAGTGATAGCCTCAGTAAGTCAAATATATTTTTTCTTCAGAAGCTATGGACTAGAACATAATTTCTGCAAAGCAAATCAGATGAAAATGTCCTTAGTTTACAGCATGCACTGCTTATATTAGACCAAGAAATACTTGATAATAATCTTAGAAAAGCAACAAGAAACATAACAATTAAAAAAAAGTTAATTTAAATGTGAACACAAATTATTTGGAGAAACTTAATGGAAAGAATGCCAACTACCAAAGCAATTGTAGGAACTATGGATTATTTGTATTGTGGTTTGAGACAATATTAGACAGTGGTGTTACATGTGAATTTCAGCCTCTTCTATCCGATAACATCTTCTGATAAGTTTTTCTTTCTCTTCTGATAAATTCTGCTTTGTTGTTCTCAATCCTTTCCACTCTCTCAGAACAACGGTGATGGAATGGTGATGGAAATAACATAATGTTTTACTGTTTATTCTAGTTGTCATGGATCCTTGATGTCCAGTCAGTGGTAAAAACCACAAAAAATCTTGTTGATAGATTATTATTCTGAGATTTGAATGCCAAATCCTCTTTTATGGAGGCATTGACAAACACTTGTAAATTTTCCAGAATAAAACTGGGTCTGCACTGGAGTTACTTTTATGTCTTTACACCTTCCCAAAGACTCACCTGGTATGAAAGACACAATACAACTTAAATTGTCTAAAATGTAGTCATAGAATCACAGAATCATGGAATCATTTAGGTCAGAAAACAGCTTCAAGATCATCGAGTCCAACCATTAATGTAGCACTGCCAAGTCCACCACTAAACTGTGTTCATAAGTGCCACATCTACATGTCTTTAAAATACCTTCAGTACCTTCATGGAAGGTGACTCAGTCACTTCCCTGGGCAGCCTGTTTCAATGTTTCACAACCCTTTTAGTGAAGAAGTTTTTCCTAATACATGATCTAAACCTCCGCTGGCACGACTTGAGGTCATTTCCTCTTGTCCTATCACTTGTTACTTGGGAAAAGGAGACTGACACCCACCTCGCTACCGGCTCCTTTCAGGCAATTTCAGAGAGCAATAAGATCTCCCCTGAGCCTCCTTTTTTCCAGTCTAAACCCCAGTTCAGCTGTTATTTTTATTTGCCTATACCTTATGGACTGCTATTAATTCAGAGGTTAATTGACTTATATTGATTAATATTATTTTCAAATCCCATCTAATTTGTTAAAAATAGTAAATTAATTCAACAATACTCTTACATTTAAAAATATAATTACTCTTACACTGTTGGAAATGGTAGCATATTTTATTTATAATCAGCAAAATGCTGTAAAATAACATTTGATTTTGCTGGTTCTGCTTAACATAGTTATTGTGTATATAATAATTCAATTTCATTTGCACATCTTACTAGATCTTCAAACACAGTAGTAACAATTTCTTGTCAAAGGATTGAAAATCATCCCACTAAATATTTCCAGCTTATTATTGTCAGTATTTTCAAACTATCTACAGCATTTTTTCTGTCATAATCCTAATAAAAACTATACAATAATATGATTTCTGTTTAAAAACGTTATCTTTTTTTGATATCATATTTGTGTGTGTAGAAGAGAAAAAGCATGCAGAGAAATTCCATTACAGAAGCAACCCCTGAAAAGAGATGACTGATGATACTAACTACTCGTGTCTGCTCAGAATAATGTTAAAATGTGGAAGCTTTTGTTTTGTAATATAATATAGAAGTAAATCTGATCCTGGGCATATTTCCCCTAGAAATTGCTAATTAGTGCTCTCATTCTGAGTAACTAAAAGAACTATTCAATTTGTGCAATGCTTTACTAACCTCAAAGAAAATAATCATATTTCATAATCTCGAGAAAGATTAAGCAGAGAAGGAATTTTAAGTTCATATTCTAATTACACATCATTACCTTCACTAGGCATATTAGATTTGTGCAATTTCCTCACATACTTTTCTAAAAGGGTGTTACTTTCTGTAGGTCACAGAATATCAGGTAATCATGGTTAATAGAGTGATTTTTAATGAATGAACAGATAGCGACTTCAGTGCTTTTTCCCAAAATCAATTTATGACTGTCATTTCATTTGCAACTTAGGTGCCAGAAGTGATGTGCTTTGCTCTGTAGTTCTCTCAACCTTGATACTCACAAGATGATACCCTTATAGTATAAGCTGTATTAATGTATATTCAAGAAAGCATGTGGTTGACATGAACTCTTATCCTGGATTTCTAGTGTCTTCTTTCCAATATTTACACTCTTAGTGACAGTTTGGTACCTACTTACATTGAGTTCCAAAGTCAGCAGGTTAAAATCTTAAGTTGACATTTCAAGTCAGATGTTCTAGGATTGTAGTTATAACTTTAAAGAAAAAGTGCTGATTTCCCCCTCCACATCAAGACTGAGAATGAAAACTGGGCTTGGAGGAGACCCTCTCCTCTTTTTCACCTCTAAATTTTTTGAGGAGCTGATGGGTTCATAACCATGGTTCTATTGTGGGGTTTTTTCTGCACTATTTCCCTTCATTCTCTTTGCAGAAATTGTTTTCTGAATATTTTGTTTTCTGGTTATGTGCATCACAGAAGACAAGAAGACATCTATAAAATCAAACAAGATTGTCATGTCATTTAAAATCCTACTCTTGTCTTAGTAGTATCTTTATTGTATGAGATTCTTACAAACCATGAAGTCCAGTTGCCATGTTCTAACCCGCTTGCTCAAAACTCAGGAATGTTTCTACTATTACTTACTGAGCAAAGAACTACAGTTATCCATTCTTGAGCATGAAATCACAGAGAGATTTAGAATTCAAGTAGCTCTGAAAAAGAGACATTGGTTTTGGTTGTTTTCCAATTAATTGATTTAGAATTAACTTCTCAGAAGCTGCTGAACAAACAAACCACTAAACAAATTGCAGTTATGAAACAGAATTTTGAAATAAGCAGTTTCTGTATTAGAATAGAGAATTTAAGATACAAGACCGCATTATTCTCATTGCTTCACTATCATAAATCTAGTGTAAGTTTTAATATAATTTGGTTTACTCCATACTTACACTGGGCTGAATGGGAGAAAAATATAACCATTTTTTAGTACTTGTCATTAGAGAAAATTTTTGAAGAAAATATTTCATTTGTAATGGAATGTTAACAGCTTCTTGTACTGTGGATAATTAGATAAGTAAAAAGAATAATAATTTTGTGACTCTCATGGGTAAATTCATTGAGATTTCAGTGGGATGTTTATCTTGTGGATCTGTATGTACAGAGCAGTACTAAGTACAAAATAATCAGTATTTTCATCAGTCACTAATATGTCAAGAAAAAAGAAACCCTGCACATGCAATCTACTAATGTCATGCATATTGTTGATACAATTAGGCTGGGTAACCTAGATAGAATACTTTTGGGGTCTGTATTCCAGAAAAGGTTATGAAATTTCAGACAGTGTAAAGAAAACAAATTAACTTGAAAATAGGAACATAGATAAAAATTTGTAGACATGTAAAATTTAGACTATAAAAAGAAAAAAAGGGAAAAAAAACATTCTAAAATTGTGGTAAAAGGAAGTTCTAATTATACTAGGATCAGAAAAACATTCCAAGCAATTATTTATACATCAGAATTAATCAATTAATGAAAGGAAAATTTGGCAATGTTGACAATGTTTTCAAAGAGCCTAGAGAGAATTTTTAAGCCTTTCATTAACAGATATTACCCACAGGTCTTCATCAACAGATATTACCCACAGATTTTCATTGTTTTCTTCCTTCTCATCCAACCACTCATCATTTGGTCTGCTGTTGAGAGTCAGAAAGGAGTCCATTCTAGGACTGTTCAATTGATATTTAAGGCTCTTAAACAGTTTGGATTTTTATTGCTAGGTAACCTTGTTCTTTTGTACCCCACTTACACAGGATCAGAGCTGAGAGCTACAAGGTTAAGAAGCTATGGCAACAGAGTATAGAGTCTTCTCACTGTTAGAACTGCACCTACGTTTTAAAAGAACCTAAGAATCTGCTTCTGTTTCAAAATGAAAAAAAAAAAATATGCATATTTTAAAATTGCTCAACCTTTGTGAACAAAAATACCTTTCTCCACAAAACTCAAAAAATTTTTGTTTTTTTTTTTTATGACCAGCATCCAGAAGTATTGTTTTGCAAATGCAAATTAAAAAAAAATAAATTACAAGGCTGGATACACTCTGAAAGTATCATAGAATCAAATATCAAGGACTGGTCAAAAATCAATAGGCAGTTTTGTTGATGAAAATCATTATCTAGTGGCAAAACACATGATTAAATCTCAAAATCAATTAATTCAAGGCTTGTTCAAAAAGTATTAATATAATTAAACAGTGTTGTAAGAGAAGCCTTACATTTTATTCTGAGAAGACACTTAAAACTGTCTTCTCAGTATCAGGAGATGTTAAACGATCTGAAATGGCTGCCAAAAGCAAAATATCAAAAGCCTGTTACTCTAAAAGAAAAAAAAAGAAATCGGAATCTGTCTGAATCTGTCTTCCATCTTTTTAGCTCTATAGCATACAGGCAGTTATCTCCTTATTTCTAGACTCATTAAATCTGATTTTTCCTTCCCTAAATTCCAAAAAGTTTTTGATGTTTTAATCAAAACCAGAGCATTTTAAAAATACAACCTTTATTTATTACAATCTGCTTCATCAGAACAGAGCACAGAATGTTGATGAGGCATGCCAGTCAAAATCCCCAGTGAAAATTGACACATTCAACTTCAGAACTGCCGTATTTTAATTTACTTACTGATCTTTCCATCATATTTACATGAAGGTAATAAAAGAAAAAAAGTCAGATTTCTTATATAAGCAGAAATTTTAAAACACTGAGTATCAGCCTTTCTGGAGGTTGAATAGTTTTTCACCTGGTTCAAATAAATATCTTTCTGCTGCAAGGCATAATGTAGATTTTTTAAGTGTTTTTTGGAAACACTAGGAAAATATTAGGATAACATAATAACTTTTCATTTACAATATAAGATATTTTATTTCATAGAACTAACATGAATTACCAGATAATAGCACTCAAGTACAAAAATTTTAATATCAGAGAGTACTGTACAACTGCTGTTAAGAAAACCCCAACCAACCAAACATGAATTCAAGTCACTGTTCTTTCATTGTATTTTGTACTAAGAATACATTCAACCAATGTCTCTGCTCATTTTCAAAATGTGGGAAAAATACTTTGAGGGTGGTGGTGGTGGGTGGAATTAGAGAAAACTGGGACCTAATAGAAGTGTAGTATTACAGTAAGCTTTAAGGGTAAAATACAGCTATCACCTTCAGGATGGTTGACGTGCATGGAACCTACATCACAGCTCCCTAAGCAGTGCGCCCTGCCAGCTCAGCCAGCATGTGCTGATAGAAGTAACAGAGGGTGGAGCAGAGTGGAGACACCATGGTCAGGCTCTGCTGTGCTCCCTGCAGGAACGGGAACCTGATGACACTGCACAGCTGACAAGCTGCGTAGCAGTTGTCACATGAAGAATCCATGAGATATCTGTGTCTGAGCCAATCACTGTGGAGAAATTATCCTCAAATGAAATAGTCTTATTGTAATACCAACACACACCTTCATCTCAAAGCTACCTGCTTCCAAGGTACTACCACACCTCACTGGTCATGTGATGCCAGTCAGTAACCTATAATGTGATGAAAATGGACTAATCCTGGCCTGAAATAAGTCCAAAGAGGGGGATTTGCTGTCTAAACTCCCAAACTACCCAACTCTGATTCAGTGTTTGCAAAGTTAAGTCAAGCTGGCTCATTCTCTAAAGTTATAATGAATGAAGTGACTTCTAATCAAGGGAGTCAGCCTTGGGAAGGATGAGAAACACAGAACAGACAGTGGAAAGAACAACATTGTCTAAGTTACAGAGAAAGAAGCCTTCAAGTGAGGAAAGTTCTGGCTATAAGAGGAGACGGGCTGATAAGGTGTTGCAATCCACTGACATCAACAGAAAATCTGTTGAAAGTAGGACAAAGATAATTGTGGTTGTGGGAGATTGTGATCCCCAATTCAAATATCCTCCCTGAAAGAAGGCAAAACCCTGCTTGAGGAGCTTGAGTAGTTAGAGAATTTCAGTAGTGCTGTCTGAGGATGTGTAATCATTTGCATTAGAAGCAAGAAACTAGTAACCAATCCCATGTATGGTGAATGAATATGCAATGTAGTATGAAGTATAAAAAGTGCACAAATGAGGGGAGCAGTTAGGGAAGACTCCAGAACTTCTGGGATCAGTCAACGGGCTGAACCTGTCTTGTCCTCCATAGGGATGCCTGTTGGGTAAGAACTTTTTCTATGATTAACTTATGCTAGCTGCTATTAGATAAATTGTTTAAAGCTTGCTTGCAGTCAGTGTATTTATCCCCATCAATCTTTGAACCTTATTTTTTCATTATTTTATATTAATAGTGTTATTTCATAAACTGTTAGTGTTCGTCTTTTGTGGGCTCTAACAGTCGCCAGCAGCAGATTACATATTGGAATAAAGTGGGAAGACCCACTGAGGGATCCCCCTTATGCTGTTGGCTGTTTCACTGAATAAAGCAGTCGAATCACCCTCTGATCCAGCAGGACCGTTCAGTGAAGGGTCCCTATACCAGGATGCTGACAGACTGGTTGGGCACAAGGGTCTCAGCTTTCCTGGGACACTGATAGACAGATCAAACACTAGGGGTCAAGAAAATCTAATATCTCTCCCCCATACCCCACCTTTCATGTGACATGCAATAATACTAATAACAATAATAAAAAAAAAAGTGACTTGATGCTATTAAGGAAAAGTTAGACCTGCATATTTCGTCTGCCATATCAAACATTCGTGTCTGTTACAAAGCATGCTGATAAGCTGATAAGCAAAACAGGGCACATCATTCTTTATATAAGATAAAAAACAATCGTGGCTTACTTGCCTGTAAAAGTCACAAGATAAGGCTGCTATGAGCACTAGGTCAGTCCTTCTGGTGAAATACATGGAAGACATTTCCATAGGAAGAACATCTATCTATACAAGTATTTGGGATAGGAGATTTATGATAATATTCTATAAAATAAAGTTTGGAATATAGAAGGTGAGTAAGAATCAATTTGTTCTTCTGTTACAAGAACTGAGTATAGTTGGGTTTATTAAATTGCTTTGAGGGATAAACATGTGCCTTTACTAAAAGCAGAATTTGGTCTCTACATTTTTATCCAAAGTCATTTGATGATCCAGACTAGCTTTGAATTAGGCTGTAATACAGTTACATTTTCTCTTTTTTTTTTTTTTTTCCTTTTTTTTTCCTTTCTTTTCCTTTTGAAAATTCAGTCCATTTGGGAGTCAAGGAGAAAGGATAAACTATCATTTGTCTATCCTACTTACTTTTTAATAAAGTTGTTTGCTGTTCTTGCAATTTCCTGAAAAAAAACCTTTCTTTTTTAATTATTTATTTCTGATTATATGTTTCAATTTTACCATGCTTGACTTATTTCTTGAATTCCTTTTCTTATGTTGAATGGTTTTATTGTTGTTATCTTTATCTAGTTGTTTTTCTTTCCCTAGTTGTGATTCACAAGAGGCACAGTCTCAGTTTTACATCTCAGCAGAAGTTTGTGCTTTTTATTGATGCTACATTTTTTATGTTTGCAATTTCAAAACCACTTCATAAAATCTTAAAGTCTAAACTATGAAAAGCAGTAAATCATTTCAATCAAAAAAGGGAGACATGCAAACCAGTTTTTCTAAGTACAGAAAAATACAAGAAATTGAATAGAAAATATTCATAATGATCGAAGATGAGAAATAGCACCAGAAAAGGATGATGCAACCTGAGAATGCTGTGGTCCAAACAGTAGTGGAGTCTGACAACACAATATAAAACAGTTTTGTTGAGGCAGCAGGAAATATGAACAACAACACGTCCATATGTCAAGTCACTCAGTTCCTCATAGCAGAGGGTCAAAAGTGACACTGTAGCTCCAGTGGACTGCCAGGGAGACTTCGTGTTTTGGTCATACGGCCGCAACAGCCAATTGTGCAAATGCCTCTTGACGGTGGCTAGGTGTTGTGCTGCCCCCTGGCTCCACCGATAGCAGTGCCTTTTGAGAGAACCATAGATTCAACGGACAACGTGGGAGGCCTCCTGCCTCCACTGCCAATGTCCATCGGGGGCAGCGTGTTGGCAGTCTGGCTACACTGGTGACGTTGGTCAAGGGGCAAGCTGTCAGATGGCACAGTAACTGTAAGTATACAAGTAGCTACGACCTTTTCTATTTTTAAATCTAAATGCTTCTTTGGTTGGTAAATTCAATGAGCTTTAGAAGTGTAAATAGTTTTAGTTGTAAATAAAAATTTGAGCTGTTCTTAAGAAAGAAGTTATTCTGCAAGTAAGTTGTATTTTCCCTTGACATAAATCAATAGAAATTAACTTAAATTAGATCGAAGTTGTACATGCTAAGAAATTCTTTGGCAACAGTTTCCTAAAAAATTATATAGATCTATGAATTATTTGCAAACTTTTTTATACATTAATTTTCTGCAAGTTGCTATTTCTTTTTTTTTTTTTTTTAACTAAACTTTTATAACTAAGAAAAGAAGAACGGAAAGATTGACATTGCCAACAGAAACTTACAGGTGACTGCAAAAATTCTTGATATGAATCTTGGTTCAAGTGTTTATTAGAATGAACACACAAAAGACTTCTCAATCTACAAGTACCTTTGTGTAGGAAACAAATATTTAATATTGTTATACATTTCCATTGAAAAATAGTAACATTTATTTTACTCAATCAGCTCACAAAAAATGACAAAATAGCTCTGTGAAGATTATCCGAGAGATGATTACTCAGGGTTCATAAGGATCACATACAAATGGCATAAACGGCCAGACAAAGCTACTCAAATGTAAACATTATAATTGAGGTGTTTTTTGAAAAAAAAGTAATGTATAGCTGGAAAATGTCACACATTGATTAATGTTGGAACACAAACCCCTCTATACTTCATGTTGTCTTCCCACAGTCTTATTCTTCACTTTTGAGAACTCTGAGGGCTATAAAGCAGTGAGATCATCAAACAGTGGCTGATACAGATGTGTTTGGGGTTGAGAAGGTAGATGGAAGAGAGATCTTGACATTTCTTGATAAAATCGATAGGATTGTTCCTATATATGTCACTCTGAAGTCTTTGAATTCTGTCTCTATTCAGCTGGAGAAATCACTGCAATGTCTGAGTCTTTTCAGTCAAAATGTGAGAGCTTCATCACAGAACCTCTTCAGTATCTCTTTTTTTAAAAATAATTCTTCAGTGACTGGAAATAAAGAAGTAGCCATTACTGATAATTACAGAACACTGAACACTGAGTAGGGTACATCTGTATCCCTCATCTGCTTAATAGTAACAGCAGAAAGATGCCACTATATCAAGACTGTTGATGTGGACCTTTACTCAATCAGCCTGTGGAAGTCTGGAAATGATAAATGGTGCAAGTTGGCTAAAAGATGTTCTAGAACAATAGTATCTGGCTCAAAACTTTCTAAAACAAATTTTTTTAATGTATTTCTTCAGTACCTTGGTCAGTGGGTTTGCATCTATGTATTACAGTAATAAAAATAAAAGTGTCATCTAGCCATGGTCCCTTATGATTTTCAAAATGTGTCTTGTTTTATGTGCTTTTATTTTCAGTCTGTACTTTATGAACATAAGCAACATTTTTTCTTCATGTTCAGTACCTAAAGTGGTATTTTTGACTCAGCTCAACATTTCTAGTCCATTCCAAATGGAGTAACAGTACTGTTTTCTATTCATAATACAAGTTTATAAAAAAAATGAATAATGTCAATATTTATATCTTATTGAAGTTTTCCCTAGAATGTGAAAATGCTCAAAAGCACTTGAGATAAGGATACCATTTACTTCCTATGGTTCTGTGTTCTCCAGAAGGTCAGTGAAATATCCTGGTTTTACAAAAGAGAAAATGTTCTGCTAGTCAGTTAACATCAAGTATTAGCTGTTTCTGTATCAGCTGTTTCCCTGAGCAATACTGAAAAAAAGGTGATTTCCTTGGGGGAAAGCCACATGTCATCAGCTCAGTGTTAGGGATGGCATTTTCATATAGCGTATTTGGTGTCAAACATAAGTCACATCAGTGTCAACAACTGTGAAGTCTCTTTGGGAAACATTGCAGAAGAAAATATTAACATTCACTGTTTTTACATATCAAACAGTTGCTCTCAGAAAGTCAAACTGGAATAAGGAAGTCAAGGAAGATTAAAAAAAAAACCAACAAAACTGTAAAAGGATGCATTGTCTGCATGAAAATGTTATCTGAGACCAAAACCTGTCATAATGACTCCTAATGAGATGATACACCGAGAGAGAATAAAAAAGAGGCTGAGATGAGAGTCTAGTAATAATTATAAAGGTATTCAAGTAGGATCTGTTCGAACAATGCAGGGAATGATCAATGAATTAAGTATCATTCAAGACAAGTAAGATCAGCAAAGGTGAGTCCCAAATGATAGCTCAGAATATCTAACAAGATCTGATAATTAATAATGACAACTGTTGCACAAGTTTCTACTGTTAATAAACAAATCTTACCAGAGTCATAGTTAAGAGGTTGTTTGCAGAACATTTTCTCTGCCTTCCTGAGTCAAGACTGTAACAAGAAACAGTATTGATCATAAGATAAATACAACAGATGTGTTAAAATTTTAGATGTAAATAATTTTAACATTAATACAGCTAATACACTGTTAATACAGTGTTACATAATTGAAAGTTCTTGCATTCTCTCTGGAATGTGAGGTCAGCAAAGAAATTCCTTAGACCTGCTTTCTGAAAGAACCATGAAAAAGTAAAAAGCAAACCAACATAAAATAAAAGGAAATAAAACAAAAAATAATAAAATAAAATATAATTAAATGAATAGAAAAATCCTGTCATATCTTATGGTTTTATTCTTGTTAAAGATTTCAGCTTCTTTGAATCATAGTTTTAGTATTTGCCACTCTTACAATTCTTCCCTCATGATTCTCCATCTATGTCACTACCAACAGATTTTGCAACCTGTGTATCAGTCAACCTTCATCTGCATTGCTATCTTGAGAAACTTAAAATATATAAACTTTATGGCTTTTCATCTAGTATACCAGTATTTGAAAACATTTTTTTTTTTGACCAAGATGATAAAAACACTGCTTTCTTTACTTGTCTTCCAGACATTAAACTGTTCTAAAGAAATCCTGAAGCATGTGGATATACTTTCAGAGATGCCAGAAAAGGAAATAACCATGTTAATTTGTATTTTGACATAGACATGAGAGAAGCAGCAGCTCATCCTCGTGATAAGAACATGTACGGAATGAGTAGTTCCAGTGTACTTTAAAATAAACTGCAGATGGCACATCAAGTCTGCATGGAGCAGGGAAAAGATCCCTGACTTTTTCAAATCAGGACTCTCAGGAGTTTCTTTCAGCAATTTTTAGACCCAATTTTTGTCACTGTAATATCTTTTTGCCAGAAGCCTCAGAGTCATTCAGGAGTATTTACTTACTTGCTATTATCTTCCTTCAACTTGTAGAAGCCAGTACTGTTTCCCTGGCTGGATGTGTTATTTTTTTCTGGTGATGAGGTTGCAATGATATTTTACTAGCTTTCTAGTGTTGTTCTAGCACTTGTTCTAGTACTTGTTCTTGCACAAAATTGGTTATGCATTACTGGCTAGTGTTTTGAACAGGGTTAGTCATGCATAGCCACTGATTATCTTAATTTGTATTTCGACAGTGTTACATCTGGCTCAGTAATACCTGTCTAGAACCCATTCATTGCTGGAGTTTTTAACTTCTGAGTCCATACAGAAGTTATCGGTTGTGTCTTTTACAACCTCTCTTACCCTTGATTATGTAAGACCATTGTATGCATGTTCCGTTTCCATTCAGCTTGGACTGAATTTTGTTTATTAGTAGATGGCAAAAATGTTCACTTCTGATGTTGTTGTTGTTATTATAATTATTATTGTTATTATTATTATTATTGCTTCTATTATTATTATAGATTATAGATTATCATTATTATTGCTATTGTTATTATTATTACTATTGTCATTATTGTTATTATTATTATTATATGCTGGTCCTACACATGAAATCTTGATTTCTTCAGATTCAAAGAAAAGATTCTACAGTTTTCAGTAAAGGTAGAGTTTTTCCTTGTGTATTTAGTATGGAAGATATCTGACTGGCATACTCTGCATAAGCATCCTTCAGCCTTATCAAATGTCTGTAAATTTAATTCTTGTTCTGCTTACCAGCCCTCAGAGACGTATATCCTGACAACTGTTGAATGTCTTCAGCTCCCAACTCTACTGAAGCTGAAGGGATTTACAAACACTTAGCACAGGATAATCTTTACAACGATTAAAAGAAGAAGTGAAAAATAAATCCTTGAAGGCATTGAAAATTTTTGACAGAAGGTGCAGTGAGCTATTATTGATTGGTACCCAGTTCATGCCTAAATATGTCATAACCTTAAATATTACTTGAATTTTTGTCATTTCCATTTTTGTATTGCTGAATAACAGTGTAGCAATGCATATGTATCATAGGAAAAGTAAATGTGATATTAATTCACTGAAATCCTACCTTGCAGTTAAATAAGATTCTGAATCAGCCTTTCCTAACCAGCCCTCCCTAACAGGCTATAGCCAAAGAATGTCCCATTGTCACAGAAGCCAAAACCCTTAGGATGGCACCAGCCATGAAGCTAGAAGTTGATGTGCATTATACATCTCCTTCTGGTTGCACACTATTTCTGAACTATCTTTTTCAAAAATGACAAATGCAAAATGGAAAATGTCCAAAGGACTCTGCAATTCATCAAGTGTAATGGTCAAGATAAATTTATTTATAGTACTCACACTTCTTTACACAGCCACAGTTGCAGCAGACTGAACTGCAGCCCTTTTATAGAGTTAAGAATTATTAGCTTCAATTTGAAATCAATAACATGTTGTATGAGGTCACTGCTTAGTAATCCCTAGAACACTTTGTGACAGAGTCTTTCTGATAGATTTGAGTACAAGAGAGCTTCACAGGATTTGTCTGGTGATAATGAACTGACTGAAAAGTGAGGAACTGATGAGGTATTGTGCACCATAGCTTTTAACAAACTCTGTCTAGTACATATTCCTTCACTCTCTCTGAGGCTTTATCACACCTGTATAATTTGCATATAGTGCTTAGGGTTATGTGATTTGTAGCTTTAAAAAACAGTGATCTGTTTTTAAGCAGAATAAATAAAGAAAACAAGTTAAAAATAGCTATAATTTCTGCTGGCTGCCCATTACACTATCAGAAGTTATTTGAATAACCCTTCTTAGTGATAAAATTAATATTCTATAATTAAGCTGTATTTACAGATTACATTCATAATTTTAATGGGATTGTGTTCCTACAGCCATTCTGAGACTTTCCTCATGTTACTGTTCAAAAACCTGAAAAAATGCTAGAACAATCTTTTCTTCCAGTATTGGAATATACGGTATAATTTAATAATTTTATTATCTAGGCTATCTGAAAAAAAAAAGTTTTAGAATATGAAACATTAAAAATGATAGTGTTAAAGGCTGTAACCATGGCACTACTTCTGCTAATATCTATTCGATTTCTTCATAATATGAAAAATAAACTCCATGAGGCCTCAAGATAGTACCTTGTTCATCCTCTGAGTCTAAAAAAGGACGAAATATGCCAAAGCAATTCTTGTCAGATATTTGTATAAACTGAAATGTAGTGATGGAATCTATCCTTAGATAACTTCTGTTAATGTTCATTTGTGCTTATAGAGGGAAGCTGATCTTAACCTTCAACCTAAATTTTTCTTTCTGATTTTTAGTCACCCTACTTCCGATTTTCTTTAGCAGATGTGAAGAAATGTTTATCTTCCTCAATCCTGCATGCTACTAATCTAATCTAAAAGTTTTGTTTTATCTTCTTCAGTGTTCATTATATTTAACTTGTTTACATGTATGTGTCTACATTTACTCAGGCTTAAACCAGTTGTCTCAGATCCCACTGTCATCAATGAAAATGCAATTAATACAACAGTGTGAGTGCTAAATAAATACAGGTACCTATTTTGTTTTCATTCTTTTAGATACTTTTTTAATATGTAAAGACTGTCTTGAATTTGTCTTCTATAAATCTGTTTTAATTAATTTCCTTTAAATTCAGTTTGATATTGCTTACTGATTTAAATGATTTGTCTTAAGCTATGTACTTGTGTAATATTTTTGTTAGTTCTGTGTTCCTTGCCATCTTTATCTCATGCCAAACTTGGCTTCCCTTATTTTATTCTACAAATACAGATCTGTTAGTCTCATTCTCAGCAACATGACCTACTTTATGCTATCTCTTCCACACCTTGGATTTTGTGAGATGCAGAACTTGCAATTTTACCAAGATAGTTTCTTACTTTATAACTTTCCTGAGGATTAGGAAATATTAGAATAGTACTTAGCCTTTTAATATTACTTTTTTCTGGATCTTCCAGCTCTGCTGGACTCTTCTATTAGTTGTTTTCCCATATTACTGACTATGAGTTTATAAAAAAAATACTTTTTGAAATCCTCTTTTTGTTGTTGTTTTTGTTTTTGTGTTGGCCTCTCTCCCTTTTTAACATTGCCACCTACTTTTTCTTGCCCTTTCTCTGAGTCTAATACTCTCTGACTGGGTTCTTTTAGATATTCCTTGTATGAAGGATGCAATGTTTAATATCAAATTTACTTATTAAAGATAGTTGATGTTACAAAGGATTTCTAATTTTGAAGAGTAATAAAAAATATACTGCACAATGCAATACAAATGTAATGTATATTTAGCAAAATATGTGATTCATATTACCTATCTCTATGATATGCTCAGTGTCATGATGCTGGATGTGTCCTGTGCTAGTTGTGGCTGAGATAGAGTTACTTTTTTCCATATTAGCATGTATAGGACTATGTTTTGAGTTGGTGCTGAAAACAGTGTTGATAACATGAGGATGTTTTTTTTTACTGCTCAGCAGTGCTGACCCAGAGCAGAAGCCGTGTCTGCCCCTCACCCCCCAGCAGCGAGCAGGCTGGGGGGCACCAGCAGCTGGGAGGGGGCACGGCCGGGACAGCTGACCCCGGCTGGCCAAAGGGACATTCCGTACCATATGGCGCCATGCTCAGTGGGTAATGCTGGGGAAGGAGGAGGAAGGGTGGTGGTGGTTTGGAATTATGGTGTTTTGTCTTCCCAATAAACTGTCTTACACAGGTGTCTGACGATGGGCCTATTTGATGGGAAGCTCATTAAGGAAGTTTCAAATAAATACATCCCATATGGGTCCATGTGTATAAATATGGATCTTCTTTGCATTTGTGACATACTCTTTTTCCCGAGCTTCCATTTGAACTTAAATCATTCTTCTACACCTGTAGTAGCATACAGAAACTAATCACAATGTTTTAAAAATGGTTAAATGACTATTGTTATGCAGTATTAATAGTTATTATTCCTCCATGTCCCAGTACTTGCCCTGTAAAACTGTCTGTAAATTTTAAACAGACCTATTAACTGTTAAGAAATTTTTTACATTTCTGCAAAGAAAACAAAGCAGTGATTTGACAATAATGTTTACATTTCCAGATTTATACTAATTCTGTTTTAAAGCAGTGTAACTGCTTAGTTGTTTGGTTAAAATACGTTATTCTTTAAGTACATTTTGTTTGATCTTAGAGTTCTGAATCTCTGCCAGTTCCACATTCTATGTAGACAAGATACCTGTATGAACAACAATATAACTAATTATTAAGATGATGTTTTCTGACTTTATTTCTGTCAGGTTCTTTCTAAGAAGGACCACCTGCAATGTTGTCATAATATGTCATAATGACATAATATCAAATATGTGATAAATTTATTAAATTAACAGCTCTCGGTATGGGGTAATTAGGAACATTTTCATGTTTTTTTTAAACCTACACTTGACAAATATTATTAAAATCAACAACTATTGTTTTTAACATTACCATTAACATTGACAGTAATATTAATATTAATGCCAATATTAGTATTAATGTTTATATTAATATCAACACTAATGATAGTGTTAATATTAATATTAACTATAATAATAATACACATAGAGAAACAGTTTCTTTTTATTATATCCAAGACAACACCACAAGGTTGCAGGGATCCAGCACATGCTATTGGAGTTCAAAGAATTTGCAATGCTGGATTACAAAAATATTTTGTACTCCCTTTTTCTATTGCTTGTGTCATTGATAGCTAGATTCTTGTTGAGAAGAAAGTAGCAGCACAGATTCCATGGTTGCTTGTATATTTTATTTTCAGTTTTATATTACTTCATCTTTAGTTGAAAAAAGATGTAGCGAAAGAGTGAAATATTTTTTTTCAAAAACAGTAATGAGTGTTTTCTATGCAAAATGTTTTTGCAAGGATTAAATTTAAGATTTTTCCAACAGATAAACTCCTTCCACTATTCCCCAAAGAACCCCAAAACAAAAAAAGAAAGAAATAAACAAGTGTTACCAAGATGCATAACAATATAATCATTTGTTAAGTGTGGAAACAGATGTAGCCAGTTGTACTTTTTATTCCCTACAAGTTTAGGTATCACATACTTTCACATTTTCCTGTTGTCTATATCACTCATCTCCAATTATGGAACCTGTAGAAATCCCAATTTAATATTTTGGTAATAATTGGAAAGAATTAAGATGTAGCTGGAAACATTAAGCAGTCATACTAAGTCTCGTAATAAGGACAAATTCGATCCAGTCAAATAGACTAAACTTTACTCTATTCTTCTTTTATACAATCAAATACATGTATATTTATAAAAACAAGATTCTATAGTTAACTTGTCTATGACTGCTTATTAAATCTTCAATAGATATTCATACGAAAGTGACAGCTACTACATAAATCTATGACTACATCAGCTCTAGGTGAGACAGATAAATTATGACAATAAAAACTTAATTAACTTACTTGAATGTACGCCATACAACAAGTAATTAGGAACTTATCAAATATCTTCCTCTTCCTCAACTGTTTATTATCATGGAACAGATTCTTGATTTTAATTGTTCCCAGAAACTGTTTCACAGAGGAAGCTGAGAAGCCTTCTATATTTTTCAGTCACAATTCCTGTAATCTTTGAGAGAAATAGCATCCACCCTGTGGATTTCAAAAAGAAGTTGCTTTATGTCACTGATTTATTTGAGTCCTATAGGATCTGGACATAAATTAAAACATTCTAAACTAATCAGACAATTATAGAAAGAATGAACAAAATTTTGTGATAAAATAGTAAAACCACTTCTATCTATCTATCGATCTATCTATCTATCGATCTATCGATCTATCTATCTATCTATCCATCTATCTATCTCAATATCAAATTTATTTTGTTTAATGCTGCAAAAAGTATGCCAGCTAGTAGTTTCTCTTTATAAAGGCCTAATGATAAAGCATTTGGCCTTGGTCAAAATTATTTCCCTATATAGCATTAAGTGTGTTTACATATCATGGTGATAGCATAAAACATTAACAGAAATGAGGATAATGGGATAATGTTGAAGCTGTGTAGCTGTTGATTTTTTTTCATGAAGTTAGCATATCTCTCTGCATTCAATTTCAGTATGTCTGTTCTTTTAAAATTCTTAGAGCAACTTCAGATTTTTTTTGCTTTTTTGCTAAGTTTTGGGTATTTTGGTGTTTGTTTGCTTAACTGATGAAGCGTATGTGAATGCTTGCTTTTCTTGGCATTTAATACCTCTAAGGTCAGAAAAGCTCAAACCCTAGATTTTCAGCAGGATATTTGGCTTAACCATATAGGTCCTTTTTATCTCCTGATCTTTTAACTGTTAGTGTGTGTTTTGGTAATGCTACAATACTTATTACCTTGCTGTCCTTTCCTATAAGCTCACTGTTTTCACAGATGTAAAAAACCCGATGCATATCTAAAGATACTAACTCTTAACGAGTCAACCTAGTACCAACAACTAAAATTTGTCTGTAACTATAATACTAAGCAAGACCAAATGTTATATATAGATTACACTGCAACAATAGTACTAGACATTCTTTACAATAAAGTAGCTTTGAATATGAAGAATCTGCTGATAAGACCTAACCTGAACACTAATAATATCTAAAATGTGTATCTCTTCATATTTCATTCTGCATAATTACAATGCATTATTTTAGCATTGCTACAAAACTGGTTTGCTGAAGGAAATGAATGAAATTTGCATAGCTTTTGCTAATGCAAAGTATAAATCTGAGTATTTAGTCATTAAATCAAAACTAGGAAGGAAAAATTTTGGAGGGAACAATTCCCTTTAGTACTATGTCCAGTTAGTAAGCTAAATTATCTTACCTTAAAAAAAAATATGTACGGGCTGGCACTTCTGCTGGGTCAACATAGCCTTCACAATCTAGAGAATATAAAATATATGTAAACTTTTTTTTTTTTTTTTTTTTTTTTGAAATATTGATTTTTATGCTTCTGTTGCTGTACAAAGTCAACAGTACTTATACAGGCATTATAAACAGTTGCCGACTAAGTAGCTAAAGTTTTCAAATGCTCTGCCAATGAAAAGTACTATTAAGTGCAACAGGCAAAATATTTTTTTCTTTTAAAACAAACAAACAAAAACCCAAACAAAAATCTTGATTCTACTCAGCCTTTTTTATTCCCTACTAGAGATCAAGACATTAATGCTACCAAGTATCAATACTACTATGTGCTTATGAAGGGCAATAGAATCAGTAAACTACCACAGATTGTCCAATATCACAATATGTAGATATCTATGTATTTACATACAGATGTATATGTGTCCTAGCTTTTGAATTGTTAATAGCCTGTGTTGCATTTACATGATAGGATACATGAAAGACCAGAAATGATACTCAGAACTTCTATTTTCAGAAAGAAGCAAGCCTCTTACAACTGCAAAGGTAGATAACTACAAGTCACTTACATCTGTTTGTTTACCCCGTGCAGCTCAATTTTTTTTTTCTTTTTGGTGATGTAAATCATGAATGGAACTGTAGTTGCAGTACTGCCCCTATGCTTTATTTTGAGAGGTACACATTATGTTTCAGGGGACATTAAATCATATTTGTCATGTAACTCATAAATTCAAAAAGGCTGGGTGCAACATTTCAAAGTGGTTAATAATTTTTTGTAATTATTAGGCAAGAGAGACAAAACGTAGGAAAACAATTACAGTTTGAAACCAAATTGAAGTGTCATAAAAAGACAATAAAATTTTTGGCACATTTCCCAGTTTGCCTAATGCAAACCAAATATATATATATTTAATTTGGGGGTGGTATTTTACCACACCATCATCTTACTGCATTCCTCTTACTAATAGGAGTTTATTTGTCAAAATTTCCTTGTTTCACTAAAAAATACTGGCCACTGCAGAGTCAGGTGGAGAAAAAAATAGTAGCAAACTGAGCGGTCAGCAGTGCTGAGCATGAAACTCACCTTTGCAGAGTACCAGAGACCTTAAGTCTGTTACCATTACTCTCCCAGAGGGGCCATGCAAAGGTCAGATGCATAATACACCACATAAAACTATGACAGCTGTATAAAAATATTAGGAGTAACTGCAGTCTTTTCCAATAACTCTAATGCGTGCTTCAGTAGATTATTTTAAAGTAAAAATAAATAAATAAATAAATAAATAAAATTATGTTTATAAAAGAAAAGAAGTATAGTACTTTTCAATATCCCCAGAAATAAATCTGTTTAAATTCTGAGCAATTAATTTAAATATGTAGAATTAATTAATGGTGCTAAAGGTATCACTACAGAGGAACTATGGTGATGTGCAAAGCACGAACAATAACCTGGGTTAAAAACTAGGTTACTGAAGAGCACAACATTGAATAGTGTAGTGTGACCCCTTGTGGGAAAGGTGTATCTTGTTCTGGGTAAGGCATACTCATCAGAAAGCACATATTTTATTTCATCTTACATGAGGTTTGAGGAAGGAGTATGGAAAGATGATAGCACAGTGGTTGAGCTCCTGGCCCACATTTCTTCCTCAGACTCTTGCCTTGCTAAAAAGAAAGGTTTGCAATTTTACAAGGTCAACAAATAGACCGAAGTGCAGAAGAAAATTTTTCTTGGTTATGAAATATATCTGTAAAAATATGAAAGTTTAATGTTAAATGTGTAAGTTATTTAGCTGTGAATGTATTCTGAAGTTTCTTAAACTGATACTGTATTTCATAGAAAAAGGAGTTTTGCTTTATTTCAAACCTCAACATACAATAATTCTTGACGATACTGTATATGAAAACCACTTACGAGGTAATAAATTTCCTACCACTCTGGAGTTAAAAAATATATTTCTCATTTGCTCTTGTATGAAGTTAACAGTGTAAGCACTCTGACTGCATTTAACTTGCAGACTTAAAATATTTGTAAAAAGGTTTGTGCATATACACGCGCACACACACACAAAATTCCAGAATTTATATTTTGACTTCAAAGTATCAACGATTTTTATTCAGTATATCTGCTAAAACAGTAAGCATTGCAGTGATAATACACAGATGTCTTGCAGGACAAAATACTTCCCCCAAAAATTCAATACATATTCTATGAGCCTGTATTTCTTAGCCGTGTTATTTTCATAAAGAAGTAGTTTTGTTACATATTTCCTATTCCTATTTTATGGTAATAAAAAGGTAGTTGTCATTGTCTATTATGTGTGATTAAACATACCTGTAATTAGAGAATACAAATTACCTAGATTAATAAGGATTTTTTTATTTAGTAGAACTATATGTTTTTATTATTATAATTGCTTGTGTTTATTACTATTTTTTTATAATAAACTAGATATACCCTAGCCTGAAATGAAAACAACTGTGTAGAGCCTACTGATAGAACAATTATGATGGCAATTTCTTATATGTGATATATTTTATAACACTTGTGTAAAGTACCAGTAAATTAAAAAAGAATTATAATGAGCCAGTCCAGAGGAGGACCAAGAAGATGATCAGAGGGCTGGAGCACTTCTCCTATGAAGAAGGACTGAGACAGTTGTGCTTGTTCAGCCTGGAGAAGGCTCCAGGGAGACCTTACAGCAGCCTTCCAGTACCTAAAGAGGGCCTATAAGAAAGCTGGAGAGGGACTTTTGACAAGGGCACATAGCTATAGGACAAGGGGCAATGTTTCTAAACTGAAAGAGGTAGATTTAGATTAGATGTTCAGAAGAAATTCTTTACTGTGAGGGTGGTGAGGCACTGGAACAGGTTCCCCAGAGAAGCTGTGGATGCCCCATCCCTGGGCATCCTGGGATGTTCAAGGCCAGGTTGGATGGGACTTTGAGCAAATTAGTCTAGTGAAAGGGCATCCTTGCCCATGGTAGCATGGTTGGAACTAGATGATCTTTAAGGTCCCCTTTTGACTCAAACCACTGCATGATTCTATGATTCTATAATTCTGCAGTCTAATAAAAACCTTGGACTGAAATTAAGACTGTAGTGGAGCATCTAATAATCTTCAAGCTATATGATACTGTATGGTACAATTACAGATTGTATGTATATGAATGTTAGTACTCTTGGGGCATCAGACTTCCCATTTTCCATGTCACTGAACTCTTTTTTTCATTAACTGAAAAAAATAAAATAGCAAAAAAAACCCCTTGCTCATTCACAAGGCAAAAAAAATGTAAACATTCAGTTACCTAATATTTTTTTATTTACTTATTGCTACTTTTGCAGAAAGATAGAATAGAAACATTTGACTTGACCATTTGAATTACAGGCTCTTGACAGCTGAATAACAGGACTTGACTTGAATAACTGTTGGCAGACTGTAAAACAGAGTTAGACCTTGTTCTTTTATACATCTAAGCACATAATTAGTCCATTAATTTCATTTGCACCACCTTTACAAGGCAGCACCATAAAATTTAATTGCTCTTCATCCAGCTTTGAAAATATTTTCTTCTGTCCTATGCATTCTTTAACTGCATTAGGTCTATTCTTATGTTAATTAATTATTGCAGCAATTTTTCAATGTAACTGACATATGTAGTGCCAAATTGAATAAGGAGAATATCCCAAATCTGAATACCGGGACTCTTTATTTCAATGAAAAACATGGAGTCAAGATACACTGTATTTGTACAATTGTTAATTGTTAGATTTTCTAATAAGTTAAGATTGATAGACTTTATTTGATTTTATAAAATCATTTTTAATAGAAATATAGAGGGATAAGAAATATATTTTAATGAAACTTATAGTTGCACAGTAAAAGCTGTTATGAAATCCTTTGTACAGTCCCATACCAAGGCCAGAAGAATGGGCTAGAATCATTGTTTAAAACTTAGGTAATAAATTTAGGTTTTGAAAGGTTTCTTTGTATTTGACTAGTCTTCTGTATGTAGAAAGTGTATTGAAATGTCAGAATATAGAATTAATGGGAACTGGGGAGAGTCGACTGGAACAACTTGTAGTTAACTGCCAAGAAACCGTGAACTTTAGTAAAAGGTAATTCCGGCAGGGGGAGATCGCGACCACCGACTCATATACCACCTACCCAAATCGTACCCCAGACCCATTTCTGGACCTTTCTAAACTTTACTGCGCAGAATTGGATATGGGAGGAGAATATGTTAACGATTTTCGGGAAATATTATGTTTATGCATGAATACTTAATGAATATGTATGAATAAGTTCTATATATGGTGTATGATTCTGAAACTTGGTGTGCGTTGATCGTGAGAGGACTCACTCTTGCACCCGGCCGTCAATAAAGAAGTGTCTACTTATCTACATCACAGTGGTGTTGATAAGTTCCTCATTCCGAGATTTCAGTAACACAATGACATAGCACAGCAGTATTCCCTCCCATGTTTGGCGTTTGGATTAAATTATCTTTAAAGATCCCTTCCAATCCAAACCTTTCTATGATTCCATGATTCTATCATAAATAATACAGCCAGTTAGAAAAATAAAAGGATTTTTTCTTCGGAATGGAGAGGGAGGAAAGGCAGCAAAAAATCCAGATGCAGAATCCTCATTTAGAAGCTTGTTAGGGTAATTAGTGATTCTACAACAGAATACCTGCCCTGGTTAGTAAGTACTTCCTGTTTCTTATTAACCAAATGACTTTCAGGTCATATATCATATCTCTGACAATAAAGCCATTTTCATGGTTAATTGCTTAAATAAATGTGCAATTAATACCTGGTAATGGGATTATGAATCTACACAGAAACAATATTATAACAACATGGATAAGTTGCCTTGTTAGGCAGTATGTAATTAATTTATACATGTTTGGGTTTTGCTGTTGTTTTTAACTGAATTAATAAACTATGATTTGCTTTATATATAAAAGAATGTAGATCTTCTAGGAATGACAGGATTGTTTTATAACAAACTTAAGGTTTCACACAGTTAACAAGTCACTACCTAAATGAACACAAGAAGATAAGGAATGATTGCCACAAAAATCGAACAATACATGCAACTGAATTGTTGCAAAGAGTTAAACTCGTGGCATAAATTAAATAGTATAATTTTGAGCTTGATGAGTTTGTGTTTGAGGTTTTTTGTTTTGTTTTGGGGGTGTTGATTTGGATTGTTTCAGGGTTTTTTTTTCCCCTTTCACACCTCCCCCTCCCCCCCCCCCCCCCCCCCCTTAAATGTTGTAACAGTATTTACAGGGAAAAGAATGGGGTTTAGCATTAGCATAGTCAAAAATATTTTCTTAATTTCTTTTCTTTGTTTGTTTGTGGTTTTTTTCTTCTAAATTTAACTTCTCCCTTCCTTTAACTCTCTATTTTTAAGGACAAGATGACAAAGAAGTGGAATGGTTCTAAATCGTGAGTCTGTTAAATTACGAGAGTTTTGGAAGTGTTTTAATGAGATTTTATGCAATTTAAAATCTATATAATTATTTTACCTGTTATTCTTTAAGGCCTCTGTGTGTTGCATCTGGTGGAAGACAGGAGAAATATACATTTTATTCAACTTATTTGATGTTTCTTATTATCCTTTACACTAAAAGGCTCTTATTCATTGATCCCACACATTAGCTGCTCTCACCTGACTTTAATTCTAGAAAAAGTTTAAAAAGAAATTCTGACAAATTTCGAGTACAAATTTCCATGTTTTATAAACATATGAACCAACTTATTCCTTAGTGAAATCTTTATTGAGAGCCATAATATCTAATGAGGTAAAATAAATCTGCTCATGTTCTAATAATGGATATTATATACTGATGTTGAATATTAAATGAAATATGAAAATCTTAGGGTGATGGAAAATCTACCATTAATTCAGAGGGGCTGAAGTATCAGATTAATACATATAAGTTTTAAACTGAACGTACTGCTCTTTAGACAAACTTCAATTACAAGAGTCTGTATTCATGATTCCTTGTTCACAGTTTACCACTTTTAGCTATCACGGTGAGAAAGAATAATCTGCTCTGATTTTGGAATAAAAGACAAAGATTTTTAACACAAAAATGTTCTTCAAGACTGGACTTTTCGGGTGAACTTAAATTAATCTCTCAAGGCACACTGCATCTGAAATTGAAGATTAAAAATTATGGGAAACGAATCACATTATTGCTTGTTTGAATGTTAATTATGCTAATTGCTAATATTGTGTTTATTATTTTGAATGTTAGTTTGTCTCATCTCCACATTCTAAACCAGAACCTCAGTCAAATGAAAGAGGTCTGCAATCAAATTAAATAAAATTGACCTCAATCAAGTCACATTTCAACCTCTGTATTATAATTAGAGACCAAACTATTGAAGTTCATACGAGTACTGTGGCCTTTTCAGAATTTGAATATTTATTAGCAGTTACTTCTGGACACTTTTTAAGATTAATCAAAAGAACTGAGAGTTTTCAATACTAAATATTATCCAACTATTATTACTAAAAAAAAAAAATCAATTACTAAACACTGTAATATTCTATTTAATACTGTACTATATGACATAACAAGGTATGCTAGAAATACTAAACTTGAAATGAAAGGCAAAACAATTCTTAATATTTTACATTTTATTTCCACATTTTTATTTATGTTTTTTTGATTTTCATGTTATTGTTATATGTAACCTAGAATAAAAATTAGAAAAAAAATACGATTTTCCATTAAGTGGTAATTTTAATATTTTGTTATTTTAATTCATAATAATATTTTGCCATTTGCAGTATTTTGCCATTTTAATATTATAGAGGTGTAGTAAAAAATCAGACATCTATACCTCTAAACCCAATGTGAAGCTTTGCAAAAAAGTGTGCAATTTCACTTGGGAAGATAGATTTCCCATATAATTATATTGATTGGTAATAGTTATTTTCTTTGTTGTGTGCACATCATTTTGCCATATATCAGTCACAACATTTTCCATGTCAATCTTTCAATCACCAGCACTTTTATTTACCTCAGGCATAACTTTTTTCCAATCCTTTACAGAGTCCCAAATAATCTACTATTTATTACTATAAGCACAATTTGCATTATTATAATACACATTATTTGGTATTTAGAAATACCTAAGAAGTGTTAAGTAAAAATTTTGGTTTCTTCCATGTTACCTTTAAACTGTGCTAGGTAATCCCATTTTCCAATACCATGTAAAGACAAAGATTGCCTAAAAGATGCTGGAAGCCAGTGTTTCCTTACAGTAGTTTTAAAGGTCCAGTATTGCACGGGTAGTAAAAGGTTTGTTCATAACTTTATTTCTAGATTACAACCCATGTTGTAAGAACTGTGCTAGAACTGCTGAAGGATGGTCATGTGAATATGTAAAGCATGAAATAATGCTGTCTATTATTTTGAATTTTAAGAAATGGAAGACTAGAATCAAGGCTTCTGGCAAACGGAATACCTGAAAACAAACAAACAAACAAGCAGAAACCCCCAAACCAACTTAAATTCCTACACCATTCAAGATGTCAAAGATCAAATATACTGAAAGCAAGTGACTATACATGAATTAAAATTTACACAAAGGAATGACATGGAAAGACCACAACTTGTTCTTCATAGAAGCTTGTAATTATTGGAAATGCAAAATACATTGTCTAAGGTTTAGCTATGTTGAGACAGATTTAACATCTAGAGAAAAGGAAAATTAAGAGTCCTATATATAATAAGTAATCTCATTTAAAATAGAAGCAGTTTTATTTATATTTTTTCCAGAAATATAAATAATACTATTCATGTGATTTTATGGAAGTTTCTGCTTTTGTATATTCATGTGATTTTTATCCAAAACAATAAAGCTGCAATGCCATATACCGATATTTCTTGCAAGTAAAGTTAATCTTAGCACAGATTGTGGATTGCTAAACTTCAAACTAACATAATTTTATTTCAAAGTAGAAGTCTTGGTGAGAAAATATTGTTTGATAAAAATGGCTATTATATTAAAATACCATACAAATTAAAGAATTATTAATCCCTCATGCAAACAATGATGTTTAGATTATTTACAATAATTCAGACATGAAGATGGGACATTAAAAATGTACAACAGAAAACAAATGGCTGATGTAACATTTATAAAAAGGGAAACCTGTGACTAGAAAAACTTGTTAAATAGACTAATGCAATCAGTTGGTTGCAAAATTAGCTCCAGATTAAAAATTCAGCAACTTTAATGTGTTAAAAGTGTTGAACTAAATATTAATAAAATCCAATAGGTCATAGATACCTGAAACTTAATACAAGCAAGGACTCTCAGCATTGCAACGGAAGTTGTATCACTTCACCTATGTGTTATAGGGTATAAATTTGTTCTTACATTTTATTGATGATCAAGTATTTGTGATTACGGTTTTGCCAATGTCAAGTCAATGGAGTTATGACAAACTTACACCTTGTGATCTTTTATCTTCAGTTTCTACAGTATCTGCCATATAAAAGCACAAACACATACAAAGATATCAGACAAAGGTACAACAGAGTTCTTAGTTCTTCAGAACTCCTGTTCCTGGAATTGGTAATTTTAGACTGAAGTTTCATTTAGTGCTGTTTTAGTATGTTATTTTACAAACGATCAAAAAAAATAAATCACCATCATATCAATACATTTACTGACTGAAAATCAGCCTTGCAAAGATTTCTAAGTATGAGAAACAGCTAAAATTTGTGTTAATCTAGTCACCATTTTGAAGACCTAGTCTTGTGTTATTTTAAGACACTCAAGAAATAGATGCGTATAAATCATTTTAGTATGAAAAAGAGTTAAATGACTATGTTTATGGTCAGTTATGGCAGTGAAATAATGTTTCTGATGTTTTCATTCAAAAGCAGAATTACATGAAGAGAAAGAGGTGCTCTAGATAACGCTGAAGAATTGGAGAACTAGAAATTATCAGAAATTCAGATCCAAGATCAATTTACAAATTTACACATATATAAGCTTTTCTTTGTTAATCCAAAATTACCTTTTAAGAGGGAGACTTCACAGAACTTCCTTTGCAAAATCCCACTACAAGGCTGCACTGGTTTTGGCAACTTGTTTTCTGGGAGTCAAACGTTGCATTATCAGAGGACTAGAAGAAAAACCTTGTCCTTGCCCAGTTATCTGAGGTTTACATATACACAAAGGCAATATTCTCTCATTTATTGCCATCTGATTCATGTCCCTTTTACTTTCAACTTGTGAAAAAACAACCTACAGGTTAACTGCTGGGAAAAATAGTGGATAGATACACTATCAACTGGAAAATAGTGAAGAAAATTTTCTGTGCTAGTAAACACGGCATCTATTATAATGAACTGAAAATGGACTTTACTTCTGAAGCCTGAAACATATCAATCACAAAAATAATTACTTTTGTAGCTGGGTGATGACCCAGTCATTTCCATGAATTACTCTGATCTAATCTTTGTAAATAGAGCACCTGTAGATGACTTCAAGGCAAGACAAGCATTCATGTTCAGCCAAGGGACTTGCCTTTATAGTTTATAAATTTGTTCGCAGCATGGAAAATATCCTAGAGATGTTACTTAATGTAAAAGCAGAAATGCAATATATTACACTAATCTTACAATTTCTCAGTTATATCCAATAGTAATTAGTGGTTCATAACATAACATAAAGATCAGGTATCTTTGTAGTGTGTATATAGCCCAAAAGATGAAGAATATCAGTCACATTTATTAAAAAAATATATTTGTGTTATTTTAATGGCAAATTAGATTAGATTCTGCCAAACATCCTAGCACTGATATTTAAAGGCTGTAAAACAAATGATCTATTAGCAAAAGCTGGAGATAGTAAAGCTCAGATAAATGAAATCAGATGTTATTTTTGTCTTAAAATTTGAATTTCATTTTTAAGTAAAAACTCCATTTTGTCATCTTATATAAGGCATCATTTATGTCTACAAGGCATATATGGTTACTTTGTCTGACTTTAGATTTTTTTATCCTCCATAGAAGCTCAGAATCCACCCAAACATAGATTTGAAAAAAAGCCTGAATTCTCAAAGATAAAAAGATAAAAAGAATCCATGAAAGTTAATTCTCAGGGAGAGGAGCTGCAGTTCACCAGAAAGGATATGCATATTGACCAAGGTCCATGCTAAATCAAGGTCCATGCTTATCTTATGCTATTTGGGCATTAAGCTATAGGAATCAAGTGCAAAAACTTATAGCTGTTTCAAATATATTCCTGCCTTTACTGTTCTTTTTTGCCTGATTACAAATACTTAAACATTACAAAGTAATGACTGTCACAAATTGTAACCCCAGTTAATGACACAACTGATTTTGCGTGGTGAAGTTTCTGATTTTTAGACACTATTGAGGATTTTATGAGGCCAAGAAAAGATTCATACCAACAGACCTGAAATTCACTGGAAAAAATATCCTAGTGATTTAAAAGTTTTTGCTTTTTATTTCTACTTAGATCATCTTAATTTTTCATCATAATTTCTCCTGGAAAAAAAATTGCATCAGTTATACATGAATGTCTGTTAATATAACTAAACAATTAAGATTAATTAATATATATCTACATAACAGGGGCTGAGTTCTGAAAAAAAGGCCTAGAGGCCAAAATGGACACTTAACTAAGCTTAAATTTCCATTGTCAAAAGCAGATATTACAGTATTCAAGGTGGTGAAATATAGGTGGAAAAGCCTCTCATGCCACTAAATATAATTTATAAGACTAGACTGAAATAGTGTACTCAGTTTTGTTGTGTGTATCTCTACATAACCAGTATACATAACCAGTATACATAACCAGAAAAAAAAAAAAACAAACCCCACACCATCGATATGATTGAAGAACAAAATTAATCCTAGACATACGTCTTGGAAATCAGGTGCTGAAATTCAGTTGAAAGATATGGCAACCTGAGATGTTAAGAAACAGTTGGAAGCAATTCAGGTGTGGCCTGATGAAGACCTATTCATTTATCATTCCCATGAGAACAGACACAGATTTACTTAAAGTGACTGAACAATGCTGTATATGTTTCCTGTTCTTTCTCCCTTTTACTCTCACATACAAAGAATAATATACACAGAGTTATGAAAACAACTAAGCTTTGTAAGAGAAGTGAATTTTATCAGCAAAAATCTCAAAAAAGCTCATGGACTACAGATTAGTTATAATGGAATGGAATAGTAGGAGGAAGGGTTCTTATAAGGGACACCCCATGTGAGCTAAAAAAGGGACACAAGCTTGCTACAAAGTCCAGCCCTGTCGATAAGCATAAGGGTATTGCTTTTTTTTTTTGTCTTTAAAGCCATCTAGAGTCTCAGGATTTTTTTGGTGCTTTTAAGTTAAAGATGAATCTTCATAATTATTGTTTTAATAAGAGACATACTGTGAAAATTAAAGGAGAGAAAGTAGACCCACAGCTGCTCCAAGAAAATATTTTATTGTATGGGAATTCCTCAGAATTCCAAAATTCTTTTATTTGTGTTCCTATTAGTTTTTCAAATCAGTTCTATTTGGGTAAAATGGAGGAGCCGAAGGTTGTATAAGCTGTGTAAAAGGGCAGTGTTGACTACCAGTCCTAAAAAAATCAAAGAACTTTATTTTCGCTTATGAGAATTGTGTTTGGTAGTCATTCAGCACACAAAGCTCTGTCAGTCTCAGGGTTACCTTAGCACTGTTAGCAGAAATTGGTCAATGCTGCTAATCTTACTTAGATGCAGCAGGCTGATCTATCTTATTATTATTTTTTTCTTATTATACATAAAGACATATTAAATCAAATACAATTCAGGAACATTCTTAAATAATAAAAATGGTGTTTGCATTATATATTTTTAAACACTTATTAAAATGAAACTTGTTTATTACCTGAATTCTAATTTATAACTTTTAAAGCCTAATTAGTTGCATTTCATATTTTTTGTTTCAAAGGAAAAGTAAATTTTGTCACAGTCTTACAGTAAGCCACGAAAATTTATAATTTCAGAGTTTAGAAAGTATAATGATTTAACCACAGACACTGGTTTCGTATCTCCCTGGTACTGTACAGAATTCAGGGTAAACATCAATTATTCATGGAACAATTAGTTTTAATTAGGCCTTCTGTAGAATCCCATATGGTTTCAGACATTGTCAGTTCATTAATGCAAACTATTTGAAAAAAAAGATGTGAAAGATTGAAAAGCTTTACTGGTGTCAATAAATGGCATGAGTTAAAAAAATAAAATTCTTTGTATAAAAAATTAAAGAAATTAAACAAACACTCTTGTATTTAAATCCTGATTCTGACCTTTGTTATTTCTGCAGCACAGAATAAATTGCATGAGACAACTGTTTTGACTCAGCAAAAAGAACTGAGCTGAAAACATATTTTTTTTTCTTTGGTGATCACATTGCTCACATAGTTTAGTAATACTGTGTCTGATTATGCTATCACAATATTATGGAATATGCACACACTTGTTAGTTATATCATTTTAATATGTACATATTCAGATTGCAGGAAAGCTAGTATTAATTATATTCTGATTAGTGAGCTTTACAGGTGTTAAAGACCTCTGTTGTGGCTTTCCGTTTTACTCTTATTCCTCCTCCCAGCTTTTAGAAAGAAAAATAGAAGCAGAAGAAACAGCCGTAGAAGTAGAGAGAAAACAAAGTTTCAGATGTAATAGGTCAGAGAGTTTTAAAGTGAAGGGCTTCCAAATTATTTTGAGCAAAGGAGATTGGAGATTATGCTATCAATGGGAAAGGGTAACAACTAGAAATTGGGAGTGCAATAAGATGTCTCTAGTTGAGATAACGTGCTAGAACAAGCACACTCTGGCTGTAGTTTGATAAGAGACAGTAACAGGCTTATTGGCTCAAGACTACCAAGCGTACCAGATCAAAACTATAAGTAATCAGATGATTCAGATCAATGACCTTGACTAAAACTTCTGTGTTCATAGTTTGCCAGAGGAGGACTGATTAGTTATATTAAATACAGTTTGTAGTGTAGCCATTCCGTGGAATTTCCCTTATGGCTTTTTGATGGTCCCTACTCATTGCTCTGTTAAACTGCTGTACTACATCAGGAGTCTTGCAGAAGACCTTTTATTCAACTTGGGCAATCCATGCCCACTGTATTGGACCTTGCACTTATGGCTTGAAAAGCGCTTATGTTAGTTAGCAGGAGTGACTGCAGTATAACTCCATGTATATAATAACCCTGTAAGGGAAATGTGCTGGAATACTTTGAATGCATGTTGTACCTGAATACAGATCCCAGATACATGTAGCTGGATATACTCTGGTGGGCATTAAGAAAAATATAACAGTATTGGGATATTCTCAAGGCTATTTTCATAATTTCCTAATTTCCTGGAAGTAGTTGCAGGCAACCCAGTCACTTACAAGGTAAGCAACAGTCAACACTTTGAAGATGGTGTGTGTCCTAACAAATAACATTTTGTTGTTGCTAATAAAAGGACTTGGGCTTCATACTGACCTGGCAGAGCAGGGTCTTGGTCTCACCTGAGCCTGTCTTGGCCTAGGCCAATTTTGACTTGTTTTCAGAGCTGGTTGGTAGCTGGGTGATAACTGCCGCACCTGATTCAGCTGAAGCTCTGTGACTGCCTCCTGTAGTCAAGTCTGAACAAATGAGGAAGTCACCGCACAACAAAGAACTGTCCTTTCTGTCAGCTCAGTTAGGGTGGCCTGTGCAACTACCAAACAATCTGGGAACCACTGACAAAGTAATAGACTTGCAGTCCACTTGGAGCATACAAAAATATCCCCAACTGGGCTGTGATATTGAGGAAGAAAACATAGACACCATGGTCTTCCCATGCAACATCTCAGATCATTAAACAACTTCTTTAATCCCTCTCCCCTCTTTCTTGAGAAGGATCATCAACTTTAGTACCAGGAACATTAGAAGCCATAACATACTACCATAAAATGTGGATAGATACTAGCATATTGTATAGGCATTTTAGGTGTACTATTAATGAGGATTTTCTGTATTTATTTGGACCATGATTATTAGTATTGCTGTAACTAGGCAATATATCTGCTACTTTTTAGTTAGATTATTAAAATCAGGTTAACAGTACATTTTTGGCTTCATATATATTCCTTTTGCTCATAATAAGATTTTGAGTGTCATATGTGAGAAATGTTCATTTGTTGGTATGACATAATGAGACATCTCATCAGAGATATCCAGAAATAACACTTCTTTTAGGCTGAAGTTGTGTGGTTCTATGGCATTCTCAACATGAACCTCTGCTGCTCGTTTCTGTTCCTTTCATGAACGAAGCCCCTCTGTGGAATGTGCTCTTGGTCAATGCAGATTCCATCAAAATGACCACCCTCCAAAACATTATCTTCAAGATAAAGGCAGAATTTTGAACTTGTAAGCGTAACTAATTTTAAAGCAAGAAATATAGATTATTCTTAGTCCTCTTATGCTAAACCCAAAACATCATCTATAAAATTCTGGACACATGGTGTTATTGCTATGTAAATAGAAGGCTACAAACAAACAGTGACAGGACAGATACAGCTGCTTCCTGTAACAGCTATTGACCTTGAAAGCAGAATGCAGGAGCAGCAGGGTTCCTCAACCCAAACTCTAATTTTCCAGGAACTGCAACTAGATAACCACAGGAAAAGCAAACAGCAAGCTAAAAGCGTACTGGAATAAAGTGTATCATCTCGAAGGCCCTTCCCTACATAAAGCGTTTGATATATGAGCATGCTAAGCCAGCAGTAATTCTGGTAAACTGAGCATGTAACTGTACCTTGAATGACTTTCATGAATCAGCATGTGTAGACAGAATCTCCGCATAGAGGTTTTACCAGATGATCAAGATGAGCAGAGATAAAGCTTAGCAACTTGTCAAATTTATGTATTCTGAGGGTAAAGGGATAAAGGCACTGAGGAATTAGGAAAAACACCTGTAACTTTAGGAGAAAAGTGTCAAGGTAAAAACAATGAGTCTCAATAGGTATAAGGAAAACAACTATCAGGATGTAAGAACTGATTAGCACTGAAAGAAAGAAGAGACTTAACAGAAGAGCTTTTAATTTGTGGCTGTGGTGGAGATAAATAGGAACCATACATACTCATATTGACAGAAGCAGGAGATGGCAAATGTCTCAGAGAGAAAGATATCTCAAGATAATGAAAGGAATTCTATGTCCCACATATATACCTTCAGAAGAGAACTTAAGCCCCAAGCAGGCAACAGCCCCTGAATGCAGAGATGTTAGCTGGAATGGCATCTGTGAACGAAAAAAGGCATTGGGACAGACTTTTTTGGAAAAAATAAATTAAATTATGTAGAAATGACCAAACAACACAACAGAACATGAATGAAGGAGATAGGGAGTGCAGATTACAAATGACCTGAGAAGAAACAAAGGAAATACCTAGTTAAAAGAGAACTGAATGTGAAAGGAAGGAACATATCCTAAAGGTCAGTCGTGTTCCGAAATGACTTAATTTTAATGAAAATCTGAGCATACTAAAGAGAACAACATGCTAAAGATAGATGAAGAAGATATGGAGAGGTTTTTACATTATTTTTTTTTATTTATTTTTTTTTTTTTTTACAAATTATTAAAGGCTGAGACACTTGGAACAAAGGTGTGTATAAGGTTCCAGGATCCAACCTTGTACAGACAGAACTTAAACTGAAAACATTTTCCTCAGGATACTTCATATTATAAGAATGAAGAGCATTTTTTATTTAACCACATATTCAACATTGTAATGAACTGTTATTCCTTGCTATTATGCATGCAGGTAGCATTCAAAATAGTCCTGAGTGCAAAAGCTCTACTCCTACTTCAGATATAAATGTACATATTGATTTATACTTAATGAAATAATAAATATGGAAAATACTATGAGAGTAAATTATTCAGAGTAAATTTGACAAACTTGTATAAAATAAATAATGCATTGTAATTTATGGAAACACAGTTGAATTTAATTTATTCAAAAAATGACTGTATAATCCTTTATGAATTTTAATATTTTTCCACACTGATGTCACACAGAAATTGCAGATTATAAGAACCTAACTTTAAAAAAAAAAAGACAAAAAAGTAATGGCCACTCAATCTTACTAAGCAATAGTAGCTTGACAGTTGGCTCTAATGAAAAGAATGGGATCAAAATTATTCTTAAGAGGTATGTTTTACAAGAAACAGCATTCAAAGTAGTCTGATGTCATTCCAAATTAACTAAGGGTATGTGTTGGAATAGTTTTGTTTTGAGTTTGGTTGTGGGGTTTTTTACTAGAATGAGTGGCAGCAAGAACTGCCCAGACGGGGTCGGTAGAATACTAAGTGAAGTGTAAGGTGTGTGCATGTGAATGAACTGAACAAATGGTCGTGCTAAGGCAGTGATCAGACCTCCGCAAAGAATGAAAAACCTGTGTTATAAGCCAACACAGCTACTAAAGGTCTTCATCTTTTTTGCCTAGTTTTACTCAGTCCCTTGGCTTTTATGATAAACTTCTTAAGAGAGGTGCAAACATTTTTTATTCCTCTACCCAGACCAAAGGAGAACTAAATCTGATCTGAAAGATCTGTTATGAAAGTGTATTACTCTGAACTAAAAACCTCTTTTTGTATTCTAAAACACTAGCTTTGGGATAGGAACTAAACTGTGGAGAGCCTGAACAGAGTTGTATTTGTATCACTCTGGCTTACAAGCCAGAACAAATCTAATTTTAAAACTTATTTAGGAATGTATTTGCTTATTTAATGCTGGCAAACAACAGAACCTTTTTTTAACAAGTTAATAAAGAAGAGTCAGTTAAAATTAGGAAATCAAAAGGGGATAGTATTCATTAAACATAGCTGATGTTTGTGAAACAAGACAGAGTTCTACATCAGTTTATGATAAGAGTAGGCAAATGAATGGAAGAGAAATCCATTAATAGTTACTGAAAATGTAGAAAATACTTCTATCTTAGGTAGATCCTGCACTGAATAATTGGTCAACCAGGCAACATTAACTGAAAGTATCATATAAACTTCTGCTTCTGCTGTGGATATTCAGTTATGACTGTTACTGCAGTCTCTGTAGGTCTTTGGCTTTACCTACTAGAGCCAGTCCATGATTTTATGCTACAATGCATTTGCTTGCACATGGGTAATAATTCGTTGTGATATGTATGGCACTGGTAGGCCTATCAATTTTATACCATAATGCCTAAATTTTAGATGTGTAATCTTTGGAATAGAATCTGAAGCTCACGGTACAGTACAGGAAAGATTACATTCTTCTGTCCAAAATAACAGGTACCTATGTGAAGAAGAGTCTTTAATATCTCTTGGTTCAAGCACCATAATTAAGCCTTCATCCCTAAATTAGCACTGCCTCACCAATTCTGTACTCAATTGGTTTTCAAACCATGACAGAGTTCCAGTGCCTATGTATTATATGATGCTCTACTAGTTAGAATATTTGTCCAAGTAGAAGATGCTAAATCTAGAGTGTCTCAAACTGATGTTCCCATGACTAGCAGCATACACTACAGCACTCAACAGTATGTTCAGTTTCAAATGGCACAGCACAGAATACAGATGCTTACAGGTCTCTGAGTTTAGAGGTAGTCTAGGATTTTAAATGCTTCTACAGTCTGGCTCTTTACAAGTGTGATTTTCTTTTTACTTCAAATTTGTAACTCTGAGTCTGAAGTCCAACCAAAAAGTATCTTCAGCACATAACTGAGTCAGTTGAAAAACTCTGGAATTTTAGTACCAACCAATGCAACGTTGTTGACATAAAAGATTCATGAATCTACTGTTTAAACTTCATGTAAGTATATATGTTCAGATTAGTACAATATTTTAATTGGGAAAGTTTGGCTCATCTACCTCTTTCTAGTTGGCTTAGAAAATCAGTTTTATTCAACTGAAATTGCTCTTGGGCAGAGATGTCTTTTCTCCAACTTGTCATACACATACTTAGGTAATGTGATAGGACAGTACAGTTTTATCTCATTTAATTAAGAAATTGTTTTGTTACACAACTATGTCCTATCCAGCTAGTAATGTTGTTACAATTTACAGTAATTTTATACAATCTAGTAAAGATTCTAAACTCACTGTGTTAAGTAGCCTGCCTACATGCGTGATGTTGAACAGCAGATGCTAAAGTGCTTTGCTGGTTCTTGGTGTAAATGACTACACAAGGTGCAGTCAGTGAAGAACTGTTTCTTTCTGAGATACGTGCCTTTAAAGTTTCTCTGAGACATAGTCTGTGTGCAACATGGTTTGAGTTTGAAAAACAATCAAACTGCAAACCAAGGTATACTGCTTTTCTAACATGCAGTACAAGCTTTTTTTTTTTCTTTTTTAGCTTTCCATATGCCACCATGTTACTGGAAGAAGCTCTTTGCTGGTAATTGGCTTAGGTCTTTGTTTTGATTTATAATGTCTTCTGGGTTTCTGGCACTAAATCTGGGTTAGACTTAAAATCCCTAGACATTTAATGCAACCTCTCATGTCAGTACACATTTCCTTGGCTTCTGATCAAAGACACTTTTGTTCAGACTTCTTTTTCAAGAGACCTTCCACTTAAAATCTTTTGCAGCTCCCTATGGCATTTACAGGTACTAAGACAATTGACTTAGCCTTAGCATATTTATAAGAGTTTAAGAGCACTTTTTACCTCTTGTATCACAGAGATTTCAATAATACAGACTTTTGAGAAATGTTATATTCATCTGGAAGTCCTGATATTCAGTTGTTTAGTCTGAAATGGCTCCTCTTAGGATTCCAAGATGGCCTTAATTTAAAAATAAATAAATAAATTGTGTAACAAGTAATATATGTTCTGATTTATTTTTTTTCTGAAGACCCTGTAAATAATTTTTTGTCACATTGTGGCAGATCAAAGGATCTGGTAGTTCACCAACATTTAAACAGAAAATTACATTTGCTCAAACATTCTTGCAGAGAAGGTTAAAAGGTATCTGATTACAGAGCTTTAAAACATGATAAAAGGAAACAGACTACCTCATTTGAAGTTTGTGCACTTAAAACTTGTTCAGTTTACTTATTTTGAAAAAAAGTAATTTATTTCTGAAGCAAAGTGATTACTATGAATGCCAGTAAAATGAAAAATTATTCAAATGAACAGTTTTTATTATCTGAAACGAAGCATTTTACTCCAAAACAGGTAAAGTCTATTAAGCACATGAACAAACAAAAACAAATATAGACGTTTTGGACAAGCGTTAGCTATCTAGAATTAACTTCAACTGACTTCAGATATAACTTGAAAGTATGAAGGAATTTGCTAGTCCAAAACTTATTAAAGTCAGGAAAAGTATTTGCTGGTGTTTTTGACCTTTAGCACTTAACAAAAATAGATTTTATACAATGCTTAGCTGTGGAAAATTTGTGAGATTTTTTTAAGACACGTTCTATCACAGCCATTTTGTAGACAACAATATAGACTAATGGAATTAAAACTTGAGATAGACAACTGATGAAGATATGCTAAATATTAGTAAAGTACAGCACAAATGATCTGCACAGACAGAATACTTAATTGGAACTTTCCTTGCCTTGAAATAGTCCTCAGGCTGAAATGAAATATCTCACTCTTTTTGCCTACATTTCAAGTTCATTATTATGAACAGTTTGTGAGATGAGAACAGCTATTAAATTAAAGCTGTGTTAGTGGAGTCTCCACCTGGTCTGGCATGTAAGGTTTCAGCTTCTGTGGCTCCATCAGCACTTGGACCATCGTAGCTCTTTCCTTAGGCCTTCCTCAGCATTGCTGTGTGATCCTTGCCACTGTGCAACTGGCAGATGGATGGTCGCACAGAATGGGCTGTTTCCAGACAGCATCCAGTCCCATGTTTCCAGTATTTCCTTCCAGTATTAGCTGTTCCGTATTTCAACTACCACTGTAGTTCCATCAGTTTCAGAAAATATCAGTCTGGGTAATCTTTTAGCCCCAGTCCAAACCAGTATAGCTTAGCTTAATTTTCAGGAATATTATTCCACCACTGTAGGGCACTGGTATTCAAAATATTATGATGCCATCTTACATTGGGACAGGCAGGAAGCTTAGCGATACAGAAGTAGCTAAGTGTTAATATGGATGAACTGGAAGTTGTGCAAATTTTGCAGCTGTATAGATCAGTGGTAAATGTCAACTACACAACGCGTGTTCATTTTGGTGCTTGGAGTCAGGTGCCCCCCTCATCCCAGACACCTGCTTTCACCTCCCAGAGCCTGAGTCAGCCTTTTGTCCTCAGGTCTAGTCGTCTGAGACAGTGTGCTGCCAAAGTGGCAGATTTTTTTCTATGAATACTATTCCTGCATTTTCAGAACTCACTCTTGGCTCAACATGTTTACCATCAAGAGAGGGATGAACTTTTCTTTAAGATAATTGGCAGTATGAATGAAATAACATACAATGAGTTCTCAGGTAAAATTGTATTTTAAAAACCTTGCAAAGAGCAGGCCAGAGGTCACACCATACCTTTAATTACAGAAAAAAGTTGTCACTTATTCAAGTAACTAACATTCCGCTATTGAAGTCTCCAAAGTGTGCTACTCCAGCAGACACGCTCTGGAATGGAAGATAGTGGGATAGTACTGAGGGGTAGTGGGGAGCTTTCCATGAACTGGCAAAACCACGTGCCAAGCGCAGAGACTGGGTTCCCCGGCTGCCGCGTCCCCCACGGCAGGAAGCACCGCAGCACTGGCTGAGCGGCTGCTCTGACAGCAGCTGGGGCCAGGGCCTCTTCTAATCAAGTACAGAACGGCAATCCTCTCCCCTTCCCATTTTTAAGAAATTAAAATTTTGCAAAAAACAATTAAAAATGGAAACAGTCAGTACTAATGATAACTAAATAATATTATGTATCATTGAGGATGATATACCTTTTTGTCTTCTGATTTAATAACAGCTCTTGCAAAATCTACATTAATATTAACAATAGGGTGGTTTTTTTTTTCAATTAGAGCACTCAAGTGTGGTCTAGAAAAGTGTCTTTCAGAGTCTGATTTTTTTTTTTAATTAATACATCAATACGAAATATGAAATTCAACAGAACATCAAGCATATTGTTGCCAAGCAACTAATGATAGCCCATTATGGGTTTTGTATGTTTTAGACAACAAAGCCATGTTTTGAATTCCCTAAAATAGAACTATTTATATCTGTGATACTCTTTACAACAAAACAATATTTCTTCTTTTGCTGTTTTTCTATGGCTACCTGTATTTGCATATTATCTAAGCTTCAGGGGGGAAATAGCCCTGATAAGAACTTGAAAACTACGCCCAGTCTTGTCCATTGGATTTTTGTTTAGTTTGCTCAGCTTTGGAAAATAAACTGTTATTTCCCAAAATATTCAAAAGTACTTTTGAAGAGAAAGTGTGGGAAAATAAAGGCTGAAAGAAAAAACCCAAACAAACCACACAGCAGTATGTTCTCAATTTCTCACAAAACACAGTCAGAACTCTCTGAGCACTACCAAAGGGATACCTTATTTTGGAGATCAGTCTTACTTCTGACTCTGCTTACAAGGCTGACTGAATATTCTTAATCTTAATCTGCCCCATATGATATTGCATCATTGCTCATTGTTTTTCCTGCTTATTTACAAGTGAAAATAAATATTTTAGTTTTCTACCTTGGAAAAAGTAGTACAAGGAATAAAAGAAAACACAAGTTCTATTCTTTGCATTTTCCTCAGAAACAGTGAATCTGATTTCAATGCTCAACAAATATTTGAAGTAGATTTTGTAAACTACTGCATGTATTTCCATTGGAGCAACTGTTGAATTCTAATCGACTGATTTAAAAATGTAGATCACAGAAGAAAATTGTCACTAAAGTTTCCACCTCATGCTTGAATATTTTTTTAAGAATCATCCCCAAATGTGAAACTTACCTTAAAAAATAGAATTATAAACAGAGCTTCAATTAACATACTAATGAAATAAAAGCGGTTTTAAGAGTTTTACCAGAACATTGATGTCTGACATTGATTTCCTGACAGAGAAATTAAACAGCTGGATATTTCTTTCTATTGTTTTAATTTATTTAACTTCAGAATCATGGATGTTCTGGGAAGTCCAATATTTTATATTCCTTAGCAGTAAAAAGGACTTAATTGAGGAAAACAACACTGCCACTCCAAAAAAAAAAAAAAAAGGTTTTGCGGAGTACAAAATACAAATAGTGACTCTACTAAACATTGAAAAAGCATTCTAGCAGCATTCTTTATGTCCCAGTAAGAACTTCTGAGCTTTAATTTTTGATAGCAGATTATTGTTTTTATTATACTGCTTTGTTGTTTATTATCAATACTGATTAATATGATGACATTATCTCAAAGATTTAACATGCAGCAGAATTCAATTTTGATTATTCTTTTTCAAGTAAATTTAATAATTTACAATCAAAGTTAAATAACATCCCTGAATCCTTGTTTCAAGATGACATATTGTGTACTTGCTATAAGTGGCAGAGAATGGTCAAAGAGAGAAGTCTAGCTAGGACAAAGACAAGATTGTGCTGATTTAAGATTAAATGTATGTTTTATTTTTCTTTAATCTCTCTTATTTCAGTCTTCTAGTTAACCACAATTTTTGGAGAAAAAACCCTCAGTGTTGGAGAGTCAATTTCAAAACATCTCCACTAATGTAAAGAATGTACCTTCTATGTACAAATCTGAAAAAAAAGGTTCCTAAAACCTGAAGAACTTACTATAGTGCTTCTCTCTCAGTTATATTATTAAGAAATAAAGGTTGCTTAAAATGAACTGTTCATTAAAGAGAAAAAATAAATAGAAAATTAAAAGTACTTGTAAAATAGGAAAGGGCTACACTGATAGTATAAATCTAAATTGACATTTACAGAAGAAAGATAGGTGACAAGGCTGTCCAAAGACAGATGTGGAAAATTGATGTCCAGGTTGGTTTAGAGACAAAAATATGTTCTCTTCAACTCACACTCTGGGAGAAAAAGAAAACATATCAGTGATACAAATTTGTTCTTAGATCTGAATAACAAAATTATCCATCATTCTGCAGAAAATTAAAAAAAGAAATGCTAAATTATTCTGAATAAGCTCTGGAGCATGTCAAAGTCCTTTATTTCAAGATTATTTGGGAAACATTTTAGCATTTAAAAGAAGGCATTAATTTATTATTATTATTATTATTATTATTTTAAATCCTGAAAGTCACATAAATATTATCCGTGCCTTTGTAAAAAGTTGAATAAGAACCCTCTGACCCTTTAAGTATGTTTTCATGAATCTTAAGATATCACAAAATGCGAGTAAATTTGGAAAACAAAATGATTATTTAATGACACTGATTCCGAAGAATTTTCTTTACAATAGAATTGATACCTGTGAAGTAAACACAAAAATTACAGGAAAGCAGAATTATTGATGAGTAATAATTGTATCCTCACAATGGCCCAGTATTTATCATCTCTTAACCAACAAAATTGGCAGCATTACCATCCATAGAAGCAGAAGGAGACAACAAGCATGATTTTCAGATTATACCCCTTTGTCCCAACTGTTTCATTTCTTTTGAGATTCCACCAGCCAGAGACATGATATAAACAAGTTGAGGTACCACAAAGGGAGTTACCAAAAGAGATACAGCAAAGCTATATCCAACAAGGACCACATCCACACAGAGACATCCAGGAAAGGGCTCTTCTATAAAGTAGGACTTTGCAACAAAACATTGAGGTCTACACAGGGAGATCCAATCCAGGACTGCAGCTGGCAGGAAAAAATACAGAATCTGCCAAAATTAGGAATTTTTAGATAATCTCCTGGATATTTTCCATAGACTCCTACCCAACGCTTATATGTCAGTGGTCTCAGTTGTGTTTTTTTTATTATTTCCTCTTCTATAACGTCTCCACTTGCCTTCCTCTCCCCTGTCCCCTCCATGCCATCATTTTATTATGTCTTTCCTCTTAGACTATTCCCATTCAAGTAAACATAGTAATATAATGGTTTCTACCAAACACCTTACTCAGGCTGCCTAGACACTGACAACCTACCCCACACTCTGACTTGTATGTTCACTGACTGCCTTTTTGGAAGAGGGACTCACCTGCTGGTTTAAATATCACTTTTTTTCTTTTGTGCCTTCTAAAATGGAACAGCTTTTGATTTGTTTTCTCACTGTGCAATAATATGAATGTTAAAGTTATCAGCTTAATGAGTGTATTATTGTGTAAATTTGAATTTCTATGTTTTAAAAAGGGTCAGGCTAAATCCTCACAGTGGTTCCTTTTGACCTTAAAACTAATGAAAATTCCCCTTTCTTTATTCAATCTGTATTTCATTGCAGCAGTGTCCCAAAGTTTCATATCCCTTTCTGAAAGGAAATAATTATGGATGAAATCATTATCTAAAGTAATTTGGGACACAACCCATGTGAAACTGGGATGGAAGAGTGTGGCAGTGGGACAGCAGATGCAGAATTTTCTTATCTTCCCCTATTCGGATAAAATAGCTCCAAAAAAAGAATTTGCAAGAATTGACAACAGTGCCAAATTCCAGGCATATCTCTGACTGACACATGGACTGCTTGGTTTAGTTAAGTATCCAGATGGGGACTGGAGACTGTTAGGCAGGGAACAAGGATGGAGACAGTGTTGTATTTGGCAGTGATTGGAAGGGGTATAGGAACATCAGTGCCATTGACTGATAAAGATTTGTGTTGTGATTCAAAAGAGATCTGAGGGATGGATGCTGACGGCTAAGGTTCTAAATCTGGATCTAAACCGGTAAAGGAGTGAGGAGTGGTACAGTCTATGGTGTTGTAACGTAGTGAAGCTTTCATATTCATGCATAGCGTGGTAGGCAGTAAGGAGAGACAGAGAGTAAGATAAAAACCTGTTTTGTCCTCTATTTGTTAATATAATGGATAGTTAAGGTGTCCAAATAGTCTCCCGAGCCACATGCTTTCATTCAAATAGAGATCTGTGTTTTAAGGTTTCTAAAGAAACTTTGCAAGAAGCACATCAGCGCTTGCTTCACAGGGGAGTGTGGCAAAGTGAATAGACATTTGATAAAGGGGGAAATGAGATCACAGCGGAAAACAGAGATGAATGCAAACCTTATTCTCTGATAACTGGGATAAAATCTTTCCCAAAAATTTTGCTGTAAGAGTTTGTATAATAAAACATTGTTTTCCATAGTTATTTCAGAATTAGAATAAAGTATACTGTATATACTTTAACATTCCATGTAAAATTATAAATAATGAGGAAAAAGTATTCCTAGAAGTAATGGAATAGCACCTGGAATCCCAGACCTCTAACAATATGTTCTGCCAGTTTTATTTTACAGGTTTGGAAAGTGAGATGATTTAGATGTTTAGTATCCAATAAGGTTTTATTGTGTGGACAGAAAAAGAGAAAACATAGAATGGCCCACAATGTTTGTAAAACAGCAGACATCACAACCTGCCAGCTGTTCAGATTATTTTTTTTTAGTTTAACAGATTTCTAAACTGTCACAGGTCATAAAGTCTTTGAACCAAGGAGCTACTTGGCACTAAATATGTGCCAGGAGAGGAACAGATAACCAGATAAACTGATTTTGCAGAACCAAAAAACTTTATATAATTAATATTTGAAAGTACTCAGCATTATCATGGAAAATGTGGAATATGAGTAAAATTACCATAATTATTATAATTATTACTAGGTAACTTAAGCCTGTTGCTATATTTGGATTGTGTTTCTATATTTTTAAGAGGCAGTTCTTTTATCTATGAATGGATATGCAGATTATACAGTTTCCTTTCATTTACTGAAACATTTGCTGAGGTCTAACACTTAAAAGGTCTGAAAATGTTTTTATCATAAAATAAGAGCCAAAATCTGCAATGATTAGGTTAGCATTAATCAAATACATACTTCTGCAGAAGCTGTGATTTTCTAAAATGTTGGTATAGCCAACAGGAATTCTATAGTGTTTACTTTGCACAGTAGGGTTAATACCTAAAAAGGATAATATTTCTCTTTTGAAAAAAGTATTTATTCTTGTATTATAGGTGACAAAATTAAAAAAGCAATATAAAAATTCTCTTGCTTATGCAAATATGGAAGGAGAGGAGGAAGAGGGAAGGCTTTATAAATTGACCCAATTTTTAAGGCTTTAAATCTTCCCTTATGCAATTCTACTTTATAAACATACTCTTAAGAGAATATAATGCATTTGCAAAAAAAGCTGGAATATGTCCAGGATTTACACAACCTCATCAAGGAAGTGGTAAATGAAAATAATACTCAGAGCAGTAACAACATGAAAATGAAAATAACTTTGGAGAACTATCTTATCAATTATTTCAGAGTGGACAGGTGGATGTGGATGTGTGTGTATGTCTTCTGTGTAGTGTTACATAGGCAATAAAAAAATCTACATATAAAAAATTTCTTCTGCAAAGTCTGTGGAACATGAATTTTGCACTTCTTGGTCCAGTGAGCAATTAAATTTCTTCTCTTTCTTTACAAATAAATAGCAAGTGAATGGAAAATTTTATGCAAATAAATGGTCATGATACATAGAAAAATTGACATGCTGGAATTATGAAGCTTCTGTACATTTGTAGGTGTATTTTATAGATATAAACAGATAATAAATTCTAAAAAGGAGGTGGTAAGATATTAATGACAGGTAATTTTTTTTTTTTTCTGACAGAAAGTTTATTATTTTAGAGTTTACCAAAAAAACTACTAACCAATATTTTCCACAGAAAACAGTATCTTCATGAAAATGAAACTAATTTTGTATTGGTTCTTATTTGTATTTTAATTAAATGCATGTTTTGCTTTGAATCTTTGTTTCATTCTCTATTTTGAAACCTAAAACTTTTTAGAAAATATTTATCCATTAATTTGCCTGTTTTCTTTTCTCTCACATCCTTTCTATCTTTTTTTCATTGAATGGAAACAAAAGGATCTAATCTAGTACTAGACTAGAGTGAGCCTTTCGTTGAACTTTCCTTACCTTAAAAAATAATCACTCTTCTTAACGAAAGAACAATTATTCCATGATGTGATTATATAAGAAATTGAATTGTTCATAAACTCCTGAGATTCTGATTGGTATTTTGAACTCTAAACATTCTCATATGTGCTTTTAACATCAAGCATGTGAATAAGCCTCATTGACTTCAATGGAACCTCTCAAATACTCAGAGATAAGCACCAATTATAATACCGGACTGAGACAGAACACACTACATATTACAGTGTTCGTTCTTCAAGTCTAACCCAATCAAATGAAAATCAAAAGAACATGAACATGTTAAAATGAATTTTTCATAACTCTATGGATTCATAGTTGGCTCTGTTATGTGATACTACTATTTTGATTTATACCATTTCAAAAAGTACTCCCCTAAAATAACTATTTTGAGGAAAGACCATAAAGTTGAATTGGACCAGCCAACATGCTGAAGTTTCAAGGAGACTTCAAGAGAAGTTTTGCTAAGGACACTTCTTTTTATGAAGTTAGCTAGCATTATGTATGACTATATAAAACTAAAATTTAAGAATAAATGGTCTTTGCCTATCATTAATGTCTTTAAGGTGAGCAAAAATTTATGGAGTTGCTGAAGAGTAGGTATTATCTAAAAGTTGTCCTCTATAGAACAGGAACATTCAGGAAAAAAGAAGCTTGTTAAAAGAAACATTTTAGCTATAGAGCTAAACAGCGGAGCCTTGTGATCAGCTGTTAAAACTGAGGGGGAAGACACCTGAGCAAGGAAGCTAGAAGTTATAAAGGGCAGGAAAGTACCTTTCAGTAGCTTGATCTCAGCATGAGGAGAGGTGATTAGAGGAAGAATGGGAATAGGCTTTTGTAGCAGCTTAGTAGTATAACTAATAAAGAACAGAGAAGACAAGCTTTAAGTTGTGTCCCACAGGAGTTATCAGAGCATACAAATTTTAAAGAGAAATAAGAATTAGATGGAGGGGTTTTATATGCAAGGTGACTGCATTTCTCTAATGAGTAATATCTTCAGGTGCTTTACTGGTAAGAAATGAAAGTGGTTTGGCTACATGCATGGCTTTCTCTCTGGCTTTTGTATGTTCTCTCTTCTTACAGGTTAATCACAAACCAGAAAGTTTACAGCTTCAGGTTGGAGAAGAGGTGTATGGTGGTCTGCTGAATGAAATCTGGGGAATTAACAGTAGAACCTAAAGAGAGATATTTTCCTGTCACAGGAGTAGTAGATTAACAGATGGCTTTTATATGGGATTATTTTTAGGATCCTGAGGGAAAATAACGTCAGGATTTTGTTTTGATTGAGGGGGTGAGGGTAGAGGAGGAACACACAAAAACCAACAAAGCACCATGTAGGCATTCAGGATCTGCCTAAATTGGCCTTCAAAAATGGAATTTATCTATATATACATTTGAAATATCAGTAGAAGATCCTGGTGTTACTCTGCTAAGGGATGGCTGTTTTCATTCCGCCTTTAATTATTATAATTTTCCCATTGTATTCTGTGTAATCTAGTTAATGTTTTCCACATTACCACAATGTTGAAACATGTTAGAAGTTACAAAATAATATCTAGTAATCAGCTTCACATACCTTTGAATGACAGGCCGATGGAGTCTGTGAATAAAAACTTTCTGAAGTACCTTCTGAATACAAAAAGGTTGTCATCGCAACTTTTTTCAGTGTGTGAATAATACATATTCTAAATTCTGTAGCTTCTATCTGAAGACAAATGTTTTTTATCTACTCATAGTGCAAATACAGAACAACCTAATTATGGAATCAATGGTATAAACAAAACATTCATAATTATAATTTAATAGGAAAATACCTCTTGCCTGGTATGAACATGATATATATTACACTAGGTTTGCTTCACTACTTTGCAAAAATGTCTTAAATGTATAAACAGAAAAACATTGTCCTCTGATTGTCCTATTATGAATTCATTAATAGGTTGTTTCACTGGAGTAAAATTGTAGTGTACGGTTTGAATCCTACCTCTGTTGTCACTCTGCTGACATTTAAGTCAAAATGCATGAAAGCCAAAAGGTTTATTAGAGGAGTGTCACACTACTTTTAAGGCCAAGTTATGACTTAGTTGACTGCATTCTTTTTATGAGTATTTGTGCTAGTACTCTTTCAAGAAGCACCATATACATTGGAAAGGTGAGCCTTTGGCAGATGAGGTCATTCCTAAACTTCAACTAATTGAACCTATAGGTTAAAAGAATGATGAAAATATGGAACTATAGGTCACACTCAAATGAGAATAATTCCACCCAGGATTTTTTTAATATTTGAAAATATACTTTGTAGGGCTAAAAGTTCTTTTAAAGTATGTAATATTCTTCATTCTCAGGGTTTGAATTATGGTCTGAACTGCAGAATTTCAAATGGAATCCTAGTACGTACACCTTTGTATACAATCTGCTTGCTGTCTCTACAATAAAAAAATTAGGATTGGAGGTGGTACAAAGAGGTGTTCCTCCCAGTGTGATAGTTCCATACTTTATGGACAATGTATGTATATCTTATGCAATTCTCTATTCCGTCCTCTGCTGAAATAGAAGAAATAGCATAGGATTCTGGGAGCACTGCCCATGATATTTAAGTTCCATCAGTGATGGTGCAGTCAGATGCTAGCAAAACTCTTTTCCCTGTTGCTGAAGAGTACTAATTTGGGTAAAATAATTATCATAATTTGCTTTTTTCTCCTAGCAACCTTTACCCACAGTAACTTCTTCTAGTCATTTATATATTCCTATATTTCTAACCTGGAAATTATTAATACCAAAGAGTACTTCCCCACAGTTGAACATCTGTTTTAAATGTCAAGGGGATAAACATTGGGAGAAGAGTTATCTTGCATTATTTGAGTAGTAGGATGAATGGGAAAGAAAGGTTCTTGTGTGGCTAGTTTCTTAATAAAATGTTTTATACTACCCTAATACACAACCTGAACTTCTAATCAGTAGTGAATTCTGTTGGATGTTGGAATGCTTATTTATGTATTTTATATTTTAATGCAATTTACATTTTAATGACTAATAATTTCTATATATTTCAGCATGTAATAGTTATATTCTGTATTAAGTTTGTCTAGGCCTTTTGATATTTGTAACTTTAATACCTTTGATATCACATACTAACTCATTACCTTACAACTTGGACACGTAGATGTCTTTTTGCTGTATTATCTATTTCTTTGAAGTATAAAACTAATATTATTTTTAGTATTACTAATTGTTCCTTTTGCTTGCAAAGCTGAACATTTTTTCAAAGTTTTTTCACTTTTGTATAAGTAGTAGAGGGAGCTTCCTTAGATCCTTCAGAGGTGTACCTTCTAGTAACTTGAGAATGTGGGGACTTCCTGGCAGAAGAGTGTCTGCATCACAGTAGGCTTACTCCATGGCTCAAAAGCCTGTCAAAACTTTTTCATACTAGGCAACAACATATATAAATGCTGACTGACAGCTGCCTGCACAGTATTAATTTCCATCTGCATGTAAGAAGCCAAGTCTTTTAAGAGGAAGCTGATATATCAATTAATATATTCAGCTGTCCATTGCCCATCTTCTGGCAGTGGTGAACAGTTTGATTTTGGTCATCACAGCTAGCAGAGAACTAATGCCTTGAAACAGCTGATAACAATTCTCAAGGTATAGAGGGACTCCCAAAGTGAAGTTATTCAACTATGCATCCAGTAATATCCATATTTCTGAAGCTCTTTTCCCACAGCATGCTTTTTGCCCCAGTGTTAAGAGATAAACTACACAGGTTAGGTTTTAGACCTACTCTCAGCCTACAGGAACGCTTTCAGATCTTGGTCCTGAATTTTTTTCATTATCTGCTTAAACTAAAAAAGCTGGTTTATCCACCTGTCTTGTTAAGGTCTCAATGACAGCTGTATTTGTTCTATTCTTCACTCTTCAGGAGTGACCATTTCTCCTGTAGTAATATGCTTAGAATTCATGAGTTTAGTACCTGTTTGGGGTATCAGTCTCTTACAATTCTTACTCAGAAACTCCATATCCCCATGTGGCCTGCAGCGGGTGTCACAAGTATAGCAAGTATACTACGATACCACCCTCTCAACTTTTGAGAAATCTCTCTTTCTTTGAAGAAACCATGTGAAGAAGTTAATGAATGTCATGATTCCTTATACTAATACTGAAATCAACATGGCTTTCCTTCTCCATAGTTTATAAAAGATGTGGTAACATAGTGAGGAGTCTATGTTGCTTTGTCCACAATGACTTCAAAGCTTCCAGAAATGAAAATATCTCAAGTCTGAAAAACATCTGGGATGTGGTTACATGCACTATATCCATTATAGACAAACTGTCCAATTATGTGGTGGTATATGAACAATAAATTGCAGAAAACTATTTCAGGTCCTTCTGCTCTAACAAAGGCTAACTATTACTATTTATATAAAAATTTGAAGACTCAATTTTTCTTTTTTATAAAGCATAAATACAATATTTTTTTGTCTGTATACAAACCCATTGACGTGCCTCTCTTCTCTACATCTTTGCTTAACTGCAGCTTGTCAGCTGTAGTAGGAGTTTTTTTGTCCTACATATACTTCCATGTTTTGCTCCTTTAAACTAGGTAACATCTTGATTTACACAAACACACATATCCTAGACTTTAAATGTTAATTTTGTGCTACATGTGAAGAAAGTGGGAAGACCCTACTTGGTGCAGTTATTTTTGTTGAAAACTTTACAGTGATATGGCATTTCAGCACTTCCATGCTTAAAGCATAAACCTACAAACCCCTGAATCCAATAAGCTGCAGGTCAGTTTCTTATAATAAGCTGAAGTGAGTAACAGTTCCTTTTCTTAATAATGTCTTGCAAGAATGGCATTTACATTGTACTTTTTTCCCCTTCACTAAACTTTGAATTTATTGCTCAGAAAATATACTAATGGATGTTCCTTTACCATGGTATTTTATAAACCATAGATTTGTGCTCTCCCTCATGTAAAATCAGCACTGTATGTAAAATCCCTCAGTATGTTCGTTCTTAATTACTGGTTTGTTACACCAGCTGTTTAATCCAGATAATGGTCTTTGGTATTTGAAATAAATATAAATTTCACTGTTTCCAGGAAATCAATGGTAGTTTAATAAATTAATAGTAGTTATTAGTAGAAAAGGTGGGATTCATAAGGAAAATATAAAACTGATCAAAACCAGCTTCATTCTGACTTTCATAACAAACCTTCCTGAACCACAAGGTTGCAGCTTTAAAAAAATTTAACAACTAATGAAATAATCAGTCTTTATTTGAATTAATGTAAATGAAGATTACATACAAACAAAGAGGGAGGGAAAAGCAAAATTGGGGAATAAACACTGTGGAGCTTTAATTAAGAAGAAAAATCTTACCCGAGAAAGTGATAATTACATCTATTATATATTGGTGAGAATCTCTTTTGTAAAGCATTTTGTACAGTGCCTTTTAGGAAATGGAACAGGTGAAGATTCGGTTGGAACAGTGAGGAGTGCAACCCCTCCGTGGTGAAGGCTGTATGCATCTTCCTTCTATGATTATTTCTCGCAATATTAATGAGTTTCTCACTCAGCTTAGCTGAGTCGAAAAAAAACATTTACTACTGAATATTGAAAAAAATGTTCTAAGCATCAGAGGGGAAATGTTTTGAATTATTTCTTACAGGTTTTCTCAAAGAAGGTATGATGTCATTCCTTCAGCTACCTAGGAAAGCCTTTGGTTTGGAAGGTCAAATTGCTCTTTTGTCTGTTTTCAGAGTTATTGACATTAAACAGTGTAATGTATCTATCTCACTTTGCCAATGATTTTTCCCTCTCCATTACTGAACATTTATATGGTCACAGTAATTTCCAGGTTTGGTTTTAGTTATTTGCATTTAAGAATGAAACCACTCAATCTGGTGTCAGATATTAAATGAGCATACTAGGATCTACTTCAATCCTATAAATCACTGCTGCTCTCAGAAAAACTCCATGCTAAACTTTGCCTAAAATAGCGCTGGTTTTAAAAGCCCAAAATACATTCAAGATGTGCCCTAAACTGTTTTAAGATATAATCTTGTATGCTGCTGTCCCCTAACAGAAGTTAAAAATGTTGGCTACGAACAGAGTATTATTTTATGAAGGTAAAAGAGAAAAGTCTGAGAAACTATTTTTTTCCTTTTCTTCTCCCCACCCTTTTCACACATTTATGAACATACCCTAAACAGGCTAAAAAGAGTTTCTAAATCAAAACCAGCTTCATTCTGACACCCCAAATTTTGAACACCCCAAGATTTAAGGAGTTTTTTCTTGCACTTTGACTAAGTCTTCTGTGTGGTAAATATGCTATTTATTTTTTTTTCTCTAGAAGCAAATTTAAGTCCTAAATAATCTTTTTCTTATTTCTATTTTTTATTTACCTTTTATTTAAGTAATGGATATTGGTAGGCATAGTCTAAATATAAGAATTGTTTATTGTAGACAAGATTTTTTGAATTAAGTTCTTTTAATGAATAACATGACACATCAACTTTTCTTCTTAAGTGTGAGTACCATCTGTTTTTTTGAAAAATCTCTTCATGTAACTCATTGCTGAGTAAGAATAAAATAGCAAGCAATATTATCTGGCTTGTGGAAATAAAGTAGAACTCAAAATTAAAAATTTTGTAGCACATATGTTCATTTTTATCATTGGAAAACTAGGGCAGTCCATGTTTTTCACAATACCATGTTTAGGATAAAACAAGGGTTTGGGAGTTCCAGCAACTGAAAAACTTAATGGTTTTATACATTCACATGTATTTTTTTTCAATCACTGCAAAATACTGTATTAGGTGTTATTCTAACAGAGCTAGAGTGAGCTACTCATAAATAATCCACAATACTGTTCTAGACGCATTTGCTTTTTTATACAAGTGCTAATATTTTCCATCTTATTTACATGTACATGAAAATGTCAATCCTTATGCACTAATTGCATCTTTTTATAAATATGCATATTTATACTTTTTAAATTTACTATGAAAGATATTCTTATAGTAAATTTATATGGAAACAAAAGTTAAAAAGATAATAATTACAACATTAGTGTCATGATCACATGATATTTTATTAAACAAAAATGGGTCTCTTTCTAAAATATTTATGTAATAAAGAAATTAAAAAATAATGAAACAAAGGGAGAGAAGAATTTATGTGAAGACCAAAAATACATATTGCATTTGATGGATATATGGGATAATATAGTCTGTTTCTAATAATTAAATAATATAACATCAGGAGTTATTGATGGTTGACATGAAGTTGAAATTGAGTTTATTACATCAATGTTAATTGTGATATAAGATAAAATCATTGAAGCGGTATCCAAAAATGTTCCCAGGTATACTACTTTGAATATGGTGTAGCATGATATTATTCTCTTTTTTTGTAGATTTTTGTCAATGTGGGTCAATGTGATAAATTTAGCTACCACTTTCTCAACATACTAGATCCCTAGATTTTTTAAGGTTGGACAAAAACAGTAACGGTCATTTAACTTTTCCTGCTGGATAAAATGCTATAAAGTTTTATTTGATAATATCTATATAAAATCCCAAACTTCTGCTTGATTGTCATTCTTAATACATATGCTCCAGTTTAATTGTGTAACAAAGATTTCAACTGACAGAGCTTCTAGCACATCCTTAAAGCTATTCCTATAGTTAATTTTATCCACTGAAGATATTTGGGGATTTTTTTCCTATATTTTTTCCTGCTATTTCTTGTACTTTGGCAGCAAGGTCCCTAGTCTGTCAGAATTCAACTTTCCATGAGAGCAGACACAGAATTTAATAAATTAATTTCTTTCAAATGATTTAATACACTGAGGGTTTTTTAGTTCCTGCTGAAAGGAATGCTTTGCAGATATCAAATAATTGCAGTAATGTTCCCCAAAAAATTCATTTTTTCACTTATATCACCAAACTAAACATGGAATTCATGTCTTGGAGGCTGAGGATCCTGAAAGTATCTAGGAAACATCACTGAGAGACTTCTGAGCAGAAATGAAAAAATACATGCAGAAATATGCGAGGAGGGAGGGAAAACTTGGTCGAGTCACCAACAATTTATTAGTACATTTCACATCCTACCCTTTCTTTAGGGTAATTAAGCTGGATGAAATACTTCTATTTGGTTTCATGATTCTGTTTGGAGGGGATATATTGCATCAAATGTATTCTGTGATTTTAGCATGTAGAAGATGGCCTGGTTGGAGAGACCAATCTATAAAGTAAAACAAAATCATAGAATGTCTAAGTATGTGTAACGTTTGTATAGCCATTTTTGATTTAGATTTGTGTGTGTGTTTTGGGTTTTTGGTTGGGTTTTTTTCTTCCCAGGAAGCTATAAAGTAGAGTTGAACTATATGATTTTTCACTTTACAAGTGATACAGTTAAGCGATACCAAAAGGCCTAATTTTGGGGGAACATGTCAACGGCATTTGCATTTTACTCACAGGCATTGATTAAGGTCAAATTCTCATTAAAATCATCATATCAATAATTTAATAGGAACTGGATGAGGTTCATTACGAACTAATATGAAATATCAAAACAATGTGCCACATGAATATCTAGTTACAAATTTCAATAAGTTCCATCAACACCATGTTTTATCTTAATTGCTGCTTGGAAATTGAATGTTCATTCTGAATTAAACATTATTTATCAATTTCTCTATGTTTTAATAGTCATATTTCCTAGTACTACAAGAAGTCATAGGAAACCAGGAAGCATAATGTGAATGGAAGCATTAACCACACATTGTCATTGGCTTCTTTAAATACTGTGCTTGACAGAAGTAACTGAAAAATAGTATTCACTGACACCTAACTAAATACATAATCTGTGGAATACAAATAATTACACACAAAATTTGTTTAATACAGTTTAAAATATGTGAGTCTTATTTCTTCTGTATGGCTTAATATTCTTAGTTTGCTGATTCAGTGATATTGAAGCACCTAAAATAATAAAATATTTTAATTTTAATAAGCTACTTTCATATTTGCAATTCAGTTCAGGTCTGTAAGTCAGATCAAAGGTCACAAATCAGTTCAGATTCTATATTGTCTCTTATTTTTTTAAGTTTCTGATTTCTTTTTAAAGCATTGCATATTTTTACCTGAAAGTCTTTTTAGCTTATGAATTATCAAATGCGTATGAGTGGAAGCAGCAATATATGTAGATGATATTTGTTCCTACTCTTTTATAATTTAGTTAAGCATAGCCACACTGCTATTTCCTTATTCTTTTTTACTTCCATTCTGAAAGAGCAGCTTCTTAAAGCCTAGAACCAGAGAATGTGAAAGAGCAGGGGAACAATTTACATTACATAGGGTTATTTGGAATATTATGCAAATACCATTACCATTTCTTTATACTGAAATTTTGAGAGGATTAATCTTTCATATTTATTGACAATGGGTGACTAATTTACTTGTGCCCATTTAAAGCGAGTATTTATTCTTAAGACAGATATTCTACACAAGTCAAAATACAAATGCATAACTTTCTTCTTCCTCTGAATATGCAACTTATATTTTTAGATATTGTACTATGAAATTGGTGTTAATTTTAGTAACAATGAAAGAAAAATAACTGAGCATCAATAATCCATCTGGCAATGCCTGTGGCTACTGCAAGTTATATGATAAAATTCTACATACACTGATGCTGTATATTTTATATCATAGCAACTTCAAAAACACACTGTATGGTTTTAAATCAGTCAGAAAAGTCAGTGCTATATAATTGTTTTAATGTTTTAGAGGTGGAAAACCATTGTTTGAGAATTTTCATATATTACTTCTAAAAATTTTAACTTATTATATTTTTATATCTGAGAATTTTAAAAATTAAAGTGGTTTCTTTTCAGATGAAGATAGAGATTTGTTCAATTGGAAGGTGACCATTGCTGTCACCATGACATCCTATTTTTTCTTCTTAAATTCACTTTTGTACTATAAATATAGATGGCACAGCCATTCTTCAGTGCCACTTACTGAAACAGAGTTCTTGCACTTAAAGGGAGAGAAGCCGTGTTTACCAGTTTTGGTAAGCCACAGAAGTTTTAAGGCTTGATAACAGAAAAATTAAAGCAATATTTTTGTCTGAGCTTTGCCTAGGAAGCAAAAAAAGGGGAACGGATTAATGCAATTCTAACTATCTGAAATCAGCTAAATAGTACCTGAAAACTGAACAGAGCACACTTTGGGCTTTTAAAAGTGAAAACAATTAATATTGTGAATATGTGACGTGTGTAAAATGTGAAAGAAACCCGTCTCAGTTTTATTTGTTCCTTTGTCACTAAACCAGGAAAATGCATTTGGTAAGGCATAGATAGCTGAAACAAGATTCCATTTCTATAGGGAAAGCAAGAAGCAACTAGGACACTTTCAGAAAGAAACAAAACAAAACACCCCCAAAAAACCTCCAAAAAACAACAAAAACCAAACCAACCATCCAAAAACCCCCACCCCACCCCCACCCCCCAAAAAAAAAACCCCAAAAACAAAAACAAAAGACCAAACCACACCAGATTTTTTACTTACAAAATTATTGGAATAAGTAAAACAAACTGTATTCCAAATTTCCCAGCTAAAGCAATGAACACTGTGGGGTTTTTTTTTCCTATTTGATGTCAGTTCTTGCCAGTTCTAAACATAATGAACTGTGATTTAGTATTTCATGTGTTTAGCCGGATTATTGTTATTTCAGTTTGCTGCCCTGCATAAGTGTTTTTACCTTAATCTCTGAGGTGTAAAAATTGTGTGATGTTTCAGATGCCAGGAGGGGCTAAATGCCATTCTTGGAAGGATATGCTTTTGAACTGGCAAGGAGACCATAATTGGCAGTGAGAGTAAGTAGTTTTTATGTCAAGGTTGTCAAACCTATTTTGCTGCCAGCTCTTGGCTAGAATTCTGCTTAATAGCAGATGGCATTGTTTTTTAGATGTTCTTGAATACAGCAGATCATTAATTCCCCCTGGATATGCTCAGACACCTTATATGATGAATTTTCCTGCCCACATGCCTGTGTACTCTGTAGAAATCTATGTACTTTCTTTATATTCTATGGAAATCATGATCCATTCTTAAAACATACATACTGTGTATAAGCTGTGCAACATAACTACATGATCTTTATTTTTAGAGTGGATGTTTTATTTTTCAACATGCAGTTATTTGCAGGCACAGTTGTCGCTATTTAGACACCTAAAAGTGCACCCAATTACCTTGATTGTTATGACATATCTGAGAGGAAAGAGGCTTACTGACATAAAATATCCTTTTGGTTTTATGAATAGACAGTTGTCTTGCTGTGTGAAAGAGCTGGCACACACCGGGTGGTTGATTTGAAGTCCCTTCAACTCAGGCCACCTGAGACTGATTCTCCAGTGCTTCACATATTGTACATCTGCACACTGTGTGCTTGATACCAGATTGCACGAGTGAATTCCCAGGTTTAGGGTCCATGAAGAGGGGTCTTTTTTTCAAAACGGTAGAAATCAGTAGCCGTGTTTCCTTTGCCAAGAAAGCATAGAGTTCAAATTAATGAGGAGGCCCAGTGAGGTTGCCAAGGTAGGCACTGAATTACTCGTCACTGCTCAAGGAGTTTTGATGACTAAAAGCTGCTTTCTCTTTGCAAATTCTTAATGGAAATGTATAATGGAAATTACTCTGTCCTTCTGCGGTGGGGGTGGAGGAACCAACCAAAGAAACTATTTCATTGTATGTATTAAAAATAATGTAAAGATACCAAGATATCTTAATTTTCGGTTCAGTTCTATTAACAAAGTTATGTTTTAAAAGTCTTGAGGAAACCAGATATTCCAGGGACAAAGTTAGAGAGTAGATAACACTGAATTTGTATAGACACCACTAGCTGGCTTTTGAATGATCATTTCTGTTAAATACCTGATGATTTTTGTTAGGAATTTCAAAAACTGTACCAAGGATGCTAGTCAACAGTCTCAAGAACACACCAATTTACAAGCAGTTGTTTATTTAAAGTTTTTATCAAGTGAGATTTAGAGGAGAGAAAGAATCTGAGCATCTTGTGAAAGATATTAAAGGTCTTGAAGAATTTATTTTCTAGAAAGAAAACAAAAATTTAGTAGCACCTGAGGGAGTTTGGTTATAAAAGTGAAGAGCCTGGGATACCTCTAAGAGCATGCTCTGCTGTAACAATACTATCATCCTCTCAGTAAACAGAATATACTTTGTTTTTTGAGAATTGAAGAATAACTTATGTTTCATTATTTTTTCTCCTTTAGATTCCTGTGCTAGGTTTGCAGCATATTGGAAAACAAAATATTAGAACTTCATCATTCTGAAGTGTGTGATGCAGAAGGGGAAAATAACAGTTTGCTCTGAAGCATGGAAGGAATCTGGCACCAGGTCTGGAGTGTTGCCATATTGAGTTCACTGAGATGTTTCCAATTTAGGAGACAGTCAAGTTTCCCCACATTTTTTTGACATCTCAGCATCTGTACTGATTACCTCACATTATATTGGCAACATGATTATATTTTTTTGGTGTGTGTGGTTTTACAGGCTGGTTTTAGTTTGGTCATACCATTAAAGCCACTGAAAATCAGGGTTCTTTTCAATCTAGTTTCATAACTAAGGACACTTACATTTTAGTTTCAAATATAATGGTATTTTGGCAGGCAACTGTAAGGAAATAATACCTGTGCATATTTTCCTGCTATCTAGCAAGGTTTGTTTTTTTCAATACTATTCCGTCTTCATCCCATCCCATTTGTGCTTGATATACCAGAGAAAATCCTGTTGTTTGCACTGAATATAAATTCAGTGTCTCTTATTCCTGGAGGGATTTTTTTCTTTGTTTGTTTAATAAATTCCTTATATATGACATTAGGACTTAAAAAAAAAAAAGTATTCTTTTTCTACTATTAAGCAAGGACTGGATTTACAATCAAATACCTTTTGATTTCTGACTATGTAGAATCATCTTGCATTTAAATTCTATTAATTAAAAGCAAACAATCAAAAATATGAAGCCCCTAAAGGACTTAGAGAAGTTTTCTTTAAGGAAAAAAATCCATTTACTAAAGCATAAGCAGAATAATTGTGCATACATTTAAATTCCAAATGAAAAATCATATTATAATATTTCTTGTGCACATCCATTTCAATCTTTCTAATAATATTAGCAGCTGAAATAGCCAATTGTCATCCCAATATCTCTAGTTACTCAGTTATGATCCCTTTTACACACAGATAGTCTCTCACATATTAGTTATTTTAGCATTTTCAAAGCTACCAGCCTTATTAATTCTTTCATGAGACTGTGGTTTAGAAAATGTTGCTATTGACGCATCTTTATCAGACAAAAGCATAATGATCTGAAAAGAGTAGATAGTTTTATCATGATAAATTTCTTTCAATCTCTGTCAAGTTGAAAGTCCTTTGAAATATGAAAACAGATTTGGAAAATACTGTCACAAGTTTAGAATGTAGTTTAAGATTTTTTTTTTTTGGACAATTTGTGGGACCAGTTTCATTATGCCATACTGCCAGCCAGAAGCATTAACACTGTTCATCTAAAGCTTCACAGTTGCGGTCTCATTCAATGTCTTAGCAATGAAGCTGAAGGGAGGATGTTGGCAATGGCAGTACTGTTGCTAATAACAGAGCCGCCTATAACTGAGAGTAAAGGACCCAAACTGTGTGGTTTATTATTGACTTCTGCAGAATATCTCTCTGTTATATCCTTTTGGGCAGACAAATCTGATGTTTTCCCCTTCCCTGTCACGGTGTTTCTTCACCATTGCTAGCTTGTCTTTAGCTTTCACCCTTAGATTTGTCTTTTAAGATTGCTGGTCCAGAACAAGTCTGTGATTATGCTGCTAAATTCTGTAGTGAAATGTGAAGTTAACATAACGCCTACTATACTCTTTTGAAAGAATTTTCCTTGAAATAACTATATTAATATATCTAACAGAATCAGCTGATGAGGCAATGTGAATGTTAATGCTACTGTAGGAACACAAGAATGTGAAGAAGGAAGGAAAAAATTTAAGAAAGAATAGTGAAAGTAAGCACTTGAAACCAAGAGGCCATTAAGACTTGATATCACCAATGCTTTTAAACAGTTGTAGTTTCCTTGTCTTGTAATACTTTGGTCCTTATTAATAAATTATTTCATACTCCCCTGCTAAGTCATTCCCTTTTTCATAGACATGAAACTTATTTGATTTTTATAAACTGTTCTGTGGAAAAACATATCATTTCTTGTGCTGGGAAGTAAGCCTTTATTTTGTTAACATTGGCTAATCTCAGCTAACATTCTAACAGGCTAACTTATAGTCAGAAGGAAACATAATATTTACTCTGTTGTAGTAGAATATCATTTTTTTAAAAAAAGTATAATTATTATTTTTATCTTTAATATTTTATATGAAACTTGTTAAGAAACAGATTTAATAAACAAGCCATTCTGAATAAAACTTTCATATTCTTAATGTTGTTGATAAATGATACAGAACTTCAAAGAGATTTGGTAATGTATCAGTTTAATGTGTTCTTATAATGGAAGCTCTATTATTACTAGCATGATTTTTGTAGCATGTCTTGTTCCTTCAATAGCTGTCATTTAAACATGAAAGGTTCCTGCTGTGCATTGCCTTAGGTTATGATTTTCTAGCTTTATAAATAAATGATATCCAGTCTAAAGTGATGGAATATTGGGCAAATTGAGCAAATATTTATGGAATACTGTCAAATAAAAATGGCAGTAGATAAAATCTGCATTGGTACAAGATTAATCTAAAATACAATACAACTGCTCATGATTTTAAAATGAAGTCTGAAATTGAGAAATCCCGATATTAAACCTGTTTATTATTTTATCTAGTTAAATGTTTTTCAGTGGTCTTCCTTATCTTTTTCCAGCTGCCTTTCACAGCTTCCAAGTAATGCAGAGTGAAGCAATTCAAAACTCATTGTTACGAGATTAAGCAGTGTTAGATATTATGCCTTGGTTGCTGTGGCATTTGTGACTTAGCCACTAGCAATTTTTTCACATTATTCAATATTTAGATTAAGGATTCTTATTTTTGGTGTATCTTCATTCAAACTTATTAAGAAGTTGGGTGCCTGGTATCTCAAAACTTTTTGCATCCAGACAACTGAGATCAAAGTGTATGTACTCCTTTGCAACAGTTTCCAGGAATTTTGCTATCACCTCAAAACAGAATTTAAGTAACTACAAAACTGAACTGGGACTCATAAGACTCAGAGTTTTTCTATATTAGTGTTTTAGCTTGGATAAGAAATGTGGTTTTGAAACAATCTTCCTAATTGTCTCTACTTACTGTCCTTTGATGATGAGAACCAAACAGTCTGAGTGCATGAAATGGATTCTTCTTGAATGAAACTGAATTGGGAAATGTGCTCCACCTAATGTAGTCCAGTCCCAAATGGGCATTCAGACCATGGGACTTCATCAGAGATTAGTTTAAAAATATATGTATATATAAATAAAGAAACCACAGAAACACACACACAAAACCCCAACAAAAACCTGAAACATCACCTGACTGTCAGATTCTCAACAGCACATCTTTTGCTTTATTGATTTGCATCATTTGTTAATGCAGACACAGGGCATCATCCCTTTTGTTTGCATCATACAATATTCAGGATTATTTCACATTTTATTGAATACTGAGCTTTTCTCATACAGCTAGTTCAAGACCTGCTATTGTACAGGTCTGCAAAAGAGAGGAGGAATGCTGTAGGAGGATTCTGCTTTATTGAATGGCCTGCTCAAAGAGGATTAAAGTGCCACAAATGACAGTTCATACTTAAAATATTTGCACCAGTCAAGATTGTGGACAAGACAGGTCAGAAGAGAAATCTATCCACATAATTCAAATAAAAGGCTTAGAGTGGTTTGTGTGTGTGTGTGTGTGCATCAAGCATTTCCATTCAGCTTGTTCTAGTCTAATCTGAGCCAAAATATTACCTGTAAAAATTCACAGGCAGTTTTTGTAACTAAAGTTATTTGTCAAACTCAAGAAAGTGAGGTATGATAGTTTAGACAATGTACAGAGTAAATGGAGAGTAATAGCTGTTATAAAATGGTATTTTCTTTAAGTTCCTTATTCTTTGGTAATATTTAAACAGTATCATATGTACTATAAGAGTTAAAGTAACTATGTAGTAAAATGAGGAATGTACTAGTTTTCTTAGTCTTTATTATCTTGTGAGGAGTCATGGAAAGATATAAAAGTCGGATCTAGTCAGAATGAAGGTCCATCTGGATAAAAAGCTTTGCATCCCTTTTCAGACAAGCTGTGGAAAATATATCCCTTGGGAATAATATAAGAAAGTGCAAGAATATATACATTACTAAATTAAAAGAAGAAAAAGTGGTGATGACTGGATTCATTTAAATGGTTACATAAATCCCAGTCAGATTATTTATCTGAAACACAAAAGCTAATAATGGGATTTGCACACAAGCTGAAACCATAATAAAACAAATCAATAGAACAGCTGCCTTATAGCCTGAAGATGTGCAATTAGGACTCTTCTCTGGGATATCAGAGACCCAGATTTAAATTGCCTTCCTAAGTAATTAAAAAAAAAAATTGTAATGCAGTTTCCATTTCCACTAAAGGACCCACAGAGTTGTGCATTTTTGGGTGTACGGTTGCAGAGACTTTTAGCAGCTAACTCAGGTTTTAAACTTAATTGTGAAAACTGTGAACTTGAAGGCAAATATATATGCCCCCATGATGCAGAATAATAAGTAGCCTTTAATTTTTATACAAAAAGCAAGAAATGTAGAAAATTGAAATTTTCAGTCAGAAAAGTTCTGGTTGAGATACCAAAAAGCAAGACTAAATATTATCAGCCATATGCTAGCCACAAGCATACAGCTAAGCAACTAAGAACAAGCAGTTTCCCCTGCACTACAGGATGGCTTTGAGACAAATTAGGCAAAGAAAAAATGTTATTAGGTCTTCAGCAAACTATTTGGACGTTAAAAAGCACCCTTTCTTAAGAGTTAACTAACTGCTTGTTTGCTGTATTTTGGCATGCCTGACAGTTGCTCTAACCATCATTTTTTTTTTTTTTTTGCTTTTCATAAGAACTATATTTTCCCTTTATAGATAGAAAAATATAACCTTTTTCACCAATATTTATAATTTTTATAAAAAATGTAGTAGGCAAGGTATGTGTTATGTCTAATAAGATGTCACTATGATTCTGATATGACTATTCCAAGGAATTAAACATGGATGCAATTAATGATATTAAATGAGAATGAGAAGTCAAACTACTAGGAAAAAATTCTTTTTCATAAAATAATCAAGAAATAAAAGTAGGGCTTTAAGATCAATATATAAAGCTATAGGTGCCCCATATCTCTGTTCTATGTAAGTGTAGACATGAACAGTCTTGTAAAAGAGAATAACACCAAGAAGAGAGAGCAGAAACCTGAGCTTTCTGGATAGAGTTAATTTTCTTCTTAGTAACTAGTACAGTGCTGTGTTTTGGATTTAGTATTAGAATAATATTGATAAAACACTGATATTTTAGTTGTTGTTAAGTAGTGCTTACTTTAAATCAAGGACTTTTCAAGTTTGCCATGGTCTGCCAGCGAGGAGGTGCAAAAGAAGCCAGGAGGGAGCACAGCCAGGACAGCTGTCCCAAACTAGCCAAAGGGATATTCCATACCATAGAACAGCATGATCAGTATATAACCTGGAGGGAGTGCATCATTACAAATACAGATTTTTATGTTATTTCTTCTATGTGCATAATATCTAGACATGATTGTTCCAAGTAAATATGCTAGAAACTAAAACACCATTTCAAGATAAGGGGAGAGGGTAGATGCTTAAGGATGAAGGCTAGTGGTGCTCAGAAGACATCATTACGTAGTATGAAGCATAGCTCTGTGTTTGCTTAGCAGCATAACTTGTTATAGGTTTAGCATTGAATGTGCAAAGATTTGCTATTGCTCCTTACTACTGTATGGATATGTAGTCTATTTCAAGCTCTGTTTTCATATTCGTTTTGTGTATTAATGGGGTAAGCTTCTGCTGTTTGAGAATTATTTTTTTTTTTCCCATGACGCATAGGTCATGGTTTTCATATCCATCAGGCAATGGAGGTCACAAGAATCAGAATTCTTTTTACAGGCGAGGCACCAGCTTTCTCCAGAAGTTTGTGTAGAACCAAATGCTTGTTCTGCAGGTGGGAGCGTGAGGGGCTGAGCTATATAAAATATTGGGCCATTCAAGGAGTAATTGCTGAGGAATTCTTGGACAGTCTTGTCAGAAAAATTTCAATAAATTGTAATTCCTATGAGCATTTGGATTATATCATTATGTCATTAGTATATTTATGTTTTTTTATAGCTTAGGAACCCAAGACATGGGCTTGGACCCAAGAGAGACCTAGTAATCAAATTCAAAACAACAACAACAAAAAAAACCTTCAGAAAATTTAATATTAATTTGGAATTAAAAATGAATTTTAAATAATAATTAATACTCCATTAATGACTATAAAACATATGATTTATATAAAAGTAACATGGAAAACTATCTTAATAATGAGAATTTAAAAACACTTTAAAACCACTCTAAAAATGTAAAGATGCTAACAAAAATAATAATTGCACCACCTATAAAGGATTCTTTTTCCAGACTTCAGATCATAAGACTACGTATCTCAGCGGTGAACATGGATATCAGCATTAACAAGTTCATTATTAACTAATCAATGATGCAAGCTTTGTTATTAAAAATACGGCATACAAAGTAGACTGTTCTAGTCTTCAGTCTATTTTTGTAATCTAATTAGCCTTAAATATTATAATTAGGTGATGTTTCCTGCTTTATTCTTATTTAGTAATCTGAATCTGTCTGACCTTCTGTTATGGCCAGTTCTTACCCTGAGGGTCAAATTTTTTCATTTTACAGCTTTTCACCTGGGACAATCTGGGACAAGGGACAATTTCCCTTGGTATTTCTTCCCTTGACATTGTTCCCTGTAACTTATCAAACATACTAAGTCTGCTTAAAGGCCTTTAAGAGGTTTTTTTTTGTTTAGTATTATTGCTTCTCCTCTAGCATTCTCTTTATCTATTTCCTATTTTTTCTATAGGGTATGATTAGTTTTATGTGTTTCATTGACCTTGGCTGACTGCCAGGTGCCCTCCAGACTGCTCTGTCACTCCTCTTTCTCAACAGAATAGAGAGAAAAAAATGCAAAAAAAGCTCATGGATTGAGGTAAGGACAGGGAGATCACTTACCAAGAAATCAGCATAATTTATTGTCAGCTATTATGGTATGATAGTGAGAAATAAAATAAAAACTAAAAACACCTTCCCACCATCACCTCCACCTTCACAGGCTCAGAATCACTCCTCATTTTTCTACCTCCTCCCCTCAAGCATATAGGGGAATGGGAAGGGGAGTTGCAGTCAGGCCATAACAATTTGTCCCTACCACTCTTTCCTCCTCACACTCTTCACCTGCTCCAATCCTTTATGAACTTCTCTTTATGGGTTCTTACCCTGGTCTGCAGTTCTTCACAGACTGCTCCAGCATGGTTCCTTTCCATATTCAGCCCTTCAAAAATGGACTGCTCCAACATGAGTCCCCCTTGGGGCCACAGGTCCTGCCAGGAGCCTGCTCCAGCACAGGCTCTCCATGAGATCACAGCTTGCTTCTCAGCAAATTCACCTGCTCCAGCATGGAATTCTCCATGTGTTTCAGGGTAGATATCTTCTCCACTATTGATGTCCATGGGCTGCAGAGGGATAACTTGTGTCACCATAGCCTTCACTATGGGCTTCAGGGGAATCTCTGCTCTGGTGCCTGGAGCACTTCCTCCTATATTGGTCTTGTTTCTCTCTTTCCTCTCCATCCACAGGTTTTTTTTCCCCTTTTAATTATGTTATCACAGAGACACTACCAATACCACTGATTGGCTCAGTTTTGGCCAGTGGTGAGTCTTTCTTGGAGCCAGCTGAAACTGGTTCTGTCTGACTCGGGGTAGCTCCTGGTGTTATCTTCAGCAGTGTGGCCTTGGGGCCAAGAAGGCCAACAGGATCCTGGGGTGCAGTAGGAGAAGTGTGGCCAGCAGGTCAAAGGAGGTGATCCTCCCTCTCTGTTCTGCCCTGGTGAGACCACATCTGGAGTTCTGTGCCCAGTGCTGGGCTCCCCAGTTCAAGAGAGACAGGGAACTGCTGGAGAGGGCCCAGCAGAGGGCTATGGAGATGATGAGGGGACAGGAGAATCTCTCTTATGAGGAAAGGCTGAGCGAGCTGGGCCTGTTTAGCCTGAAGAAAGAGGGGATCTTATCTCTGTCCAGAAAAACCTTAAGGTTGGGTTCCAAGAGGCTGGGGCCAGGCTCTTTTCAACAATGCCAGGCAACAGGACAAGGGACAATAGGCACAAGCTGCAACACAGGAAGTTCTGTCTGAATATGAGGAAAAACTTTTTAACTTTGAGGGTGACAGAGCACTGAAACAGGATGCCCGGAGAGGTTGTGGAGTCTCCTTCTCTGGAGACGTATGATGTCCAGAGGTCCCTTCCACCCCCACCCCCCTCCCCAGCTATTCCGTGTTTCTATGATTCTGTGAATGATAGGAATGGTTAGAAGATTTCAATAGGAATATTTATAAATATAGTATGGCTCTCATTGATTATTTTCAGTGGAAGTAGGCTTAATAAAATGTTTGTTATCTTTGTGATATTATGACATTATCTTACCCAGAAATATCTGCAAAATTGATGGTGGGAGGTGAATGGATGCAAGATTTATGTTAGATAGATAAACTATATATGTTAGATTAACATATAGAGTTTCTTACTGAATGTGGGTGCTGTTTGGTTATGGTCCTTCTCTGAATTTTTGACTACACATGATGATGAGCCACACTGGTTAACACAGTGTTAAGAACATTTGCAACTGTAGCTTGAATAGTTCTGGGAGGATAAATAGTATGTGCAAGATGTCCATATTTAGACCAGTAGCTGGTAATCTTCTTACTTATAATTGCAGGTAAGTGAATAATAAAAGGGAAAAATGTTTGCAAACATATCATTGAATTTTATAATGAATTTTGCTCTCTATGCACACTTTATTACTTGCCATATGTGAAAAATACCAGTAGAATAGAAAGCTGTTTCTTTTGCCCAATTTATTCCTAAAACCAGGTTCTCAATGTGGTACCCCCTATGTGCAAGACTAATACATATTTTTCTAGCCCTGTATAGAGCACAGTGAAAATCTATAATAAGAGAAAATTATTATTAATAATAATAATAACAACAACAACAATAACAATAATAATAATAAACCAAAACACAACCCAAAACAGCCCCAAACCTATTCAAAGAATAGTTTCCATATTTTTGATTTGGGTTTTTCTGGGTTATTAGTATCTTCTTTCTTTCTCTTCTTTCTCTCTCTGTCTTTTCTCTTTCTCTCCCCCCCCTCCCCCTGCTCTCCCCTCTCCCTCCTCCTCTCTCCCCCCTCCCTCCCTTCTTGCTGTCCTTTTCTGTCTTGTCTTTGTCTTTTTTTTTTCTTTCTCCTTCGTCCCTTCTTCCCTTCCTGTTAGAAAAAATATGTATTTTATTTCAAAGAGAAAAAATGTCACTTGTACATAATTCACTCACATTAGGGTAATAAATTAGTGAACAAATTTAATCTAGGGGAGGAGTTTAACTATTGTTCTAAAATACACTTATTTTGTGCTTATTTTTTAGGCATTTAAGTATTCTGATATTTGGCAAAGATGGACACTTTGTAACTTTATTTTGTTAACATTAAGTCTTTGACCCTACAAGAATTTCCTAAAATTGTTTAATTATATTTATGTTTTGAAAGAATCAATTATACAATGTGATAAAAGGCTAGTAAACTGTCTGCAGCTTTTAGGATTTTAATAACCTGGTCTTTGGCCAGTCCCTATTAAGTAGTGAAAAATACTGACAGAGAAACGTGGTAACACTTTGGAGGACTGGTAAGTTCATAGTTTTATCATTTATTTTGAATGGCTTGTTTATAATATATCCTTGTTCATGTCTCAAGCATAGTGAGCAGGTAGACAAGTAATTTTTGGACTCCAGCACAGATAATAAAGGTGTGAATACCAAGCAGCAACAGAATCTACTTTGAAAATAGTTTTACCATTCAACTTGGTGTTCTTCATGATTCATTGGCACTTAACAAGAACAGACTGTCAAAATACAGCATGTGATGTAGTATCTCAGACTCTTGATGTGCTAAGTTTTTGCAGTGGTGAATACATTGCTCTCAAAAAATAACGTTACATGCATCAGATATTCTTTCTTTGCCTGTTAATAAGAGTAGGAATTTCTGTAATAGCCAAGCAGTTTTTTGAAATAGTAGAAATGTAAGGTGAAAGGAGAAGCAGACTTCTACAAAGTAGAAAGCCAGACCGTCATTTGATGAAGTACTGTTAGTGTAGTTCTGCTGACATTATTTGGGCAACTCTTAATTTCTGTCACTAAGCATCTGAAGAACCTGAGTTGCTCCTATAAAACACTTTCTGAATCACATATGTGCAAGTTATTTGCATAGCCTTAAAACTCAGCTTAAGGATAGAACAGTGCAAACAGGTTAGTTTGGATTTATGGTTTCAGTGTGTGGGGGTTTGTTGATTTTGTTTGGTTTTGTTTTTTTAAAAAATATATTTTATATTTTCTAGTCACCTTAAATTCATAATCTGTTTTGTCTTAATATGTGTTTACTGTTATCTCATAATTTGGAAACATTTTTGTTCTCTAAATGCTATTTCTAATTATTCAGTCACTTGGTGCAGACTTTTAGATTAAATTTGAGAACACTTAAGCATTAAGCTTGAGGATATTGGCTATTTTATTTGTTTTATAAAGTGAAAAGATCCTTCACTCAGTGTTAAAACTGCCATATAAACCTTACTGAGTTCTAACATGCTTGAAAGTTAAAATTCAGAAGACCAGAAGGGCCACTTTCAAATTGCTTCAGGAGTACGCTAAGATTGATTATCAATAAAAGAAAACCTCACATAGTTCAAAAATATCCAAGAATGTTTTTAATTCAAGAATGTGCAAAAATTTTAGCATTTAATTCAGTGGAATTATTGGAGATGGGCTTGCCTGTGGCATGCATTTTATTTTCAAGCCACTGTTACATTCACTGTGTTGTGTGCCTTTGCCATACTGCTATCCTACTTCTAGCGCTTCCATAGTGACAGTATGATTTTTATTTGCAAAGACTCTTCTGGCTTTCTTTCCTTCTGTTAAGACTTTTTTGTCACTAAAAGTAACAAAATTCTTTAAATGTGTTTCTCCCTTGGATGTAGAATAAGCCAGTGAAATAACTAAATAAGATAAATGTACAAAAATAAAGGTTGGTGTGGATGCAGTGATAGTCTCATATAAGCTTTTTTTTATCTCCCTGGGCAGTTTATGGGACCAGAATTTAAATTGTACTGCTACATGGATATTATTAACTTAGAAAACTGATTAATTAGGTGACTCCCAAGACCATATAAGTCTGTTTTAAACAGAATGATATTTATTATTAGTCCTACTTATAATTTAAACGTAGGCTACAGCAGCAGAGAATATCATGAAACAGACAATTGTTACACCACATGAAGTCAAATAGTAATGATATTGGCTTTTAAAAAAGTATTTGCTGTAAAATTATCTGCAGCACCTAAACATAATTATTCCAGTATCAACAATACAGACAGGAAAAGGGAGTGCCTGTGCTGGTTATTTTTCAGTGAGGGAAGAACTCAGCACTGATGCTATATTACTTTTCATGTTGACAAAGGACACAGAAAAGACATGAAGCACAGCTAGTTCAAATCATAACCTATACCCACACAAGAGAGTCACTTTAAGGTATTTATTGGCCTTTTCTCTTGCTGGTCTTATTTTGTCTGACTAAATTCATATTTATTTGCTCCATGTTATGCAGTATGTGTTTTCACATAGATTTGTAAAGGCACTGGTTCTAGCAGGATAAAGCTTCCTGGGAGTTGCAGATCTGTACTAATTTGAGGAAATCAAGAGGATATGCAACAGATATAAAGCTAAGAAAATACCTTATACTACCTCAGAATGAAAACTCATCTACAACCTCCAAGTTATGGCTAAAACAATTTCAGAGATTAGTGTTGACTTTTTTTCTTTATTTAAATATTTAAATTAATGCATACTTTAACAAGAAAGAAAGCTCTAAGATGTGTATTTCACAGCACTGAGATTCTGCATGCTTTCATTGCAATAATTCTTGCTATAGCATATTTCTTCTACCTACTCATAACCTTATGTTCTCTTCTGAAATGTATGCCTGGTATTGTTTTCATGTTAATTCAGTAGCAGCAGCTCAGAGATTATTATTAATAATTTATTTTTCCTGACAAAACGAAGAACCTCCACAGCCTTAAAAATTTAAATAAACATTTATTTCTATACTCAGTAGTATGGAGGGAAGTATTTTGGGTGGTATTATCTGCTCATAAGTTTTTCTCCTTTCTTTTTGATCACCTAGTGTTAGCAAATACTATCTAAGCTCAGGTGGTAACTATAATTTGTGTAAAAAACATAATTTGAAGGCTAATAGGAAAAAATCCTATAACTTGAGGCCAATTTCTTAATAAATTGGTAATTTTAAAGTAGTCTTACATGAATCGAGAAATATTGAATGTAGTTCCTTGCTATTCCAAACATTCATGAATTACCTCCATGATTACAGGTTCTTTTGTTATTTACTTTCTTTCATTGTTTAAAGATGGCAAATAGTCTTCATTCATTTTTCATAAAAGTTTATCTCTGATGGAGTAGCTGGTGAAATGATAAGCTGGTCTCAGCATGTAATGTGGCCAAAGTACCAGATGAAGAAGTTAACAAATATTCCTCCGTGGGGAAAAAAGAGGAAGGGAGGGAGGAAGGAAAATTTTGATTTGTCATGACTTCACAGCTGGGGTAAAACATTTAAAACTCACAATATAAATAGTGTAGTGATGTTCTTTTATGCATATGTTAGACAATCATGAAACTTGTAAGTAGAGGTTCATAGGGAAAGTAATGTTTTCTAAGATCAGATGATAAAATCTGAAGAAGAAGCAAAAACTGAAAATAACATCCCAACAAGTTTAAGAAGTGTTTCTATACTCAAAAGCATCTCTATTAAGATCTTGAAAGTTTAATAAAAGATACAACTTATCTCAAGGTTTGTTAACTTTAAATAAATATTTAGTTTGCCACCTGGGAACTTAATCAGGCTTTTACATACCTGAAATAGAACATATTTTTAATCAGCAGATATTGCCAGTGAAGTGTTTACACTTACTATTGGTAAGAAGATAAAAATAGCGCAATAATTTTGCAACAGCTTTGTTACTTTTCATCCTAAGAAATGCCAGGATAGTATATGTATATGCTATTTGATTAAGAATGCAAAAATAAAAAAAAAATATACAGGTTTTACTACTGTTCACTATAGTTTGTAAAGGAATTGTTTTTCTCTCTGGAGCTGGTTTAAATTTCAGCTCAGAAACACTTGAGACCATTTTGCTAAATCTTTCAAAATAAATTTCAATTTTATTTTTCATCATCCAGGATCAAAAGGAGTAATATAATAGGATCAATGAGGAAAAAAATATTATGAACAGACAAAATATGTGACAGGTTTTAAGAAGTAAATATAAAACAATGCAGTAATGTCAGAATAACTTTACTGAGCATATGTAGTGTGTTAGGGTAAGAGTGAGAGGGACAGAGGGAGAAAAGAGTAGATTTACATGGGAAAAAAGATTAAAGTTTCCTACATACTTTGGCAATAATTCCTTAGAGCTTCAAAAGGATCTGTGGTGATGAGCATAGATATGACTTTAGAACACATTTCTAAGACAGTACATTTTTGTCTGATGTTTGTCTGGTAATTTCCACCAATGAAGAATTATAACTGATCACTAGTATAAGGAAAAAAGCCAGTGAGAACCTTAACTTCATCTGTCACTATCTCCTTTGAGATGATTTCTACCTGAAATACTAGTGTGTGTTGAATTTCCCATGGTAATTATGAATTGAAATTCAGGAGACTGAGTCAGCAAAAGGGATTCTTTGTGTAGTTTTCATACTTACTACTTTCTGAAAGGCAAAACACACGCTGCCATGACTACCTTTAATAAAGAGAGGTCGTATTTTTCTGAAGTGAATGCCATTTTCCCTTGACAAATGCAAATGTTGGTTTCATCCCTGGTTATTACACTCAAAATCCCATTATGGGAAAAAACAAGAAGCTCTTATATAAAGCTAAGAAATCGTTAGTATAACCAGAATCTTAAAGAATCTAATAAAAAAGTTGTTAGTACAGATTACATTATTACAGGAAAATAATAAAAATTAAGAAATTAAGAATACCACTATTCAGAAAAAAGTCTCAATAATGATGCAGTTTGCAGTTGTGCACACACATCCAGTTTCTACTTCTTTTGTCATTGTTCTGCTGCCCAGTGGGGTCTTAAAGTTGATGGTTTCTGTCTGCTGGAGTGTGGTAGGTCAATTCATCAAAATCCTGCATACTCCCTAAAGGGAATTTAATGCTGCTAGTTTCTTCTTCTTCTAGAAAATGTTTTGAGGTAATTTTTGCATTCTTGCTCAAATACTTTTGCATCTTTCTCTTTCCTCATTGGTTCACCACCCATGAAGCATTTTATATATGTTAAATTATTTTTCTTTGTACTTAGTGATACCCCTAAAGATATCTTTGTCCATCTCCAGGTCTGCATTTCTTTAACTGACTGTGGGAAAGTTGTTTATAGATGTGGGACCTCCAGTGCCAGGCCTGTGATGCTCTATGCCACATCCTGTGTCTCTACTTCTCAGGACCTCTGCTGTCATACCAGGTCTGTATGTCTGTGCTGTGTCATCTTGTTAGATGTAAATATCACTTTGCACAGAATAACAAGTTATTACTACTATCTATGTAAAAACTGCAGTGGAACAATACAAAATAGAACAAATTAGTCATCACTTAGCATTATTAAAATTAAAAAATTAGTTATAATTAGAAAAAATTACTTTTATAGTCAAACTAAGTAAAAAAAATAATAATGCTAGCAGTTCAAGACCACTTCAGGCAAAGCAAATCTAACAAGTGTGCATCCTGAGATCTTACAAACTCATTGTAATGCCTGTGACATCTTACAAGTAATGTCAATACTATACATTGTTTTATAGGGTGTTCTTATTTATTTCAAGTTTTACAGGATTCTTGTTTGTGATTTTGTACATAAAGATGATTATGAATGTAATTAGGGTTGTTTGGTTGGGGGTTTTTTTGTGGTTTTTTGTGGTTTTTTTTGTTTTGTTTTGTTTGTTCTTTGTTTTTCAGTGAGAAAGAATCTTGACTGAAACTCCCTTTTCTCTGTTTCAGAGCAGGTCAGAATGTAAATCTTTCTTGTCTGTCTTATTGCTGATGAAAGATGAAGTTGCACTAAATTTCTTCAGGCTTGGTTTGTTGTATAGATTGCACTTAAATGAAGGAATGCACTAAGTTTGAAAGGAGTTGGTTCAGTGACTTTTAAGTTTTAAGAAAATACAATTTCAATGTATCTGACAAAAGAATATCTATTATTCTTTTTACGATACACTTGTCAGTGCTTCACAGATTGAAACAGAACAAGGTCTTAAAAAGATTAGTCAGGATAAGTTTGGTACAATGCTCTGGGTGATGCTCTCTTTGTGTTGAGAAAGGAATGTACTCTGAATAATTAGAAAAGATAAGGTGGGCACCTGAAGGAGATCAGGAGACCATCAAGTCAGGAATTTGTTGAACAAAGAAAATTGAAGTCTACTCCACCTAGTTTCCACCTATTGTGAATGTAATGATTAAGTGTCAAAATCAAATGAGTATGTATGCAAAGATGCTGTGTAACCTCTCACGAAACTGTATAAATTACCTAACTTTTCACTGAAAACTTCGGAGCTAGTTTGTCCGGTACGAATCAGCTAGCTCCCCAACGTTGCACGAAATAAATACCTTTGCTGCTTAAAGACAAAATTTGTCTCTGAGCAGTTACTCTGTGCCGTTTTGGCATCAAGATCAGGACTCTGGAGCACTAAACTTCTCTTTTAAGTACTTTAGAATGGCTCAAAGGAATTGCAAAGTTGAGAATTATGTTTAGAGTTTTTTGTATTGTGTTTAATAAAACATGGTATTAATGCGCTTCCCTATGCACAGATTGCAGAAAACATAAACTTTGCAGAGAGCTAGTGATACTTTATGTTAGTTTTGCAGTCATAAACAACATATTTCTTCAAAATCTGATGAATCCATACTTCCAATTAGAAAAAACTTTGTGTTCACAGCAGATATGAGGTTATTGCAACCAGGCATCTAAATATACTACTGCATATTGAATTTCTTTGTTACCAAAGATTTTACACACCTGACTGTGCAAATCTAAGAGAATCCAATATATGAACTCCTACATTTCCAAAATAAATTCTGCTTAGAAGGGGAAGACATTATTTGACATATTCCTCCAACTCAAAATTGCACCAAAATCTACCATTCTGATTTTTCTCCTTCAGGCATGTTTAAGAAGTTGTTAAACCCAAAATGTATATTTTAAGAAAGACCATACTCATTTCTATTTATTTTACTACCAAATAAGCCACTGTTTTCAGAAATACATTTGAGTAATTTATCTGAGTGATACTAGTACAAATTTACTTGGGGAATGGAAAGAGTATTCTGCCCTTTTCTGTTCCTGATGTTTCAGTGGAGAACAGAGAAAGGGTAAATGCAGCAAAATTTAATAGAAAATTTATACAGCAATTGCCAGTCCTATGCTATATCAAATACATAGAAGGGAGTATTTAGCAGTAACCCATAATGCTGACAGCAAACTAAGAGTCATTAAATTATGTATTTATGATATATTCTACTTTCAACAGGTTTTGAAACAAACGAGTACTGCATCTGTTGCCATTCCTGGGCTCATTAAGCTGACAGAAATTTCTAACTATCATAATTTCAGACACATTACCTTCATTATGGATCAAATGTTATATTTTATAGCACTTTATATGAATAGTACTGCAGTATATTGAAATTTGGGGAGTGGTGTGGCAAAAATGATACACTGTCCAGTTGATTCTAATCTCAGGAAAAGAATCCTATCTAAGGGTGGAAATTCACCCTTAAACTCATAGACACCTATGCCCAAATTTAAATTTTTCCAGATCTCATATTTTGTTCTAACTTGCTCTAAAACTTAATGACTCTTTTGAAATGTATGAGTGGTATTTAAAAAAAAATAATTCAAAGTTTCATCAACTTCAGTTTTGATTTTGAAACATCTATTAAAAAAATGAAATTAACATTACCTTCTTTAAAATATTGTTTTTCATTCATCATGAAGCTCCATTACTTAGTTTAATCATAGGTGAGGAGGCAGTGAACTGCTGAATTTACTAGAGGAAAATTTATTCAGCAAAAGGTGTTTAGTTTATAAGGTGTTTTATAATAGAGGAAAAATTGTTATGTGGTCTGTTAAAAAGGGGAGAAAATATATGGCTGTACTCATGGATGTTTAATCAATTTCAGTAGAATTCTACAAACTTACATAGAAATTAGCTGCATTTCTTTTAATGAGAAAAGCTCACAGAACACAATTATAAATTTTTCAAATTAAAGGTGCTGTTTTTTTGTTCTTGACTACAATAAATATTGTACCTTTGTATCTCACAGCTCTAGCTACAGCCTCTTCATGCCCATGCCCATGCTTTTTAGCCTTTAGTCTGCAGTACAAATATAATGATTGTTAAGTGAAGAAAGAAGTATCAGTAAAAAATCACTCTAAAGCCACCAAGTCACCCTATCACCACTCTAAAGCCCAAGTAATTTAAAATAGCGCACATGCCTTAATATCAAATATTTTTTTATATATACCTTTAGAAAACATTAACCTCTGTGGAAGAACTGTCATTTACTTTAAAGAATAAATTCCAACATAAAGCTTCCACTTTGTCCAGACTTACCTTACTCATTTCAGTGTAATTACCTGATGTTGGCTGCTTTTTTTTTTTCTTTTCTTTTCTTTTCTTTTCTTTTCTTTTTTTTTTTTCCACTTGGGACATCTCTGGGAATTTGTCAAGAACATCATAAGGAGAAAACAAGTTGCCTGGATTGCTATACAATTTCATCTGCGTCATACTTTTTGAACAAATAAAAAGTATTGATATTAAATCTAATTAAATTTATTTGTCAAATGCACAAATAACTCTGATGGTTAATGAAAATTAACCCAAGTAGTATGACAGAGCTGGACAATTAGTAAATTAGTCTTTAAAGTCTCACTGAGAGGAAAGTTACCAGACTTTCATGCTGTTCTTTTCTGCATTCACCACCTCTTCTGCAAAGTTAGACTGCAACAGATTAAAACCAGGGACTTCTATTTTTCTCCTGTGTAATAATGCTTAATTTTATATATTTTAGTTTGATTAAATTTTCAAAGCCTCTTTCAAGCCAATGTTTCCTATTGCTTCAGTGGTGTACTTATCATTATCATAGTTTCATAGATGGGCATTAAACTAAGATTTAAGAATGAAATCTAACAATTTAAGTGACTAATAGACCCAAGTCCGGAAATGTAAGCAGACAATCAGAGACATGGGCAGAATTTATAATTCTGTTCTCAAAACGGTAACCTTGAAAACCAGTGTTCAGCTACATGAATTTGCTTATATTCCATCTTTTATTTAGAGCTCCCTTGAAAAATCATAGAATCATGGAATAGTTTGGTTTGGAAAGGACCTTTCAAGGTAATCTAAGCTCCCTGCAATGAGCAGAGACATCTTCAACTAGATCACGTTGCCCAGAGCCCCATCCAACCTGACCCTGAATGTTCCCAGGGATGGGGCATCTACCACCTCTCTGGGCAACCTATTTGAGCACCTCACCACCCTCATTGTAAAAAAATTATTCCTTGTATGTAATCTGAATCTACCCTCTTTTAGTTTAAAATGATTACCCCTTCCTCATTCTATCACAACAGGTTCTACTAAAAAGTCCGTCCCCATCTTTCTTATAAACCTCCTTTAATTAAATGCCACAATAAGATCTCCCAAAAGTAGTATTTTCTCCAGGCTGAACAAGCCTAATTCTCTCAGCCCCTCCTTACAGGAAAGGCATTCAATCCTTTTGAACATTTTTGTGGCCCCCCTCTGGACCCACCCCAAGAGGTCCATGTCTTCCCTGTACGTTTCTAACAAATCCAGTTATGCTATTCTGTGCAACCTGATGATCGTTCCATTTTGAAGAATGGTAAGTTGGCTCAGGTTAAGCTCATCTGAGTACACATTTTGACAAGTGCTTCTCCACAGAAGCTTCTTCCAGGAACAGATCTCACAGGTCTTCTAAAAATACAGCTGACTCTTGCCAGACATTTAAGGTTTCTTCCAAAATGAAAACACAGTATTTGTTTCTTATAAAACTGTAGCCAAGAAAGGAGTACCCTCCTTTTATATAGTTCTAGCAATAGTATTTTCCGTTTACTCAGTTTCCATTTCTTCCTCTTTCTAAGGGAATTCAGCTCCATATCTTCCACCTCCCTAGAGATTATTCCAAACTCAGTGTGACAGTTAGTTCTGAAATGGAGAGATATTCTCTATAGTCTCTATCCTTGTTAAAATTGTGCTGTAGGGAATAAAAATAAACTGAGAATTTTTGGAAAAGAAGAGAGCACAGAGCACAGAGGCAGTGGCCAGATAAGGCGATTTTTGTGACACCATATCTAGGTCATAGCCCCAGACCTTTTTATTCAAAATGTTTAAAACAAATATAAGAACATTATTTGAAGAACTGTAATTGGAAAACTCCCTGTAGGTTCAGCATATCAACCAGCACACTATGTTCTTGTTCTGGCTTCATCTTGCTCTCTTTTCCTCTCTTTGGTTAGTAAGTCTTAATTGTTTTCTATGCAATCATGTTATCTTGGAGAAAAAAGTATTCTGATGGATTAGTTGAGAAAAGTGTAATAATTAAGGCAGAAGAATAGCTAGACTGGTAAGAAAAGTGTATTTGAAACACCAGAGGCTGAGAATGATGTTAGACTTGTCTTTCTGCCTTTTTGAAGTTATATTCTAATGATGGAAAATCATCTGCTGAAGACTGAAATTCCACACCTTTCCACAGAAAACTTAAGAGAAAAGGTAACTGTCTAAAAGTAGTGGGTATTACTAAAATAATTTCCCACTACTTCCAGGGCTGTTGGGAGGCTTTAAGACTGATTTTCTCTCAAAACCAAACATGTCTTTAATTTCTAGATTGCTGAAAACTACTAGAGATTGCTGTAAGTTATGTACTGTACAGGTTACTTAAGACTCTTCTGAAGTACTCATTCTGTTTGCACTCTCACCCAAAGCTGATAGCTCTTCATCTGACTGACTTTCAGGGATACCTAGAATTTGTCTACATGGCCAAGAGCAGATAGAGCTTAAGGGTTCCATTTGGCCTTGAAAGCTACACAGTCACGTGTGTAAAATGCTTTGTTCGTGATAATATATCAAGGCTTTTCTATTGCACTATGCTGAAGAATTTGTACTTTTCCTAGTATTTTTATATGTGATATGGATATTGTACATTCAGAAGCCCTGTGTTCTCCCACCACTGCCTATTTCTTAAGTCATACAGATATTTTCCCCTTCCTAACTTGCCCTCTTAAATGACCTTGCCAGAATTACAGAAGCAAGCAGGGGTATTTAGAAGTCTCAAATAATTCTTGGTCTCCAAAGTTTTTCTTAGATCATTAATCTATAATAATATTCTGGCTTATTTTTTTCACAATCAAAAGTGAAATGAAGGTGTCAATAAAAGATATTTAAAATATGAAATTAATGTAAAACATCTTGAAGGAAGATGTTGCATACACACATTACCAATTAGCTTATTACTATAAAAAGATTCCTACAATTAACAGAACACTATATACTCTACCTACAAGCTCTGCATAAAACTCCTGCCATGAGAAAATATAATACTCTTTAACATGCCAATGAGATTATAAAATTAGAATTGAAATTCCCAAACTTTGAGTAAAGAAAAATTAATACATTTTTTCTTACAGTATTAGCTTCTTTTCAGCATCACACAAGCCATTTCACATGGTCTAAATCACACATCAATTAATTTAACCTCTCAGCTTATGTCTTTCCTATGCAAAAATATACACATCATATGTGATTATGCATAATGTATCCCAATAAACAGGATCTTTTGCTATTACCAGTAATAGGCCACATACTTTGTAATAAATGGACAATGTGGGATCTCACGACTGCTTTGGGATTGCCTTGGCCTGAACTGGTTTTAATATGGTTAAAGAGTTGACTGGTGGCCAGATGACCACTGCTTCATCTGTTTTAGCTGAAACATAGTGAATGTCACCTATGGTAATGATATGACCCACCAGTGTAGTCACAAAAACCCAAACAAAATATATGTATATTGTTGTGATTTGGGAGGCTACCATGCAATTTCCAAACTGTAGCTGGGAACCAATGCACAGGAGACAGACTATGATCTGAGAAGATATTAAAATGATCACAAATGGATCCCAGTCCTGGAAAGGTAGGAGGTCTCACGATGAACACCATGCTTCTCTGCAGACCTGGCCAATGGCTCTTGTAGACAGCTTCCTCCCCAGTTTGTGGGCAGACTTGCACCACTGACCTTTAGACCCAGAACCACACTGGTAAAACAGCATAACACCAAGAAGAAGGGATAGATGCTAGAAAATTTTCTTGCTTGACAGCTTTAAAGGTGCTATTAATGCAGCTCCTCTGTATTAGTCTGGGTGTTGAGTGGAAGTATTACCTTACACCAGGGGTCCTCAAACTATGGCCCACAGGCTGGATATGGCCCCCTAGGGTCCTCAATCCAGCTCCCAGTATTTACAGACACACATACCCCCACACTGCCGGGGGTTGGAGGGGGAAACCAAGCAACCGCAGATGGCTTGCTGCCACTTCATCTGCGTGCCGGCCCCCTGTTTAAAAAGTTTGAGGACCCCTGCCTTAGATGGACTAGAGATAAATGTGAGTTGTTCTGTTTGGACTCTTAACATTTTAATTAAGCTGATAATTGTAATTTCCATGTATGTATGGTAAGCTCTCTTTTGCCCACAGTAATATTTTGTGTATGTATAAGCATGTTTATAGATGCATGTGTGTATACACCAAAGTAATATTTGTATTTCTTTAAGTATTTGCTGAAATACATTGGTTTACCTTTAAATATAATGTTAGGAACTCAAACTCTTCCCTATTGTTCTGTCTCTTTCACACCCCTTCTCCATCATAATTTTTAATGCGTTTCATCCACTTTCACAAATCCTTCCATTGCAGGTGTTCATAAATCTGTTTGCTCCCAGGATATATATTCTTACCCTCTAAGCTTATTAACTTGTAGTCCCTGCTTCCTAAACTTATGAGCTAACAGATTTTCCTTCCCTCCCACAAATCCATTTGCTTCAGCAATCCATATGTTTTTTTCTCGTGTGCTGAGGTAGAAGCTCCCTGCTTCAGACAGATAATCTGCTAAATGTCTCTCAGGGAGCTACAAAGAAGGAAAGCAGACCACTTTACCTCCACAGCTGTGGATAGGAAGAACGGGGGATAATAATGAAGTAGATCTTATATTACTTGGGGTTTAAGTTGCTTGATTAGCTGGGTTTGGAACATAGTAGAAAAATCTCCAAATGTATTTCAAAACTATGCAGCCCTATCAATAGCAACAGAGCACACTTCCTCATGCTTATGCAAAAGCTGCCCACAGCTTTTTAGAAAAGATATGTATGTCAGGGAAGGAATGGGGAGTAACCTTAATCTGTGTTCTTTGGAAGCGAAGTGACAGTTGATTTGATGGCTCAAGCAACATCATAGGGAACCATTGAAAGATTTCCAAAGTGAAATTTTCCTAATGGGAGTTTTCATTTTAAAGGCAGGAGTTTTACATTGTTTTTCAAAAACTCTGAAGAAAAAAAGTACACAGGTTGCCCAACCAGGGGCGGGGGGCTGGGTGGGGTGGGGCTGGAACCCCCCAAAAAAACAGAACAAGGTTTAGCTTGAGATGGTGTAAGGCGTTATTAATTTGGATTCATGTGATACCATATGCTCATGAGTATTCCAATAAATATTGGTTTAAAACATAAGGGATCAGCAGCTATACCTTGCAATATAAGGAAAGTCTGTGACACTTTTCGACACTTGAAAGGATATTTGAATAAATGGGGAAACATAAGAAAATACAAATCTGAAACTGAATAATAAGTCTGCTCCTCCATCAAGACGGGGAGAGATGTTCATCAGAATATCCTTTAATCACGTTTAAACTGTTACTGAGAGAGAGACCTTCTTGCAGATACTTTTAATGCAAAAAGCAACATTACTATAGGAGGGAGAATGGAAGAGACAGTGATTTGTGTTGCAGTATGCCATCCTTCTGTGCTGTGAAGTAAGTTATTTCAGTTTCTTCCTTGTTTCAGAATGTAGGCCTATTAGATGCTAAAAATGGTAATACTACCCTTTAAAAAAAATCATTCATTATATGGTATCAAATCTTAGAAGGGAGTCTAGGAAGAAAGTAGTGTACATTTCGATTTAAATAGGGTCCTGTATTGTGATACTTATAAGAAAATCCAGAGACAAATCTACTTTTAATGAGCCCTTATACTGTATAAGGAGGGGAAAGCAGACAGACATATTTTAGAAACTAACTCTTAAATGTTGCATCTAACCAATGGGAGGAAGCAAGGAAAGGACAGATTCATTGTCTAAAATGAGCTCCGCAAGAGGTGAAAGCATAAGGCATAGGGAAAAAATCATCTTGCTAACCTCTTTACTGTTTTTTATTCCAGAATTTCAAATGTTCATTATAGATGTGTGGCACTGCTGAGGATGATAAATAATATTAAAGATCATACAGCTGTTCTTTAGACCCATTATTAGTTATTTGTTTTACAAAGGAAGCCAGAAGATCTAATTAAGTATTCGGCCTTAACAGAGCAGAGAGCTGTACTGCATGATGACAGGTAGCAGGCAAAAAGGAGTGGGAGGAAGTAAAGGAGAGCGAAGCAAGGTAAAAGTAAAGTAATTCTGACTGGTACATAATTGGACAGACAATATAAATTTAAATTTGTTAAAGGAATTTAAGATTTCAAAAGTTATTTATGTCTGTGTTTTGGTTTAATCCCAGCTGGCAACCGAGCACCACACAGCTGTTCACTCAGTCCCTTGGTGGGATGGGGGACAGAACTGGAAGGGTAAAAGTGCAGTGGGTTGAGGTAAAGACAGTTTAACAAGTAAAGCAAAACCATGCACATAAGCAAAGCAAAATAAGGAATTCATTCACTGCTTCCCATGGGCAGGCAGGCTCAGCCATCTCCAGGAGAGCAGGGCTCCACACACATAACTTTATTGGGAAGACAAATGTCAATCACTCCAAATGTACCCCCCTTCCTCCTCCTTCCCCAGCTCTACCCGCTGAGCATGGCACCATACGGTATGGAATGTCCCTTTGGCCAGCCGGGGTCAGCTGTCCCGGCCGTGCCCCCTCCCAGCTGCTGGTGCCCCCCAGCCTGCTCGCTGCTGAGGGGTGAGGGGCAGACACGGCCTCGGCTCTGGGTCAGCGCTGCTCAGCAGCCACCGGCACCTCCCTGAGCCACCAGCGCTGGCTCCAGCACAGATCCAGAACATGGCCCCGAACTGGCCACTCACTGGGAAGAAAACTAACTCTAGCCCAGCCAAAACCAGCACAGTCTGATTTATAGCGAGGTTCTAAATGACCATCACCTTCCTTCTCCAGCTAAAACACCTTTGGTTCTTTTTATATGTTTCAGTTTAATATTATGAAAACTATATTAGAGTGAATATATGGATGATTATTTCAAAGAGAAATTATTTAACCCTTTAATTTCAAACCCACAAGCATTAGATGCATTTTACTGTCATTAAGTTTGATTTCTTCCAAAACTTCGTAATAACAAAACTGATATGTTACTGTTAAGTGCTTTGATTTTACCAGACCTTCATTTATGGGTCTGTCAGCATTGTCCTATCCAGTTCTCTGAGCAGTATTTTCCAGAAGCACTCTTTTGAAAAGTTCAAAGAAATAATTTGATATGACACCTTACCAGTGGAACCCTAACTAGCCTGCTTTTAAAAAGCTCACCCTTTAATAGATTAATAAAAGAAAAAATTATAGTTGGCAAGCTTTTTCATGGGACGGTATCAAATTACCAACAGTCAGCAGTGAAAAAAAGTATAAAAGATCTGCAGATAAAATGGAGCACCAATAACAAGGTCAGATGTTACCCAGAGCTAAATTAGAGAGGAAAACAACTCCCTAGGCTTGTATTAAAACCAGAAAGGGCTCTCTCTCTGCATAGCTAGTAGTAGTAATATGCAGTTATAGGTTAAGTGTTCTTATCACAGACATATCAGTTCCTGACCTTGAAATCAAGTAGCTGAATGAGGCAAACACATAAAAGTGAGGTTAGATGAAAAAGGTGAAGACAGGTAGCTAAAATAGACTGTTTTAGCACAGCTAGGAAGTCTGGTTTTAGCACATAGCAGTTGTAACTTGCCCACCCTGGAATTTTGTGTCTATCCTGTAGCAAAACTCTATCTGAATTATTATTTGAGTCCTCATTTTGACTTTCAGAAGAGGTAACTTATTTCTTTTGACACAGAGCAGTGAATTTTAGAACCTGCTTCTACCACATGTTGTGAAGACCAAGGTTATCAGCTGGTTCAGAAAGACTAAACAAATTAGTGGACAAGACCATTGACTGGTAATAAAAGACTAGGTATAGGAAATAACTCACGAAGGGCTCTAATAGCTGGTGGATCCCATGGAGAATGGTCTGCAGAAAATAGCTGAGTTTAATTGCTCTTCCTAAATAGCACCTCTTGCCATTGTCTGAAATGGATATAGTATCGTACTGTCTGTAAGAGGTAGTGAGGCTGACATAGACCATTGATCTGACCCAGTTAGGGCAGTTAATGTGCAGTATTCCTAAGAACTGGTAAAACTGGGGAAGCATGTGTAAGAAAGTATCATCTGTTTTTCACAACTGTACCCCATAAAGGTTTCTCACTACTTGGCATTTAAATTCAAAACACAAAGAAAGTACATTCAGAAAAGAAATCAAATCTATTTTCACAATAATAAATCAGTATTGAAAATCAGATATAGACCACAAACATTTAACTAGAGATGCAAAATTAATAAATTTAGTATGTTTTCAACAGCAATTTTACTAAGATTGCCATTTCATACCATTTTTGTGCAAAGCTAAGGCAAATGTTTGGGTTTGAAAAGCTACAAGGCTTTTCTCTGTGCCTAATCTGTGCTTTCAGAACTCTTCATATCTTACCTGGGAGTTTAAGTACATGTATGGCAACAGAAATTCTCTTGCTCGCCCAGTTACTCCCCTGGGAAAATATTATCTGCATGAATGAAATACAGCATTCCTCCTCAGCTATTACATATAGTACTAAATATGTGTGTATTTGCTTAAATACTCCTGTTGTGATGCAGCTATTGGATTTTTCTTACTCATCCTCATAGTACCTCTTCTCTTTGTGCAGAAAAGCCCAGTATCTGAGGCACTTTGCAGCTTTCCTCTGTACTTGCAGCCCATGAACTAGACCACTTAGTTCAGTCTGGCAGAAATCCTTCTGCACAATCCATTTGTGTACACTGTCAGTGTTTGAATCCTGGTCAAAGGCAAGCTGAGGACAGCACTCTTTCTGCTTGCCCCAGTGGGAACTGGATAACATTTTTGATCTGTAGATAATTTCAGTTATTTTTAAAGGTAAATTTTTACAAAATGTGTTTGTTTTCCTAAAAGATTCAAAAAAACCCCCACAGCCACAGTATGAAGCAAAGATTGAAGTTTAGAGTTTTACTTATAATTTCTTCACTTCTCATTTACACTATTTAAATGTAATGTTATTTATAAAATTAATAGCCTTGCTTAGTCAGCTTTTTAACTCCCCTCACCTTACACATTAATATTTTTAAAAAGATGCCAGGACATAAAGACAAGCATCTAGGAACTAATAGTATTTTGTCTTATTCTAACTTTGAACTGTTTTAAATGACATGTTTTCATTGTGCAGATATGTATTTCTGATTGAGCATAATAACATTTTCCATAAATAAGACAACACAAAAAAGTAAATCACCCATGAAATATTTTTATGACTACATACCTATACAAATATATTGATTATGAAATATACTCATAATATTTATATTTTAGATTATATATATTTCTACATTCATGATATAAAATGTCTTTAATGAGAATATGACTTCCATTTTTCAGTCATTGAAATATTGTCATTTTTGTATGAAAATTCTTCCAAAAGAAGTTCATTGGAATTCTTCCTAGTGAACACATTGTAATAGCATATTCCACTATCTTCACTTTTTAAAAGTACTAGTGATGAATGAGGACAATGATATTTATTTTTTTCCCGCACGTTTTTCAAGGAGGTTAAGTGATTGCAGTCTCATCTAAGTTACTACAAATCTGTCAATCTAATGTGTTTTATACTACTTCCACATAGTGTTTAAGACCCTCAGAACATTTACAATATTTACTCTTGAAACACTCTTGTGAGATAAAGAAGTGCTACTAATCTCATTTTAAAAATGAGAAAAGTAAGACACAAAAATGAGATTCTTGATGAAAGTTATATCTTGAAAATCTGTAAGTGACTCAGTCATGAATGCAATGAAAGAGTGGTAGAACAAAAATTAGTTTCAGAGCTTGAAAGCTGGGGCTAACACCCTGACTGCTGAAGTACTTTTCTAAATAAAGGTATTATACATAGAGGAGTAATACTTTAAAGAGTCACAATCCTTTTGTACATGTCCCATATGCAATGTCAGTAAGCAATATCAGGTGACTTGAATTCTGCAAAAAGGAACAGGTTTCATGCAGTTAGGTATATAAATAAATTAATTGGGCCAAGTGAATACACTTACTTTTTACATGCTTCACATGTATAAAGGTCAATATTGTATGGCATATTTTATATAAAACAACCATCTGAATATTATTTTTTTGTCAAACATAGATCTATAGTTACTTTAATACATACGTTTGTAAAGTAAACCAGTCACTTAAGACATAATTCAGAATTTCTTTCATGGGCTTACTTTGCTCCCACTGAGGTTTTGGTTTTGGGAAGAACAGCATTAAGGTTTTTAGGAAAACAATCATGAAAAGGTTTCTGATTATGTCAGTTTTCAATGGGGAAAGAATATCCATTTGGATAAGATTGTGTCATTTATTTTATGGTCCAAAGGACTGGACTTCTGCTTATAGTTCAATAAGCAGAAAGCCATACCTTACTTACAGATTTCTATATAATCCAATTGACATATACTTGTTAAAATATTAAGTGTGAAGTATTTAGGCCAGATTTAAATGCAGTAATAAGTAAGGGGATTTGCATAGTATTGGGCACTGATGCCAGCTTTGAAATGTCAGCATCAATTTTCACAATTGAAAGCATGGTGTCTTTGTAAAGAATCATTTATTAAGACCAAACCACTCTTTCAATAAAGCATTAGAATTTCCTGCATAGACTAGCCCTTGGGCAGCATTTTGAAGTAATAGCAAATTGCTATTCTAATCCACAATGGAACATTTTAATAAGTGTGATAAATGACTCACAAAGGGCTTCAGGTTTCAACGCCAGTAGAATTAGAATCAGGCAAAGGCTGGGTCTGGGTGATAGATGTAGAGGATTTTTGTGGTAAACAGTTTGCAATGTCAGGACAATACCAGTTTATTGAACTTTCAGAGGCTAAATTCTTGTCCATTTGTCACCTTGTTGCCAGCAGACATAGATGTACGTAGAGTACTAGACTTACATTCTCTATCAGCTGATAAATTTCTGTAACTCCTGGAGCACTTCAAAAAGTACAGAAAAGGAAACATTTAACAAATAAGCAGAAAAAAAAATTAAAAGATGAAATAAAGCTATAAATTATTTAATTTTAAAATACAAATAGTGTTGATTTTTTTTATTTCTGGAAACAATTATCTTGTAAGCACAAAACCCCCTGATTCCTTGTACAGCTAATAATCCCACTAAGCTGCCCTGTATTTCACAACAGTTTCAAGCTTCTATGAAATGAATCTCTTTTGTTTGTTTTCAAGCAAAAAGAAAGAATTAGATGGTCACAATATTGTTGGGGTTTGAGTTAAAAACAGTTTTGATATTTCCTGTTGAAGAAGAATCAGAAGAAAATTTTCTATTTTTCTGAAGGTCCATCTCATGGCATACTGATATTGGAGGTAAATAATATTAGGATTTCAAACAACATAAAAAGCAAAAGAATGACAAATAAGAAGCTACTTATCTATGAATAGAATAGCAGTGTGGTTGAATTTTACAAGGTTAGATAATACATTAAAAGTACATCCACCTCACCTAACTGTCACTAACTAAAACTTTATTGTTGAGTGTGAATTAGTTGTTCAGGCTCCCTCTGTTGTTATGGGAAAGAGTCAGAAGGGCAGCTCATCTTATGTATTTTACACTTCCTCTACAAGTGCCTTTTTCTCTCCTGGCACTATACAGGAGATCTTGGTGGCTAAATTTACAGGGTAAAAAGATTGGCAAGATGAATTGTATTAGGATAAATTTTCTGTTATCATTGTATTCTTTGGTTAGGACATTATCCTTCTGTAATAACAAGCTAATAGGAGGATAAACTAGTATTTTTTTTTCTCACCACAATGACAGAATTAATAATCTTTTAAATGACTGTTAAAATGCTCACTGATTCCAGTGGTAGTAATTCAGTACTTTTGCACGCCAGTTTTATTAAAACAATCTTTTGTTAAACTAGTCTCAAAATACTTAGAATCAAATCCTGTATTATTTAGAATTATTGGCCTGTTTCTTTATTGCCTTACACAAGTGCGATAATTTAAAGTATGCGGAGGATATCAAGGGCAACAAGAGCCTCTACTGTTTACATTAGCTGTAAAAGGTGAAGCAAGTCATGTTTTAAGCCAGTTTCTGAGTGGGATGAGCGATTTAGCAACAGTGGATGAAGGTATAGCTGAGGTACTTTATGCTTTTTCTGCCTCAGTCTTCACCGAAGTCTGCTGGGCTATGTGCCTGGCACATGTGAGAGCACATTTAGAGTAATGAATCCAGTTTTGGACCACCCAGTACAGGAAAGATACTGATAAATTGGGGTGAGTTCAGCAGAGAGCCCCAGTCTGGGCAGGAGCTGGAGCACTTATCCTGTTGAGAGGCTGAGTGACCTGGACTGGTTCAACTTGGAGAAAAGAGAGCTTTGGGGAGACCTAACAGCAGCCACCCAGCACCTATAGAGAGGTGTTTTGCACCAAGAGGTGCTGGTCCATTATGATTCTAGAAAGATGCTAGCTAGCTAGCTAGCTGTTTTAGTAGTGCACAAGACATTAAATAAATCTGTAGCTCCAATGTCAGCCTTGGAGGGAACTGAACAGTGAGCAACTTACCATAGAATCCTCCTTAGATGTATTAACTTCTAAATGTGATGAGAACAGATGGTTTATGTTGGTGTTACTACTGCATAAAGTTTGTTTCTGGTAATATATTTGTGTTTTGTTTAGTTTTAGAAGTCTGAAATAAATAGGATCGTCTATGAGTTATTTACAGAATTACATAGATAATATAAATCCAATCAGTTTCATTCTATGAAGTTTTTTTAGATATTCAGGCTAATTCTTTCCCCATTTTTTATTTCTTTTGTAAAGCATTTTAAAACAGAAAATTACAGAAGCCAAAGTAAAATTATTTAAAGCCACACACTCTCATTATCATTTCACATGATATCTCTTTCTCCAATCCAGCCTCAGTTCTTCCTGAAGTAAACTAAAGTCAGTTAAAGTAAATCTTAGTTCTGTCATGGAAATGTCATTATGATAAATAAGATTATATAAAGTTTGAAAATTCTGCAATAAAAAATTGGTCCTATGCCTTTTTTAAAATAATTTAGTTAACATTCAGCTTTTTTTTTTTTTTGTAGACTGTTGAAAAAGGAGAACAGAGTAAATATGTGCAGAGTGAAGATATTATTATTAAAGAATAAAAATATATGTCCTCCTTGCATCTTAGCCTCAAGATCAAGCACAGTACTAAATGAGAATTTCTGAACCTGGATATATGTAATAGAAATTTCAAAATACTTGAGTAATATAGTAAGAATGTAGTTATATTGTCTGCTTCATGGATTTCTCAAATCTTGTGCAGAAATAGAGGCTGGAGGATATGTCACACAGTGGTAATGCAATGCTTGGCAGTACATCAGAAGAGTTCTTCCTGTCTGTGTGGGCATCAGAAGATGATTGATACCTGCTTTTGCTTCCTTCCTGTGTTTGCTAGGTACCCTTTCATAACTAATATGATGTAGCCTAAACTCTTTTAAACTTAAATCTGAAATCACATATGTAGGACAGCAAAGAAAGTGCTTTTGTTGCAGTATCCTCATCTTAACTCAGAGCTCCACTGGCACATTTCAATATATGATATTGGCTGTGTTGGTATTATTCCACTCTGATTGACACAGATTTCCCTGTATAGGATACATGTAACTATGTACTTATAAAATATGTGTTTTGTTATTCCCAATGATATCATTAAGATGTTTCCATCTATCTGAACAGTTATGTCAGATGTAATGCCTTGAAATTTGCTTCTTTTCTGAGATGTATTTTCTGTTGAACAAAAATGCTTCTTCATGTTTGGTTTTTTGCTTATTTTTAATCCCTGCTCACGTGGCAAATTCAGCTAAATGTGTTTCACCTAGATCTGCTTATCTGCACCTCAAGTCCTGACATGCATTTATTACTCAACCGAAGAGATCTGATCTTCAGATTTTAAAGCTCATTTTTTTCTAATATTTAAATGTCTGCATACAAGCGATTTGTTTCAAGGTACAGACTTATTCTGCCAGTCCTGTGCCCTTGGCAAACCAACAGATTGCTGATAAAATGCTTAGATTCTCAGTAGGGTTCTTAATATACTCTTAGATTTTCCACTGTTTATCTAAAATTTGTCCTAAATAGGATTTTCTTGCAGAAGAAATGATAAATAGGATCCTATACCTTGTACACATGAGTTAGGTGTTTGTTGCAGCCACTGAAATGCTACAGTTTTCAAAATAACTATAATTTAGATTCATATCACTGATTATGTTAGTAATTTCAAACCCTACAACATCCAGAATATTTTTTAACTTTTGGCCATGCAACTGAGAAATGCAATATTGCTGTAAAATATTTTATTTTAGACTTGTCAAAAACATGACATTTTTTTGATTTTTATTAAATTGATTGATTTCTAAGTACAGTACTGGAATATTCCTCCTATGATAAAAACAATACTTCCTAATATAGAGTAAGCAGATGTTTATTCAAGGGGAAAAGAATAAAATGTCATTACATGTTTGGTTTCCTATAACCACAGACAGGCTATTGGTCGGAAATTATTATTAATAACTTAAGGGAATTAGACAGTGCACAAAAATAAAAGCAGAAAGCAATGGATTCAACACCTGCAATGCATCCATGATTTATTCAGTGCAATTCTGCTTTGGAAAGGTATAATAAAAATAGAACTCACTTCTGCTGTTTAGGTGGTTTATTTGATTTGCTTTCCTGTATGTAGAAAATGAGTTTCTTATTACTCCCTTGGCATGAGAGATGAATTGATAGTAATTTAAATTATAATTCAGATGTATAATGGTCAGAATGAAGAGGAACAAAACATAATAGAAAACTTAAAATGGACAGCATTAGTAATTCCTTGTTTTTAATATTGCATCAATTATGACATTTGTTTCTGCTGTTCCTTGGGACAAGGAATTTATCCACCTGAGTGTTGATTTCAAGAGATTGTTATACATTACTGCATTTTTTAAGGTACTACCAAGCAACAAACTAAAAACACCACCCCAAGATAAAACTCCAAATAGTTCTGACTGATTCAGTGATACTCATTGTTCATATACTGCTTGATCTTTTCTGTCTTGCAGTTTATCCAAAAGACAGAATTTTCTGTTTGTCTTGGACACTTGGTGCTTAAGTCATCATGGAATCAAAGATACTGTATTCATTAGGGTCTGAGGTTTGTTTTGTTGTTGGGGTTTTTTTAATTCCCACACCAATTTTTGTTGTTCTTACAAGATGAAAAAGAAATACAGTGAAAGATCCATAAAGGTAGAATTTTATCATCTCAGACATTGTATTTGAAGATAATAATTCTATAAACACAGAAGGGTTTGGGTTGGAAGGGACCTTTAAAGATCATCTAGTTCCATCCCCCTCACCATGAGCAGGGACATCTTTCACTAGACCAGGTGCTCAAATCCCCTTCCAACACTTCCAGGGATGGGGCATCCACAACTTCTCTGGGAAACCTGTTCCAGTGTTTCACTGCCCTCATAGTAAATAATTTCTTGTATACAATCTAAATCTACCCTATTTTAGTTTAAAACCATTACACCTTTTCTTACCACTATAGTTCCTGGTAAAAAGTACCTTTCCATCTTTCCCATAACCAATAAGATTTCTCTGAAGCCTTCTCTTCTCCAGGCTGAACAGCCCCAACTCTTCCTATGAGCCTTCCTACATAGCAGAGGTGTTCCAGACCGCTGATCATTTCCATGGGCCTCCTCTGGACCCACCCTAACAGGTTGATGCATTTCTTGTACTGAGGACTCCAGAGCTGAACACAGTGCTCCAGGTGGGGTATCGTAAGAGCAAAATAGAGGAGGAGAATCATCTCCTTTGACCTGCTGGCCACACTTCTTTTTATTCAGCCCAAGACACTACTAGTTTTCTGGGCTGCAAGCACACATTGCCGGCTTATATATAAGTATTTTATGTAGTTAAAGTGATCATAAAGTCTGAATTGATCATATAAGCTTATAGATAATATAGCTTCCTGAATTATTTACTTTCATAGTTCTTTGATACAGAATTGATTGTTTTACTATACTTCTTCGTAAAATAGCTGGAAGGCAGTTTTGTGAAATCTAAGTTGGTTTGATTTCATATTAAAATAAAATGTTCATTTTTAATCAACAAATTGTTATGTTCAAAATATCATATAAATTTAGTTTTTGGGAGAGATCTTTCTGTGTAATCTTCAAGCTATTTTGAAACTGCACAGTTAATAAGCAATAAGGTTAAAAGTCCTATATCCAAGTGAAATAGAGTAAAATGAAAGACATAGCTGAGGAAGACAAAGAAAATGCACATTAAAAAATCTGGATATGTTATATTCTTAGTTGTGTTCATGTGAACAGAAAGTAGTTCAAATTATATTAAATTGGCTATTTCATAATCATTCTCTGAAAACAAAGATTATTACTTTGTAATTATGAAGATAAAGGTTTCTTCTATACGTCTTTCCTTCTTAGTGCAATGCGCATTCCTCTTTAAAGAAATTCAGTTTGTCAATAAATAGATCTGAAAATCATTGGCATTAGTTGCCAACAGCCTCAACCCACAACATATTTATGCTTTCCTTGGCTTTCTCCTTGGTGACATGACTCCCTAGGGTATTTTCCTACTACTTCCTGCTACATACTCTATCTTTCTTCCAAAAGACGAATTGTGAAGCTAAAGAAAAAAGTCAGGCTGACTACAGAAACATTAGGTGTTCAGGGATTGCTCCCTGAAGTAACATATTCCCTTAAGATTCATGCAGCAGACAGTGTCTGGTCCCCACATCCATCCTGCTCCCTCCATCACTCTGAAGAAATAATGCTGCAACTACATGTTACAGCACATGGAAGAACAGCATCAAAGTAGTGACAGAAATGTATGGCAATCCAAGCAGAGTGGGAATCTGAACTGGTTCCTAAGACATTGTTTAGGCTTTTTAGGAATCAGTTTCATCTCATCTGAGTACCAAGTTCAGACAAATGTCATGAAATTAGAGAACTGTACTACCCCAACAGCAAACATTTTTAAAGGTCTTTTAGTTATTTTTTTTTCTTCCCCTCCTGCAGACTGTATTCAGCTCTAAAATAAAGTAGTCCTAGTATTGAAATAAGACTATTCAAACACTTTTTTATGAATATGAGTGACAGAATCTTGACCTTTGAGAGGACTTGAATGAAAGTATTATTTTTATCATTAAGATCTGAATGTTCATCTCCTTGCCAGTAATTGTCAAAGGGGTTGTGCCTGTGTAAGGCTTTGTACTTACAGACACAGAACTTTTGTATTTTGTGTAATATTTACATCTGTCTACACAGAGACACATATACACCATTAGAAAGCAAGTGACATTTGAGACAAAAATGGCAGATCACTTCCTGCTTTCTGTCAGCTCTCATATGTCTTTTTAAAAATAAATTTATGTTTTGTTATTTATGTTTCTATTTTTGTATTGTTATCACAGGCATAGACACCTGAAAATATATGATACAACTAAAAAGGCAAGATTTGCATCAATTAATAATAAGCATCCCTACATTTCCATGTACTGTGTCCCTTGAAATTATGAAAAGCAGGAATCCCATCTGTTGCCAATGTAAATTTATAAGCAAGAATCAGCATTTCTCATTTCCAGCAACTTTATTATCTGGCCACTCAAAAAAACGTAATAGAAGAAAATTAAAAAGCTATAACATGCAGGCATGCAATTGCCATGATGTTGAGGTCTTTAAATAGCTTTAACTCTCTGAAGGGAATGGAAGTGTACCAGGTACCTAAAGGATTATACTATATAGACAGTCATCCTTTGTAATTGTATTAGACAGGATTATGTTACCTGTTTATATTTCAAACTCAAACTCTAAAATAAAAATTCAATATCCATCTATTTGGATATAAAAGTTCAAAAGGACACTGTTTATTAAAAAAATGTCAATTGCCCTTTAATCTACAGGAAAGAAATTCTAGAGTAGAGCATACAACAACTGTTAATTCAGCATGTTCTTGCTGCTGATACGTTTCTAACCCTGGAGAATATTAAACGAAATCATGAAGTAATAGAAAGGATGAGCGTGTTAAAAGGGCTGAGGCAAAGACCAAGAGAGACTGATGATGCAATTACCCTTCTTCTAGGCTGTGCAGTACTAATGTGATAAGGGCCTACATAGTTCAACAGTAAGGATGAAGAGGCTAACAATAATTCTTAATTTAAAATAGGTTTTCTTTGTGCTGGTAAAATACCCTGCCTCTCATTGATTAGAATGCCAAAAAAGTTCTACATTGTGTCATGCTATTTGCAAAAGAAAATGCTAAAAGAGAGTATTCAAATACTACTTAATAAGAAGTAAGAAAGCTAAAGAATGGAGGAAGAAAGAATTGAGCAAATGTTAAGTTTAACATGACCAATATATTACTAACAACAACAATGTACTGAATATTTATGGAAGCAGTAGATTAGTAAAGCCCCTTTAAAATCTCTCCATTGTTCTTCACAGGCAAAATTAACATTTTGAACATGCCTTGCCCTCTAATAAATATTTGACTTTGTGAGTATTTTTCATGTATAAGGTAATGTTGCTAGATTGACCATTCACTTACCTGTAGTGGAATGAAGCTGGGTTAATTAGCATTGATAATATACAACTGTGGGTTGGCTTCAGGGGTGACAGGTTGGCCGATGTAGATAAGTTGCAGCTGTGGCTGGTTAAGTGAAGTGGTTGAGAGTCAATGAAGAGAGAGTAGCCAAGGAAGGAGAGAGCAAGAAGCAAGAGAGAGAACACATCCTGGATGAGGCGAAGGCAGCAGAGGACTTGTATGGAGAGTATGCTGGTATGAGAAGGTAAAAGATCTTGTTGCAGCTTGATAGTTTGGAGAGTGCTGTGACACTTATTGTGCCTCTTATAATCTGTTATGATTTGTAAAAGTGAAGCCTCTTTTTTGAGCTGAACCAGAGTTTACTGTGCTGGGTGACTAGTGAAACTGATGTAGTTTCAACGATACGTTCCCTGATTTATTTCAATGAAACTTGAGTGTAGAGTTAAATCCATAGTCCTTGCTACAGAGTAAGCTTTGCCATACATCATATAAGGCTTTTCAGTCATTGTAAAACAGTTAAGGAATAAGAATTACTCTTGTTTTGCATGAAAGGCTGTATTACACCTTAAGGAGCTGTTGTGGTTTAACCCCAGTTGGCAACTAGCTGGCAACTAAGAGTTTTCACACAGCTGGCAACTAAGAGTTTTCACACAGCTGGCAACTAACCACCACACAGCTGCTCACTCATGCCTCCCTGGGAAGATGGGGGAAAGAATCAGAAGGATAAAAATGAGAAAACTCATTGGCTGTGATAAAGACAGCTTAATAAGTAAAGCAAAAGTCGTGTGCCCAAGAAAGCAAAACAAGGAATTCACTCACTGCTTCCTATTGGTGGACATGTGTTCAGTCATCTCTAGGAAAGAAGGGCTCCAGAAGGCATGACAGTTACTTGGGAAGACAAACAACATAACTCCCACTGCCCTCCCTTCCTTCTTCTTCCCTAGTTTTTATTGCTGAGGATGACACCTGTGGTGGGTTGACCCTGGCTGGACTCCAGGACCAAAGCTGCTCTATAACTTCCTCTCCTCAACTGGACAGGGGGGAGAAAATATAACAAAAGGCTTGTGGGTCAAGATAAGGACAGGGAGATCACTTAGCAAATAGTCACAGGCAAAACAGACTCAACTTGGGAAAATTAGTTTATTACCAATCAAATCAGAGCTAGATAATGAGAAATACAACTAAATCTTAAAAAAAACCTTCCCCTCACCCGTCCTTTCTTCCCAGAGGATTGGGGGTTGAGGTCAGTTCATCACAAATTGTCTTTGTTGCTCATTCCTTCTCAGATGGAGGACTTCCCACATTCTTCCCTTGCTCCAATGTGGGGTCCCTCCAATGAGAGACAGTTCTTCGATAATATCTCCAACATGAGTCCTTCCTATGGGCTGCAGTTCTTCACACACTGCTCTAGCATGGATCCCTTCTGCAGTCTGTCAATAACAAACTGCTCCAGTGTGGGTCCCCTGCGGGACCACAAGTCCTGCCAGCAAACATGCTCCAGCCTGGGCTCCCCTCTGCATGGGGCCACAGGTCCTGCCAGGAGCCTGCTCCAATGCAGGCTTCCCACAGCCTCCTTCAGGCACCCAATTGCTCTGGCATGGGGTCTTCCCTGGACTGCAGGTCCAGAAATCTGCTCCACCATTAACCTCCATGAGCTGCAGGGTCACAGCCTGCCTCACCATGGTCTTCACCACAAGCTGCAGAGGAATCTCTGCTCTGGGCCCTGGAGCATCTCCTGCCCTTCCTGCACTGACCTTAGTGTCTGCAGAGCTTTTCCTCTCACATTTTTCTCCCTCCTTTCTATGTCTGAAGTTGCATAGGTCTATTTTCTCCTTATTAAATATGTTATCACATATTTACTACCATTGTAGTACTACAATGGTACTACCATTGTCACTGATGGGCTTGGCCTTGGCCAGCAGTGGGTCCGTCTTGGAGACGGCTGGCATGGTCTCCAACAGATAGAGAGGAGGCTTCTGGCATCTCACAGAAGCCACCACTGTGGCCCACCTGCTACCAAAACCTTGCCAGACAAACCACAGACAACATCATATGGTATGAAATATCCCTTTGGTCAGCTGGTGAGGAGCAGAAAAGACCTCAACTCTGTGTCAGCACTGCTCAGCAGTAACTAAAACATCCCTGCATTACCAACACTGTTTTCAGCACAAATACAAAACATATCCACATACTAGCTACTGTGAAGAAAATTAACCAGTAAAAACCAGCACAGGATCTATACTTTCTGTAAAATCAATGTAAAGAACCTCATCAGTTCATTATCCTTTTTTATAATATTTACAAAACACAATATTATTTTGCAATAAAATTTAGACAGCTTTTCATTATTTTAGGCAAAGTTAATGACTAGGTTGTGTGTTTCTAAAGTTGATGTTATCATTACTTGATTTATTGATGCATCAGTGGCCAAATTCTACATAAGTTAAATATTTTATACACTGTTATCACCAGTCTTGTAGAATAAGTCCTGACCATTTTTGAAGTAGACCTTTTGAAGGACCTGCAATTCACCATAAAGTGAGAATAGATGTTATGTTACAAGAGGCTCAAGACTGTTGACTTTGATGACTATCATGATCTTCTGCATTTTGCTCCTGGATTTGCTGGTAAGTATAGCAGTCTTGTTGATCTCTGTGGAATGACTTCTGGTTTCTCATATGCATTGTGTTTTATAGGAAATAATTTTGAGCACTGAGAAAACATGGTATTTAATAACGTGCAATACTGAAATTTAATACTGTAATATTGTATAGGAATGTAGGACGCAAGAGGCATCCTAACCTTTCATGTTTATTTAGCTTACTGTAAAGTAGATTTACAGTTTTAATTGACTGAAGATTATTACCTTCTGATACCTCTTTGGCAGTCTAGAACTGAGTTTGGTCTTATTCTAGTTTTAATATTTATTTGCACTCATTTCTTCAAATCTGGGAATGTAGGTGTTGATCCAGTGCTTTGGGCAATTTATCCTATAAATGAGGAAACAGAGTCCAAGATGAAAATAAACATTTGTCTTTAATTTTACCAGAGTCTATCCACATCACACGCATTTGAAGAAAAAAGATAAATAAATGGGGGGAGGGGGGCGGAGAGTGGAGGGAAAAGACTTCAGTGTGCCTAGAACATTAATAAATCCAAGCTTCTATACATCAAAGCTATCCAATGATATTCTTCACCAGCCTACCTGAAATGAAGTCTATGAAAAACTGCCATGATTTTATTTGCAGCTTCAATAAATACAAACTAGGTGATGTTGAAGACTATAAAGCTTGTCATTCACAAAGTTGGGATAAAGACACGTTAGGCACCTTGGAAATGTGATTACAATCTTTTCTGTACTGCACTTGTTCGTATCTACACAGATTAATTAAATTTTCAACATCAGCCTTTGTTGCAACAGCTCTTTCACAGACTGAAAATACTTGTCTGGATTTGTTGCTTTTTTTTCCCCATAAATATAATCAGCTGGTCAGCTGAGCTCAGTTGTCTTGAGTTTCCCCTGAAAAATGTCTAAATTACTTTGTTCTTCCAGAACCAGTTATGATCCAGTTGTATTAGGGTCATGCTGACAATCTCTGTTATGACTCTACAGAACCCTTTGACTGAAGGAGTGAAGGATCTGTTCCTTTTCTCTAAAGTCAAGAAGGGACAGCTATTCAGCTATTCGTACAGGAAAAAAAAAATAACAGAAGATAGTTAACTACTTGCCCTTTGGACCAGTGTCCTCAAGTACCATTTTTTTCACCATATTCATCCCTGGGTTTCACTCAAGGGCAAACTGAATATTTTCCTCACTGTGAAACAAAGAACTAGGATGAGTTACCTGTAAAATGAATGACAAAATCCATGCCAGATCTCTCCTTATCTCATCTTGTACTACAGAAGGCATATCCTGAAGCTTTCTTAACCTTAGATGCTGCATCTAAAGCCCACATATTTCACATTAGTCACTACAAAAGCCCCAAAGTTAAATCTGGTAGAGTGAGGAGCTATGAGCAGAGGAAACCACAGATCTGGTAAATACTATGTAAAATCTGTGCTTTACTGATAAGCTTTGTAGATTTCTAAACAGCAGCAGGTTAGATAGCAAGTGATGTGGTGTTGGCAGACTTCAAACAAAACAGTAAGGTGTATTGCTTCTAAGCGAAGTAAAAAAAAAAAGTCACAGGCATGTGCTTGGGAGACAAAAAACAGCCCACAGCTACAGTTACTCATAGCTATGTATTCTAGGTCAAGCTTCACAAAATCTTTGAGAGGATCTTCTCCCTGTGAAATCAGGGCTGACACTGTGTATAAGTATTCTTTGGCTACTCAAGCAAATGCTTACAAATACAAATCATCAGACACTGGGAAGCTCCCAGAAAAAGACCCAAAGGACCTAACATCAGGGCACACATCCAGCATGATGTAGGAACATAGCTTATGTGATTGGGACAGACCTGGGAAAGGATAAGAGAAAAGGTTTAAGCATGTAGCACATTAACGTAGCAAGCAGTTTCTGCTGGTCAAGAGATGGGCATCATTAGGACATAATGAAATCGGAGAGTCATATTTGTATAAACAGACTCCTCCTCTGTCTGTGTTCCCCACAAAGAAAGGAACTTTTCCAGAGGACTTTTCCATATGGACTTTTCCAGAGGAGCTTCCTGTGCTTTTTGCATTGCTTAGGTGTTGGGATTTTTCCTGATTTTCAGCAGAAGTCACAGTGGTTGGGAAGTAACTGAAAGATCAGAGAGTAATATAATCTCTAATTAATGGCCTTTTTAAGTAGTCATTACTACTCCATACAGCTACGAAAGTCATACTAGGCTGCCTAGAGGGAATACTACAGATGCAGACCATGGAGGCCTAGAGGGCTTAGAGGATGGTGTTACTCACCTCAGGGATAAACAGACCTGAAAGGTACATGCTTTCCCCTAACATCACTGCAGATCAGGTAATGATTTACAAACTCCACAGAGAAATGGCGATCTTCTTCAATGCCACAATGAAGTTTCTGATGTATTTTTGCTTACTTAAGAGGACAGGCACCAGTTCTTCACGCAGGCTTTCAAATGCAAGCCTACTAATCCTTAATTTCCTGAGTTTTCAGGTGGTCATTTGATACCTACCAATGTTAATTCCATTAGAAGTTTTAGTTTTTAGGAAGACTAGTTCACGCCATGTTTCAGGGCTCGTGGTCTTTTGCAAAATAAATATGAGATCTAAACAAGAAAAGATAAAATTATCAAAATGATTGCTCTCTGTATGTGCAGCCACTACGACCAGCTGGCCTCTCTGTGATCATTTACATAAGGTCATAGGTTTCCCTTATGAAAACCTCTTTTTACAGAACTTAGATGAAGACAGAAGTGTTACATTTTACTTCTTTAATTAAAGTTATTATTGCAAAGCTGAATGCCTGGATTGAACCCTCTTTGTAATATCATTTCCTAAAGCTGTTTCCTAATTTTGCTAAATAAATTATTAAACATAAATTGTAGCTATTTAACTACTAAATTCATATGAGGCAGAAAAAAAAGAAGAAAATATTCTACTCTATGTCACATTTTAACCCATTTTCATATGTAGGGCTCTTTGCAAACTTTTTCAAAATCAGGCTGAAACACAAGCGTTTATGTGAGGTAGGCCAAGGTCTGAGCCTACAGAGATGATAAAATCTCACCATCAAGTAGGTGCTCATGTCCTCTGTCAAATCAGTTATCCAAAGAAGAGAAAGCTGACCAGAGTCCTAACTTTTGAGCAGCTAACACCTGGAAGAAATGGGATAGCTAACCGCTGCCACACTGTCCTGACCTCTCAACTTCACTTGCTTTCTAGGATGAGGAAAGGTTCAATGAATCCAGGCTCTACCGAGCTTTTTGCAGATCTCATTGCTTTACCAGGTAAGTTAAATATGCCTGCAGTTTGGTCATCGTCAGAATTGTCAGCAGTTCTCGATGAGCGCAGAGATGTTTTCATTGTATGAAGAGCAAAAAGGAGTCGGTGAAATGTGCCAACTCTGTGTTCCAATGTGGTCACAATATAAATTTGAAACAACAAATGGAGTGAGATATTCTTCCAATAGAGAAGTCCATTGTTTACTCCTGTTGGTTTAGGCAAAACTTGTTTCCAAAATCTTTCCAAACAGCAGACTTTAGGAAGATGAACAAGAGTCAATCCCATATGAGCTGAAGCAAGAACAAAAGGCAAACCCTGAGGTAACTTCCAAAGAAAATATAGAGCTACAATATCAACAGAGACATCAATATAGGCATATAACCACGTATCCACTCTTTTCCTGCTGTTACAAGGTCTTGCCATTCATTAAAGCATTTTGAGTATTGCTGTACTGTTTTGTTGACTAACTGCTATGCTCTGTTTCTGGGTTTAAACTGTACCTGAACCTCAATATGTTCAGGCACACTGTCAAACGCAAAGAATTAATTTATTTAGGGATACAAGCTAGTAAGAAGAACTGTGTATATTTTCAAACAATGGTGCTTCATGCATCACTGGGACTGAGACACATCCAAGCCTAAGATCTAAATTAGCTGGAATTGAAGGATGTGGTCCTGGAATAAATTGCTTTTTTGGTCTCTAAGTAGTCACACCAGGACAGAAAGGCATATTGTACAGTTACAAAAACTTTTTTTTCTGCAGATACAACACATTATGTAAATTATTCAGATATGTTTATCTATGAGAGCTGTGATATAAATTATATCAGATAATCTACACCATGAATTAGACTTCCTTATAAAATCCTTTTTAATCTATGCAAATCAGGGGCAGAATGAAATAGCTACTACAATAGTTTATTTCAGCATACGTACCCCATAAAAATACTAGCATAATATGTTAACAAAGAAACTATTTAGTGATAAATCCATCAGTTCCTAAAGTCACTTATTTTTTATCAGTGGTTGCACTAGAGTAATATTAGGAGATAGTTTCACAATACTTTATTGTTCTTTACTCATAGGAATAAAATATCCTTGAAATTGACCTTGTTCTATGCCTTGCAGCCCTACTCTATCGAAGTGATTGTACTTTGTTAGTTTAGTTTCCAAACCCGGAAAAGTTGGGTTTTATTATTACTAATATTAACAATAATGATAATATTACTATTACTATTACTTTCATTATTTTGCAGCTTTATATAAGCATTAGTGTTAAAGTACAAAACCACAGATGTTTGATCAGTTTTCACATACGTTTGTTTTTCACAAAAATTAGAATAACCTTTAAATTTGTTTCTTATAATACATTTTAAAACCTAGTAATTAATAAACATAATATCTTTAAGTATTCATTATTTTCATTAAAAAACTCCTGATTTTTTTTTTCTTTCAGGAAATTAAAAATAACATCTATCAATACCAACAGGAATTCCAGCTCCATCAGAACAAATAATACAGGCAGCAGTGACTACTGTGGGTTGAAGTGACTGTAACACAGCTAATAAACTGTTGCTGTCTGGAGGAATCACACTGGACAACGAGCGTTGCAGTCTGCCTAGGTAACTACCAAACATTTCCAGCCCAAGGATCTAAAGGTGACTAACAACTTGCATGTATGTGCACACATCTGTGTGTTTGTCAGACATCATGCTGTAGCATGTTGAAGGAAAAACAATTTCCTGTTATTATTGGCTATGACGAAGAAAAAAACCTTACAAGGAACATAAGAATTTCTCTGTCATGCTCCCAAACCCAAAAGACAGCTGCTATCAGCATCAAAAATGCCTACTACAACTTCTAAGACCTGCAGTACCTTCACACTTATCTGACTTATCAGTTGAGGGCTTTTTATTTATTTATTGCTAGCTACACAGGCCCTAAGCAGTACACAGCTTGCATCTTCCCTAACACATAGGCAGTAAGTCTGATATATTATTTTCTCAAAACAAAATCAACAGAGCCAGATGAAACAATAAAACTAGAGACAGAGAAAAAGTTGCAGGGAAAGTACAGACACAAAAAAAGAGTAAATGTAGTTTCAGAGCCAGAATGGATGAATCAAAATGGGTTTAAAAAAATCATTGATAAACACTGGAAAAGATTTGATGGAAAGAAAATGTAATTACCGCATTTGTGTAAACAATTACTGTCAAGAATACATATTCAATTAGGCAATTTCCATAGTGAAAAGTCTCGTATGATCTAAGCATGTAGTGCTTACCCAGGTCTAAGAACATGTTGTAGGGTAACAAAAAATATGCTAGATGATGGATTACCAAGGCAGTTTCTGATATACTTGTGTTGAAAACCAAGTGTCTGATTCCTACTGATTTTAGAGTAATTGCTCTTGGAATAAATTACTGTTCCACATCAGAATCTTAATCTTTATACCAAACTCATGTATTTATTTAGACAAATATATAGTTACTTAGGATATCTCCCATTGGAGTTCATGGAATATTTCTTGTCATTGGTGAAGGTAACATTCATTCCACCTGGTCTTCTGCAATTGACCCACAGACCTGATCTGTCTTCTTTGACAAAAAGTATTTATACTGGCATTTCCATGTTTTTCTTACAGGGACCTGAACCTTTGCAAAGGATGTGCTTTTTATTTTTACCAGCCAGAGTTCATAAGATTAAGAAAAAAGAAAAAGTTGATTAAACATATTTATGAAATAAGTGATCTATAAAATTCTATGAACAAGTGGGGCACTTGGTGTATGATGTTGTACAAGCAGTTTGTACACTGGGATGACGTAAGACCTCTGTTTGCCATATTGACTTTTAAAGTATGTTTATATATAACAATACTGAGTGTAAGGGTCAATCTCTTGCATCTTTTCAACCTTTAGATACTTGATCTACTGTCACAAATAAGTCAGTAAGATCATTTGTACAGTGACTCCAAGGCTAAGCAAGTCTAGCCAGGTATAAATATCCAAACAAACCTGAACTGTAGCAGAATAATGAATGTGTAGGGTCCATGCTCTACTAACACAGATATATTTCTTTAATATGGTCTTTTATTTTTCTTCAGTACAAGGTCCTCACCATTACATGACAATTAATTCTTCCAGGTGAGGTCAACTTCGCATACAAATAGGTTTGTGCCTCTGTGTGCGTACATAAAATTTAAATACCCAGGGGAAGAACAACTATTCTTTAAACAAAGTTTCTTAGCTAGAAATTTTTGAGCCATCTTTCAAAGAAGTAAGTGCTGTTATATCCATTTAAGTAAATGTTCAGGTGGAATACAGGAATCCATTAAGTCAAAAAATAGGAAAAATCCAAATTGCCTTATTTAAATAGTGTTGTGAGGCCATTTTCTTTCTTATGTATTATCTTCCAAACTACATTTATCACAATGTGATGAACACGTGAAAACTCAACATCTTTCATGGAAATAGCTATACATGTATATCTTCTCTACTCTTAAGCCTTTTTTAACATTCTGCACTTTGTTAATGTCTTCTGATTTTAAAATCCTCCAATTGTCTTAAACACTTACTACTTTTCTACTTGTAAATGCTAACAAATACGACAACATGAGAAAAGTAAACATAATCTTTTTGTAAACATAATCTGGTTGTGAAAACAGAAAAAGAACCAACTAGTACCTTATTACTGATAATTATTCAGAAGCAGGACAAATTAGATTACCCTTTGCAGTTCCAGGTTTAGTTTGCAAGCTAGAAAAATAAATAGAAAAGATTTAATGAAACAAATAGGAGAATTACATTCATAGAAACGAATCTTCTGATTGTATACATTTTTTAAATTAGTATGTAAAGCTTACTGTAGTCTATTTTAAAATATTCTGGATAGTAATACCTTTAAAAGTCTGAATATTTTTTTTTTCTTCCAACGTTAGAAAAATAGTTCCAGTTGTGAAAAGGACCATCTTTGTTTAGTTTTTCAAGTATTAATACTGTGAAGTTTGAAATGTCAGAAACAGATAACAAGTAAATATTGAATACTGAACAGTTTATTTCTTGAAATATTTTAGAAGCCATTCCACATTAACAACTTCATACAATAAGAAGATGATTTTGGGCAGGATTTATCTGGGAATTATAGAATAAATTGTGCAGAACAGTAGATGCTACCACCTTTTCTTCTAAACCTAGTTCACAACTTCCATCAAGAACCAGAGAAAAACCTTTTAAGTAGAAAAGGTCCTCTGGCGGACCTCACACTTAGGTATAATAAAACAGGACTCTTGCAAGCCATAGAAAAGTAGCTCTCTTAAAATTTTTTATTTCACTAATAATAATAATTTTAAAAATATTAAAATCATAGAAATAGATTTTGCCTCATTTGCCTCAGCTTTACAGGCAATTCATAACCCACCAAGTTTATTAAAGCATATAATTAGTAGTTAGAGAAAAGTTTTCTCTCTCACACTTGTTTTTCTATGCTGCAATTTGCAAACTATATTTTTATTTTTAAAACTTATTGTTTTGACTTTGGGTGAACTGTGGACTGTGTATATCACTGCAAATACAATTATAATTTGTGTATTATTTTGTAAATACACATCTTTAAGTTCAAGACAAGTAATTTCTTCAAAATTCAAATCTGATTTTGTTTTCTATTCAATTAATACATGTTTCTAGATAGAAATTTTTTTATTTCTTCAGAAGTGCAATCTATCCACTAATTTGCCACTAATTGTTCCAGTACAATTAGCTTTGGGCACAATACATGGCAAGAAATATATGGAAACAGACACTTTGCATATTTAGCAATAAACTAAATTTTTTTTGCTATTCATAAAAACAAATAATCAGAGAAGTGTTTCTAATTCATTTAATATTAAACTTTGCTTTGTTTCTCATTGAATATGATAGCAGGTACAGTCCTGGCATTTTAATATTTCTGCCTGTCCTGAAGACTATTTTTCTACCTAAAGAGTGAATTTCACTGCTTAACATTGGGTTCCTGTAAAAGAGATACCTCTTGCCTTCAGAACAAGTTGATTTATATTCCTCTAATACTATGAGAAAGACTGCTTTGCATGAAATGCATCACATTATTTTGCTGAAATTCAATATAAAAATTACAGCATCACAGATGACTCAGAAAAGTGTAAGTGGAATAGAAAAGATACTGCTTCCAAGTGAAAGATGAAATAATTAAAAGTTAGTGTCAAATTTCAATACGTAATCATGCACTACTAGAAATGATAAATTAATTATGACTTTGATCATTTTACAAGTAATCTGGTAAGCAATCTGTGTTTTCTTGCTGATTTATTTTGTGATTAGGAAAAAGACAAAAAGAAAAAGGAAAGAATGTGCACCTTAGCTGTGTAGTAATCTTCCATAGACATGCCTGGAGTTATTCAGACAAAATACAGATGGTTAGCAAGCTACCACATGCACTTATTGACTGCTTCGTCTGAAATGAATGCTTCATAAGCATTAGTGTTGATCAAGGGTTTATACGTGTTCTTGTGACAACTGAACATTTTATTTATGCTGGCAGACTTTAAAAAGTGTTGTGAAACTATGCATTAAACTGTAATAGAGAAAGTGAGGGGGAAAGAAATGCTTTTACCCATAAGCTAGCTACATTTTTCTTTATAAAGGTCAATCAATGACAGCATGAACTTTTTCTTTCTCAGTGGTGAGAAGTAGCAATAAGTTCCTTTCACTATACGTGGTGGATCAGGTACACTGTTGGATGAGTTTTAATTCCAAAAATCATAATAAGTGACCTTCTTTTTAGAATCACTATTGTTTATCTTGACAGAAAGATAGCTTATATGACAGTTTTGTTAAATTTCCACAGTACTAATATTTCTTGTCAAACTGTCAATCAGAAAGAATTTATATTAAAATCCTTTATTCTTTAAAACTCTCATGATAAAGAAGTTCAAATATTGTCCATAGTGAGAGGGAGATCTTTAAAGTCTAAGCCATGCTATGTACTGTAAGATCAATTTTTAATCAAGATAGGTAAACATTTGAAAAAAAGAACCAAAACAGCTTATGTTGTTTGCACCTTTGGCCAAATCCTAAAGTGATTACAAACCTATAGGAGTTTGACTGAGTAAAGGTTGGGTGAAAACTGAGTAAGAACTTTAAGGATATGATTCATATAGAGATATTTTGTCACTGATCTGGAATATCTTGGAGTACAACTGCTAAAATTGCTTCACATATTGGCAGATGTGGTGGCAGAGCTTACAGTGAGCTTCATCCTGATGTAAAGGATGATAAGACTCCAGAAGAGAAAGGAGGTTGGGAAAGAGATAAGGACTTTGCAGGTACATTGTAGCTATACGGACAGCTTTAAATCTAAAGCTATTTTAATCTTTTGAAACAACTAAATTCACACCTGTCACTGTCCTAAGGGTGACAGTGACAATTTCCTCTCCTTACATGACATAGACCAGTTAGTCAAGCAAAGTAATAAGAATCTTTAATTACTGAAGCTAAGTAGAGTTTCAATTTATTTATACGTGTCATTAAAATTTAAGATAACTAAACTAATAAATTTCATTGTTTTGTGCTGATTAATGAAAACAGAGAAAAGATGTAATTAGCATAAATGCTAAACCGGACAGTATTTTTGCTAAAGCTCGTGTTGAATTTACATGTTTATGTTAGTTTATTCTTGGTTCTGAAACTTTTTAGTTTTTAAAAAGACCACAATAGGGAAATGGGGACACTGGAATATATACCATATTGGAATATGGTAAAAAGAGACTTAAATGTAGCACATTAAATAACAAACCCCTGTGTTATTTGAGAAACTTGAAGAGTATGTTTTACTGATTGAACCGATGAAGAAATAAACTTGACTATGGTGGGACATAGAAGACACTTTTGTGGGGCAATAGTCTAGCTAATTATGCTGCCACTTATAATTAGAAGAATTAACATAGCAGTTAGAAGTTCATGGCTGGTGAACTCTGCTTTACATAAAGCCAGCCAGGAAATTGCCTTGTCAATTACAATCAAGATGTTAACACAATGCTTTATGGTCACAACTGCTTTAGCACAGTGGAGTAAGGTAGACATATGTGGTTAAATTGTTGACATTACTTAAAGTTTAGATAAAAATTATTTAAATGTTTTACTGCTTGTAAATTGAATTGAGTTTGTGACCAACAAGATGTTTTGGCTAAGTGATGTTACGTATGTTATGATACATATGGTAGTGAAAAAAGATATAGAAAGAATGACAGTTTGCTCCCATCTTCCTATTTCAACTAACTGAAATTGGCTGACATCCCAACAGAGGACCCATGCTGGTGGAGATGCTGGCACAGGAACCTGATATTATGACATATTTTGGGTAAAGGACAATGGGAACCGAAGCACACCTGTAACCACTCTACCTATGTAAAATCACCATTTAGATTCCACACAGCTTTCTTCTCTCCTCCGTCCCGTTCACTTACACATATAACATACGTACACATAAATACAGGGAATGGATGCTAATTACTTGACCCCCACTGATGGAAGATTAACTCATTCTCAGTTTTGAGGCTTTATATATAAGATGACCACCAAATTCTTATCTATTTCAGGAGAAATAATAATCAAAAAAAAGCTTATATTTGAAGCCATGATATATTTCCTATATGTAGCAAATGTGTATCAGAAATGCATACCTCAAATAGTGCCTGAAAAACCAATGTATCATTTAACAAGAGCTATGTAATACTAACCTGCTAATCTGTTTTATCTGTCTTTTGATGAGTCTGTTTCTGTACTTGTTTTGAGGATTGGGTTTGTTTGGGTATTTTCAGTGTATTTAATAATTCATGTAAAAAGCTATAGTCAAGTCCTTTATTTAAGCTGTAACTAAGCTATATAAACTATTATTTAGACTATTTAAAGTAAGACTATTTCCTGGGAATTATCTAGAAAGATTCAAGGACCCTAAGGACATCCTCATTCTGGGAGGTAAGGTATGGAGTTCAACTGGCTGAGGCCAAGGCCAGCTTCACTGGAGGAATGAAGTCTCCTTCACTGACAAGAGCTGTTGTGAAGGGAGCTGGAAGTGGGGGCCAGTTCCTCCTTTCCTTGGGAGCTGCATTTAAGTTGAGATTGTATTGCTGGCCCCACCTGTGCTGCCCTGCAGCTGCAACTGTGCCTGGTTTGCCTCCCTGACCCTGACTGCAACATGCTACTTTGGCTTCCGGACTTGCCCCCAGAGCTGCCTTTTCACTGCAGCTTTGCTGGGTGAAGCTACACTGGACTGTGTCTGATCTGATCCCTGTTTCTGGACCTGGTCTTCATCTATGTTTAAACCTCTGCATCCCTGCTCGTGGTTGGTGCATCCATTCCTCCCTCCTGCCCTGCTACCTCACTCAGCTCCCAGCTTACCTTCTCCTGAGGAGCAGCTAACCCTCACAGCCCATGGCAATTTTGTTCTGTGCTCTCACTGCTCTAAATAGATGAATCAATTCATCAAACAGCTTTATATTATAAATAGTAGCCTGAGAAAACCTGTAGTTTGCACATATGTGTGGGAAGTTCATAACACATGTGAACATATTTCATTTGTTATTGAGGAGTAAGTAATCTCCCCGCTATTTGCAGGTGCTTATAATGCTATTGTGATGTTCTTGCTTATAGTCATGCTCTCTTCTTTGTCATCTCTCCCTTCTGCCCCCTCAGACTCGTGCTTACACTTCTCTGCTCATAAAGTTGAATTTCTGGTTTATATGTATACATATATTTTTTTTAATTTTTTTTTTTTTACACATGAGGTTATGTAGGAAAAGAAGATTAGAGTTTCAGCTTCTGAGAAACTTAAAGGAACATCATTTTTTCTTGCATTTATCCCCAATAATCTTCAGCAAGGTAACACACAACATCTTAGTAATACCAGTTGAAAAAAAAAAGTGAACTCCTTGTCTCTAAATTAATTATTTTTTTGTACTTGTGTATCGACTTAGGAGCTTCTTAACTGGTCTTAAGGTAAAGAAAAAGGATAGGAGGGTACCTTCCTTGCTTTTGGAATACTTGTTTGAATTTCCTGTACTTTAATCAAGCAGGACTGAAATGACTAAAGAAAGGATTTGTGAAAAAATACTGAATGAAAACAAACTCATAATAATTTAGTAACAGAAAAGAAGAACCTCTCTGCTGTCATCTGTTCAACATTTTTCAGTAACTACTCTTAAAGACCATCAGAACTAGAGCTTGAGGACTGCTGTATTTAATAATGTAATATGTGTATGTTTCCTAATGCTTTTTTTTTCCCCACAAGCAATAGGAAGATTATACCATGCAGCTACTTAATATCCAGTTTTACTCAGTCATATCTGAAAGCAGAGAACCTTTGCTCTCAGATCACAGAACTTCTACTCATAAAAGAACGAAGTAAAAAACCATGGCTTGCAAGTGACTATAATACAGCAAACTCAAGAATACGTGGGTGTTTCTACTATATGCTTTGTGTACTGTGGTTCTTTTTCTTTTATTCACTTAAGGATAGTAAAGCTTATTATTGTCCTCAAGTTCAATCAAAATGTTTCAAAGATGATAATTCAGTGGGAATGAGGGAAAAGAACCTGGTTTGAACACCTATTTATTATGCAGAGCAGAATTGTAGCATCATGATTGCTTTATCTGATAAGCAGTATCTTCTAATGAAAACTTGAAGATAAACCACAAAAATAGCTTAGGAAAGGAGAATTGTGAATCCTCTGGTACTTAAAGTGCTGTGTAAAGTTTCCATACCCAATTCACAAGGAAATTTAGGAGCTTCAGAATTAGGCTCAAAAGAGCCAACATCTGAGCCACCTTCAAACAATGCACAGACTATGGCATTGCCCAAAAGTAAGCAACAAGGACAAGAATAATGAAGAAAAGTTGATATAATTAAAATATTTTAAAAAATCACAAACAGAGGCTGAAATTAAAGCAGTGATCAATTCAACTTATAGATTAAGCTCACTAAGATGTAGCAAGCTTTATGAGACACCTGGGATGTAACAATAGACAAGAGAAGTAGGGTAACAGAGCATTGCAGTCAAAATCATATACCGCAGAGAACAAATGAAGTTGTATAAAACCAAGTAGTGTGCATGTTCCCCAAGAAAGTTCAGCTAAAGTTCATCAACTTGTTGACCAACAGGGGTCTTGAAAGACCCCCAGGAGCAAAGTGCATATATGCAAGTGCCTTATGCATATGTAAATAATTTCTAGGAAGTAGTTATAATATGTATTAGATTTGGGGAAAATGTGATGAATATGTATGTTTTGTTATTATAAATTGAGGAATGCTGGTCACATAGGTGCACGTGATTTGAGACGCTAATCTCCATGCATGCAGCACAGCAATAAAGAATGCCTGCCTTCTAAGCAGTCTTAGAGGGCTTGCTTCTTTCCAGGTTTTGGGATCAAAATGGATTGAAATATAAAATTTAATTACTTCAAGAACTGTTTTAGTAAGGTGCTTTTTTTTTTTTTCTTTTCTTTTTTTTTTTTTTTTTTTCTTCTTTTTATCTGAAGCCTAAAACTGATTCTGAATCTGAAGACTCTGCTCAGGCTGATATGGAATTGAACCAAATATATACTTTTTGCTACCACTTCAGAAGAGAAATATAACTAAACTTTGTGGTTGTATATTCAATAATCTCAGCTCTAAAAACTCTCTCTGGATAAAAATGGACATTTCAGGATTCTTCTTGGCTTTCTAGCTACATCAGTTTTCAGTCCCTCATAAGAGGAATAATTAATCTCTATATTACCTTTCAACTCTTACTCTTCCAGCTTGTTAGGATGACAAAGGCAAAAAAAATCAGGGAAGATGAATAAAGCAACTGTGTGAAAATGCAAGAAACCATTTGATGTAATACCAAAGAATTCCATATTTGGGAGAGAAATGAATCTTTCTTCAGATTTTGACAGATTTAAAGGTTCTGCTTTACTAATTACAACTGAAGGGATAAATTTCTCTTCTGTCCTGTCAGATTCCTAAACAACTTAAAATGTATTTTTAAAGTTATGTAAATCAATTGCTGCTAAAGTATAATTTAACATTACACTTCTATCTCTAATTTATTTTCTGAAATTTAAAGAGAAATCTGTAGATCACACAAAAATAAACTGAAAACACATTTTTCCTTGTTTCCATATTATGGCAGCTATGTAACAATTTCTCTAAACTCACCATGTGACATTCAAGAAGCAGTTTTTATGTCAGAAAATTCATTTGCAAAAACATGTCAGAGAGAAAGATAAAAGATAATGCTATACATTACTGAAAGTCTCTGGAGTGAGAAAGAAATAAAAGCTTTATAAAAATATCTTAATGTTTCCTTAGTATTTACTTTAAATGATTCTGTCTGCCTACTAATTATCATAATTTACATTGATAATTAAGATTAAAATTACACTAAGATAATAGAGAAGCAAAACACAAAACCAGAAGTTCCTTCTACTTTTATAACTGAGGTGTATTATCAGCATGAGGCTGATCAGTTTACTTTGAAGACTGGGGGCTATTTTTCTTATTTTTTAATCTCTATATTGTTTTCTACTTATTAGAAGAAAAGTGTTTCTCAGAATCATTTCAATATCAATTAAAAGCAAATGTATCTTCATTATCTAGTCATTGGTGGTAATTGTGCCATTAGTTAAAATACACTCTATTATTTCCCTATTATCCTTTCTTGTTTTCCTCTGAATCAATGCTCAGAAGAATAAGACATGAGAATTTCCATCTCAATTGCAAGATCTGTACCTATTCCTACATTACTATTCCTTTATTTCAAACTTTGTGAGAATGTTGTCCCCGGTTAAAAGAATTATGATTATTTTTTAGTTATAATATAACATAAAATAATATTCCCATGTATTATACAACAATAACAATATAATGAAAAATCTAATATGACTGAAGAGCTTGTAGAATTAGAACTAATTAAAGAAACTGATTAAACTACCATGTAGGATGAGTAAAACCAATGTTGTTAAAATGACTACAAGAGATTAATTCAAAGAAATAAGAATATAAGGTTTTTTACAAGCTGTTTAAGAATACAGAGTGAAATAGAGTTCTTGGTAATTATGTTTTATAAGTCTTTTTGTGTATATGAAAATATCAGTCTGTCTTTTTAATTAACTGATTTGTGACATGGAAGAATTCAAGAAATAATTTAACATTCTAAATATAATATTAAATAATATAGTAAGGAAAGTTTTCAAAGATATTTTGTTATATTCTGCTACTAAAAGATTTAGAGTCTTTAAGCAATTTTACACATTTAGATTCTAGTCCTGCAACTACTTGCATATATACAGCTTTACACAGTGTTTCAACCACAGACCTCTGAAGTAAATAAAAGAAAGAGATCTGAAGATATAAGCCCACACTGCTAACAATAGTTAATTATGTCATGCTAAGCACGTAGAATATAGAAAGGAAGAATAAGCTTTCAGGTGCATTTAGGTATTATATTTTAAATTGTAGTTATTATTGTAGGTAAGGAAGTGATGGGATCACTAGAAATTTGATCTTCATATTAATTTACAGGATAGGAAGCGAAGCTTTTATTTGCATTTTTAATATGAATATCATGTACTCAGCAATACTTCTGATGAATGATCTAGCCTGAAGTTATATTTGTAATAGTACAATTACTGATGCAGGTAACTACAGTAAGTGTAAGTAACTGCCTGAAGTAGCTCTAAAAATCACTTAAAAATATAAAAAAATTTTCAAATAAATTAAATTTATTAAATAATTTTAAAATAAAGCTGCATTTAAAAGAGGTATCAAAATAAGTCACTAGCATAAAAAAATTTAAGAGGCAACACAAATCACATCCTTTGGCAGAGGCATTGCAACCTCCACATATTTCATATTAAGTTTCTCTAAAAGAAAAATGTTTTAAAAGGATGTTATTTATTCTTTGCATGTATGTCTAACTCTGTAAGAGTTTCAGCCTACTATGTCCTTTTCGTCTGGATTTCTAAATCAATAGTTATTCTCAAATGTCTCAGCAACTTGAAAAATATCACTATTACTAAAATATTTTATCCAGAAGAAGCTAGTGTAAGTATCATATAATGATTCTTCCATAGACTACTGAGATAAAACTAAACATATGATGTGCTGAAAAAATACAAGATTATATGGTACAAGAACAAAAAAACCCCAAACATTAGAATTCACATTTTTTACCTCTACCTCATAGTCTATAGAAGGTATATAATGCTAAGAATATAGTATCAGTCTTCAATCTTTCCTACTTCCATTATAAGTGTTTCATTAGCAATGAAATAAATCTGGATGTTTATAGAAAAAATCAAACTCCATAACAAACCAACAGTACAGATAATAGCACCACATTGCCTCAGACTTATGTACACTTGGTTGCTTTTTAGTTGGTCAGTTTCTTCTGCTTTATGAATACCCAATCTAGAATAAGCACTTGGACAGCAAATATGCAAACGTACTCATCGCTTTTCCCTATTTCTATTTTCCTTTCTTTTTTAAAAATTTTACTTTACATAATTGAAGACAATGCTGAGGTCAAGCTGGGAGCATTAGTTGTCACTGTCTGACTGACAGCTGAACTAGGATAAACATAAAACACCAGTTTTCTACTCATTTTCTTTCTGTAAGTGCACATTCTACTAAAAGATGTAAAATAACAGGTTATGTCAAAGTATCTTTCTGAAAGAAACTGAAAGAACAGTAAAGAGGATACTAATTTTATGCATGTAAAAAGTAAATGTTAACTGAAATTACTTACTGAATGAAGACAATCATTCCAGTTTCACATAGCTAAAATATGGGTGTTTGACTTATTTTTTCTGTTTCAAGCTGTAAAAATTTCAGCTGCAGAAATGTTGGCCAACACATAACTGCAGTCTTATTAGTGCCCACTTTTTTCCTTAAGCTATGTGTGGTCCACAGTATACTGTTTTAACTCCACAGTCAATGTATTTCAGTAGGCTTATTGCTTTCAGTACACTTCCACTCATACAAAAGCTGCCAGTTCATGTAAGAAATTCATAGTCAAATTCAGTGGTATGAATCTCTTCTTCATCTTTTCTTGGTTTCAAGTCTGAATAACAAATTAAATAGAAAAAGTAATTTGTTCGGTACTCTAAAGCAAAACCTATTTTGCTTATTCTTTATGTAAACTACAGAGCATTGTCCAAATTTTTCCTGTAAGTTTACCATAAATATGAATTATTTTATAGCAAAATAAATAAATTTGGCTCTAGACAAAGTATTATCTAATTAGAAGGCAGTAACTATGGATATTTAGTAGTAAAAATGTTATGTTTGGTTGTCAATGTATTATTTTAATTTTTCTAAATGAAAACAATTTTGTGGGTTTTGTGTTTGCTTGTTTCCCTACAGAGAATAACAGTAGGGTGAATTGCAACTGTTATCATTGAAAATTATGATAATAGTGAAGAAATAATAATCCAGTTGTTTCAGGCCAGTGTTACAGGTACATTACTTGTTAATTGACTGGTTTGGATTTACAGTATGTACACAGATTAACATGCATTAACACACATTAACATAAATAACATACGCCATGTGTCTAGTACTTCATTTTATATTTGAACATTAAACTGAATTCTAGAGCAATTCAACATGCTTAGACTCCTTGACTTGTTTTGGGAAGACCTCCTATTAATTATTAGAATGTGATTTAGAAGTATAGAGATTTATTTGTATTGCCTAGCTTATTTCCAAACAAGGTATCATTTAGGTGAAAGCTCAATGAGGAATTAGAACTGTGAAGCCGAAAACTGGTGTGTTGGGAGGTAAAGACCTTAATATAAGAAAGAGTTAAGACTGTAGTGTGTATGATGTAGGTTAATATATATAGTAATGTTGGTTTACACCTTAGGAAAAGAGGAGTGAGAGACAACTAGAAATGTCTTGATTTTTTGCATGCTGTCTAGGGTTGAGTTAGGTATAGCTCTCTCTAACTAACTGTAGTTCACATTAGACTTTTTTAAAACAAGAGTAAGATTTAAATAAGAATGGATAGTGATGGATATATAAGAAACAGAAGAGAAGTTGCTGACAGGAATATTTTTTTCTAAATTTCACATGCACATGTCTATGGGGCTGGATAGGGTCACCCAAGGGTACTGAGGCAGCTGGCAAAGGAGATTTCCAAGCCACTCTCCATCATTTGTCAACTGTCCTGGCAAACCGGAGAGTTCCCAGAGGACTGGAGGTTAGCCAATGTGACACCCATATACAATAAGGACAGGAAGGAGGATCTGGGGAACTACAGGCCTGTCAGCCTGACCTCGGTGCTGGGGAACATTATGGAGCAGATCATCCTGAGTGCCATCATGTGGCACATACAGGACAACAGGGTGATCAGGCTCAGCCAGCCTGGGTTTATCAAAAGCAGGTCCTGCTTTATAAATCTGAACTCTTTTTATGACAAGGTGGCCCCCTTAGTGGATGAGGAAAAGGCTGTGGATGTTGTCTACCTGGACCTTAGTAAAGCCTTTGACACCGTCTCCCACAGCATTCTCCTGGAGAAACTGGCTGCTCATGGTTTGGATAGGTGTACTTTCTGCTGGGTTAAAAGCTGGCTGAACAGTTGAGCTCAAAGAGTGGTAGTACATCCAGCTGGCAGCTTGTCCAAAGTGGCGTTCCCCAGGGTTCAGTACTGGGGTCAGTCCTGTTATGGGTGATCTGGATGAGAAGATTGAGTGCACCCTCAGTAAGTTTCCAGGTGACACCAAGGGAAGGGGGAGGGGGGGCAGGGGGGAGTTGGGTGTTGATCTTCTTGAGGTTAGGAAGGCTCTGCAGATGGATCTGGACAGGTTGGACTGATGGGCTGAGGCCAATTGTATAAAGTTCAACAAGGAAAAGTACCTGGTCCTGCACTTGGGTCACAGCAATCCCATGCAATGCTACAGGCTTGTGGAAGAGTGGCTGGGAAGCTGCCTGGCAGAAAACAACGCGGGGGTGCTGGCTGACAGCCAGCTGAACATGAGCCAGCAGTGTGCCCAGGTGGCCAAGAAGGCCAACAGCATCCTGGCTTGTGTCTGAAAGATTGTGGCCAGCAGAACAAGGGAAGTGATTGTCCCCCTGTACTCAGCACTGGTGAGGTTACACCTTGAATCCTGTGTTCAGTTTTGGCTCCCTCACTACAAGAGGGACATTGAGGTGCTGGAGGGTGTCCAGAGAAGGGCAAGAAAGCTGGTGAAGGGTCTGGAGCACAAATACTACAAGGAGCAGCTGAGGGAACTGCGGTTGTTTAGCCTGGAGAAAAGGAGGCTCAGGGGTGACTTTATTGCTTTCTACACCTACCTGAAAGGAGGTTGTAGGCAGGTGGGGGTCAGTCTCTTCTCGCACATAACTGGCAACAGGACAGGAGGAAATGGTCTCAGGTTACACCAAGGGAGGTTTACATTGGAAATCAGGGGAAAGTTCTTTGAAATGGTGATGAAGAATTAGAACAGGCTGCCCAGGGAGGTGGTGGAATCACCATCCCTGGAGGTGTTTAACAAAAGCTTAGTTGTGGTTCTTAGCAACAGGGTTTAGTGATGGGCTTGGCAGTCCTGGGTTGACAGTTAACAAGTTAACAGACTTGATGATCTCAAAGGTCTTTTCTGACCTAAATAATTCTATGATTCTATAATGCTGATTCTATGAAATTTCAATGAATTGTTATGCCACTCTCTGCAAAACTTTCTTTTTTTGGACAGTTTTGTTTTGGGGTTCTGTGGTGACAGACATTGATGTTGAGGACTTTTAAAGAAGATAAGGTGAACAAATAAAAATAAAACTGCAAGAGATAAGTATGAGCACAAAAGAAAAGTTGCATAGTGTAACGGAAATTAAGTTACAAATTTCTGTCAGTTTGTAGGCTATGTAGCTCAGGCATAAAAAGGTTCAGCATAGGAAGACCATAGATAGGTGTGTACAAATAAGCTTTACTGTCACAGCTTCATATCTGCAGCATTAATGTGACATCAACAGCAATAACAGCAATGACATACCTTAAAAATACAGTGGGAGACACCAAACTGAAACTCTTCTGAGAATTCAACTTTCCAACACTGATTCTGGGTGAAATTTCACTAATTTTCTGCACAGATTTGGAGAAAGATAAGAACGTAGATTTCATATGAAGCTTCTGCTATAACTGTATGACACTATTTTCAAAAGCCAAATATTTTTGAGAACATGACTGTATTTAATTTATTTGAAATGTATATGTTATGCTTAGAATCAAATTTAGGGGTATTATATCATGCAGATGAAATTAAGAAGATGTTGTTTTTGAAAAATACAGTGAGTATTTTATTTTGTCAAACTTTGGATAAAGTCTTACCATAACCCTGATCAGTATTGATAGCTAAGTGCTTAGCGACACCTAAGAGGTGTCTATATATCACACAAGGAGCAATAGTACTGGAACTAATACAATCAGTCGACAGAAGCTCCATCCAGGAGGCATTATATTTGAGACATTTTGTGAATCTGAGTACTCCTCAGGAAGTAAATTGGCTCCAATAGAATCAGTAGGGTAAAGACAAATAGAACTAAATGTCATCAATTAATAGTGATGAATTAGTTTATTCCATTGGAAGACTGAAGCCAATGACAGATGGGTGATAGGAATCAGTTTTGTGAGCAGGCAGTCCCTCATGGAATTAGATTTCTAAGACCAATAGACAATAATTTTTAGGTAATTTTAGGCCTAAAGTCTCATATATTCACCAAAACCTGAATAATGGAAGGCTTACATGAATAAATCTAAAGAAGAAAATATTCTGTGTATGGTCAAAAATAGTTTTTAAAATATTATGAATATATCATTGTCTAGAAAATTCACTGAAAAATTAATAACATTTACACATTTATAACCCACAATGAAGTATGTGTTATTCCTTATTGGTGAATAAAACTTAACCCTCTTGGCTAAAGAGTGCATGTATGTAAATACTATTTTGCACAAGCAGCGACCTATGAATAGCTATGTACATGAGAGGGAGCTTTCATCTCTTTCTTTTTGACAACACAGCATACAGGACACTGTATTTAAATTCTGTACTGCACATTATCCCAAAGGGTTGTTATTAAAAGTCTCTGCAAGATAAGATAAAATTAAAAGAAAAAAAGTGCTTCACACATTGCATGAAAGCATATCCGATTCTAACCATACATGAAATCTGCTAATAGCATTTTACATACAGTATTATTGAGACAGACTTACCTTTTAAAAATAACTTCTATGCTTACAATAAATCTTTATATTTTTCATAAAGTAATTAAAACCAATAATCATTTCTTATACAATTATTGATTATTTAAGTGTAATGAGAAGATTTCTGGGTTTTGCAGCAATATTTATTGAAGTATATCTAAAGTTACAAAAATAAGGTCATCTTATGCATGCAGTGCACTTAAACAGTGACAAATTCACGTCAACTGTCTATCAATACATAACAATTATATGTTTATCTATTTTCCCTATTATAATTACTGTCAACTATTAATACATGACTGTGATGAATCTACATGAATGCATGATGTAAGAACACTGGAAAAAATACTTGTTTCTAGTGTTCTGTGATATGAACTAGGACTCAGCTTCTGGGAATGTCTGTGGAGTGTCATACAGTCAGGTACACAACCTCTCAACAAGGTGATGTATGTTTCAGAAGTATTTTTGCTGCAATGATTCATGGTACACTATAGGGTTAAATTATACATTCAATGTAGTGAAAAAGATTATGAGTATTTCCATTCGATGTGTAATATGAAGATTATGTATGTAGAAAAGAAGTTTTGAAAGCTGAGCACAAAAACCTGAGAAGACAAAGGAATCAACTTGGTTTGACTGTGTAGAGGCTGTCAAACATGCTACATCTTCCTATGAGCACTACAGTGCTGGTAGTATGACCAGATTATGCATCGGTAACCTGATCAGAGTACTGCCTTTTGGCCAGATTCCCATGTCTCCTTTTCTTGAAATTGAGGTCATAGAACATATAGCTTCTGTTACCTGAAAGCAACTATTTCACATTTCTTTAACTTTTTTTTTTGTCTTTAAAATAAAGGTGTCTTATTTACCTGTTTTGCAAACTTGGAGAAACGTGAGGAAAGTTTTACTACTTGTTGGACAGACAATTCTGTCTGTCAAAGACAGAGATTCTTCCTCTGTGAATTCATGTCAAACTGGTTGCTACCTGCTGTACAGTATATGTGTGTGTGTTCCAACCTTGACTTCCTCTGTCAAAAAGGAGACATTATTCCATAAATAGTCATTGTCAAGCATTGATAAATACATATTGGTGAATATAAAAAAATTAAAGTTTGTCTTTCCAGAACCAAAACCAGAAGTTCAACCTGGAAAGGGTAACAGATATTTTTTTCTTTTTATTTTTTTTTCTTCTTTTAATTTAATGTAGCACTTTCCTTTTATTTAATTCTGAAGCGTAGTTTAGTTTAATTTCATTCTTTTGCTGCCAAAGCTCTATTAAACAAAACAAAACTAAGATAACATTTTTCACATAAGCAATCAAACTGCTTAAATATATCTGCAATGATTGCAAAAGTCTCTCTTTTCATAAAAGTTTCATTATGGGAGCACCATGATTATACAAATTCAGACTAGACATACTGGACTTTGAAATAATGACCCTAATTATTTTTCTTTATACTTGTTAAATTAGGGACAAGAAGTTATTGCTCTGTTCGTACTATAATGGATAGAGTTATCTGATGTACCCATCTGGAAAACACAGATGATTAACTGATTCAGAATATCTCTATAACTGGAAGCTGAAAACTTCCAGCCATCATTCTAATTTTAGTACATACCTCATACCACTATATCCTGTGAGTTTGCAGTTCTTTGTGAATTTCTGCTAAGATGTACTGATAGAATATAGGATTAATTACACTGAATGACCAAAATAATTAAAAAGTAGATAAAGAAAAATATTTCTATTTAAAATAGTTTAGTAATCTGTTTTCTGCTATGTAGAGGGTAGAAGAAAATGACAGGCAATATGTTCATTGCCTGAAGGATGAGCAAGTCTCATGCCATTCACCTGTGACTTTTCTGACTTAATGATAATAGATCTCCAGAATTAAAGAACACCTTTCAGATAAAAAAGCTTGGATAATCTTCAGGGTTTAAAATGTGTTACCATTTGTTTTGTGTATCTTTTCTCTTTAAAAATGGCTTGAAATACAGGTGGCACAGTGTTACTGATACTAAAGCTATTTTCTTAGTGTAAAAGAGGGGAAACATATCTAAAAGGATTGAGATGTAATTAATATAAGGCATATTTTTCCAAGCTCACTTTTGCCCTATAGCTGTTGACTATTTTTGGTGTTTGTTTTGCAGTGAATAAGGATAATATTACTCATCACAGAATTAATGTCAGAAATCTATCCAAAAGCCATGCCATTTACTATGCCATATCCAACATAAGACATACATGAGAATGGTGTCTTGTCCAAACTCCTATCAGGTCATTCACTTTAATAGTGTCCTGTCATGTGAAAAGGAAGAGTTTTACAGGAGTCGTATCTATTTAACAACTGAGCTAAACCTGGATTCTTTTAAAACCTATTCTTTCAAGGTGTATTTTTTACTTGTGTGTTTTATTTTGCTTGATGGATTTGACATACAGCTATTTTGTAAATTTCAGCCTCCTTTTAGCCTATTTGGTTTTCTCCTTGTTTATTTGGACTATTTGACATATAGAAGGAGTAAAATTCTAATGTGGAAATATATTCTGACTTCAAGATCAGAGGGAATTATGTCATAAAACATTCATAGTAATTTTTAATAACTAAATTAAAAATGTAAGTATTCTTAAAACAAAATCAACTTATTTTGAAAGTGTAGGTTTCTCCACATACAGGTTTTTTATGAGTGGGTATCATTCAGGTAAAATAAATGTATATAATCACAAACTCATATTTGCATGAAGATAAACAGCTCTGCATTGCTTTACTTGGCAAATTTTCCTTTTTCTGTACATGTAAGTAACACATACGTATGCTTTCACTCAAATGACTTCACTTTATAGGAATATTCATTACTTTAAATAAAACTCAGAATAAGGGTTCTTAATCTCTCATTTATGTTAGGTATTTATTTCAAAATCCATTAAATCCTTTGACAAGGAGTTCCTTTGGGATGGGAGAGAGCATATTTTTATTCTTTATATAATACCTAAGACTAGAGACTGAAGAGTGGTTTATATAAATGCAGAGTAGGGTCTCTGACCAACCTGGTTTAAGGATACATACAATCTGGAGGTTACAGATGAATGACCTAAACACATCTTGTTTGCATATTCCTTGTTTACCTTTCAGATTCATCCAGCAGGAAGATTCAGGATTTGTTGGGCAGGATAAGTAAGCTAGCACTGGAGGTCTTATAGATGGCAGTCCTACAGGAAAAAGGAAATTGCTAGGCATTAGAAGGTAGGATAGGAATTATGATTTTTTAAATTATTTTAACACTTGAGCAGAAAATCTTTTGTAGAGGTGTTTTTAGATCAGTGTGCAAACCAAAGTCACAGTCTAGCCAAAAGTGCTGAATATATCAGGCTATCAGATTTAAGTACAAATGGAAATATTCTAAAACCCCAAATGTTATATAGAAAACATCATATTGGGGGGAAAAATTGTCAGATCTAAAAGAAAATAATATATAAATAATTTTAATTCCTTGAAATGAGTAATTTTTAACTTCATACCATACCATCAGCATACATGTTCTCTCAATGTTCATATTTGCCTATTAGCTTTTTTTTTCATCCATCAAAATGAGTTCTGAGAATCTTGCAGAATTAAAAAGCTGATCCTCATCTTTGCTCAGGCCATTCTGATTTCAGTCAACAATTTAGTTATTAGAAAACAAACAAACAAGCAGGCAAAAATTACCATGTAAATGATCTAATAGTCAGCAGTTCTTAAGGTAAAATTAACAAATAGTTAATATGGAAAGAACGTATCTTTCAGTTGTATCACCATGAAATCACTATGCTCTTGTATTTTTCCATTTTGTATGGTTGAGAGAAAAGATTAAAATTACATTAACATTATTTTATTATTATTATTGTATAAAAGTAATAATTCACTGCCTTTTAGAACCTGCAATAATAAACAGACTGGTAAATATATATATATATATATATATAGTTTTGTTATGTGAAAGAGTTCAGTTCTTCCCATAATGGTCACTATTGCAATCAGTCACACAGAAGGATAAACAGGCACTCACATCCTAACCAAAACTTTTTTAAAAGAAACTGAGGGGAGAGTGGTGTGCCTAAATGGAAATTATTTTTTCAAAGGTATATGAAAGCCATTTAACATTGTCCAGTGAAGACACAGAAACAAAATGGTGAAATGTTTTCATATGACAGAATGTTGAAACTGTTCAGAGTATTTTCATCACACTTGTGTGAATTATCAGAAGTTTATGGAAACTTGTCCTCACTTGTCCCATCTTTTTGCAAGGGTCCAATGCAGCAACAGACTCTTAGGACACATTTATCTGTGTGAGCTAGGTGGAAAATCAGGGATGAGAAGTTGGTTCTGTAGGCTAATTTCCACCTATGATCTAGGGCAGGGGTCCTCAAACTTTTTAAACCAGGGGCCAGCGCGCGGATGCAGTGACAGGCAGTCATCTGCGGCTGCTTGGTTTCCCCCCCAACCCCCGGTGGGGGGGTTCTGTAAATACCGGGGGCCGGATTGAGGACCCTGGGGGGCCATATCCGGCCTGCGGGCTGTAGTTTGAGGACCCCTGATCTAGGGCATCCATTCACAATTCAAATGTTATCACTTCTAGAAAGCTCTAATGCTTGGATAGGAAAGATTCCCACACCAGTGTCATGGTCAGAAATCAAATCAAAAGTCTAGGTTGAATGCCCCTGACAATGGGCTGTGGGACAATCTGTGATGGGCAAAAACCTCATCTGCATCTTCAGTGTAACAGGTTTTATCCTGGTCTAAACCAGGAATGCATATAAAATATTAAACAGCTGCTGGTCAGATCAGAAGACTGATTCCCCAATAGCTAGAATCAAGAATGTATTTCAAACTCAAGCAGAAAATCTGTGGTGAAACCTAACAAAAACTAACTTGACAAAAAGTTTGGGTTTATTTGTTTTTATTTTTTTGTCAGTAAGAATAAATTTTCCAGGCTCACTGTATTGATAAAACTTTTTGCACAGCCTTAGCATCTTTCCATATACCACAGTTTGCTGAAACTAATACTGAATGAGATAATTCATTAGGGACAGATGACGCAAATTCACTAGCTCAGCATATCCCCAGTGAAGATGTTGCACTATTAGATGTATACAATTCTTTTGTTCTTCTTTCTCAGCAGTTATCCTTACTGATACAGTCAGTGTTTCATCTCAGCATGAAAAAATATTAGATAACATTGCATTCTGAGGATGCAGGGAAAAAAAGAGCTCCACAAGTGAGAATGAATTAGAAATGCTCTTGCAGTAGAGGCCCTGGAATTATAAACGAGAAACTGATAAATGTACTTAGTAAGGAACTTTACACAAAATCTTTCTCCACCTGTAAATTTCTTGTTCTTTGGTACATTCTGCTTCTGAAAGGCATTTTTTTGGACAGGAGCTAAAGCAGAATTCTCATGTGTTATCTGGGCTTTCCTAATCAGGTTATTTTTTTATTAATTTTTATATTAAGAAGTGTGTGGCCAGGGGACATCTTGGTATTATTGATGTTCTGAAAAAGAACATGATTTTCTTTGCACTGTAAGTTTCTCCTGTAGAAATGCATACAATGAAAAAGTAAATAATTTTATTCAGCCTTAAAGGAAAGCAGACCTAAGGGACAGGAATAATCTCACCTAACTTTAACATCTGTTAAAGTAACATCTCAGCTAGCTAATCAGGAACCTTTTATAATCAATAAAGCTTTTTAGGATATGACTAATTTAACCTGGTTTGGATACAGACAGTACAGTATGCTAAGCTACATCACAGTCATAGTGCTCTATTATCTTTAAAAGCAATTTCTATAACCAGATTGTGTCAACCTATAATTCAGGTCTGATGAATTTAACTCATACATTCTGTCAATAACTGCTGCAAAATTCTAAGCTATTTCCTCAAAAAAAAAATTTTTTTCCAGGCAGATGTAGTTTCTGACTTCATTTCATTCAGTCTATGGCCACAGATGTCCTGTGGAATGTGGAAATTTTTTTCCATCTATGTAAAAATCTTAGGCTTACTAATAATGAAGCAGGAGGGACTGTAAATACACTATATATACACATATTTTGTATCTGTGACTAAGCACCAATTAATAGATACTGGTATCACTTCATCACTACAAATTCTGGAATTATTTTTCACTCTTTTCATTGGATAACATTGTTCTGTATAAATACAGGTGGGCATCCTAAACTTTTGAAAAGTACAATTTTGTACCTTGGTTTTAATTCAAATAGGAATACAAAAATCTTTGATCGCTTTTATGAAAGAAGTCATAAGGCTTTTCTGTGGACCAATTTAGTTGTTTACAATAAGTATAATTGCAATATTGAAGTTTATTCTAGTGTGTGTGTGTGTGTATATGTATAGAGAGAGTTTCCTTTGACAACTAACAGTTTGTTAAACACAGAAATAAATTCTTCATGCATAAAAAGAACTGAAAAATCTTGTCAAGGTTTTGGAGCCCACTGCAGAATACAGTAATGATTTTTTTTTTTCACATGCAGCCTATTGGTATGTAATATGGGACATAACTACAGGTAAAATAGTTCAAGCTTTTTCAGACTGTGCTTTACTTAGTAGAACTCCATTGTAGTTCGTAAGAAGAAAACTAGTTACAATTTTTTAACTTGTAATTTTCTTTACAGCTAAGATTAGATATACTTGTGAAGGCATATACTTACTAGACTGCATGCCTTGCTCATTTGAATGTTAAAATTATTTCATCCAAATCTAAATCTAACTTACACTTGTGCATACATACCTTATGTGATACCTTGTGAAAATGAGTTTTAAAATGTATGTTATTTCTGCCAGGAAACTTGAACTCCTCTTAGTATTGATAGCTCTCCACTGGAATTAGCTCAAACAGTCAAACCTTCTGAACAACTTTACCTAGCCAATCTATTAACACAAAAAATAAATTAAAAAAACCCAGAAACCAAAAAACACTGAAGAAAGATTTCTTTTTTTCTTGTAATATAGAATATTCCTAGGAAAACAAAAACAAAAAACTACATGCAGCAGGAAATAGTTCTGTAGCAATCCTAAATAAGTATCATACCCTAAATGTTATAGAATCATAGAATATCTTGAGTTGGAAGGGATCCACAAGGATCATCCAGTCAAACTCCTTACTCCTCGCAGGACTACCTAAACCAATCATATGACTAAGAGCATCATCCAGATGCTCCTTGAATTCTGACAGCCTTGATGTCATGACTGCTTCTCTGGGGACCCTGTTCCAGCAAGCAGCTTACCCTCTCAGTGAAGAACCTTTTCGTAATGTCCAGTCTAAACTCATTGTGTTCTCTCTCTGTTGACTAGCACCTCTCCCTCCACTGCCCCCCTTGAAGAAGTTGTAGACTGTGAGGAGGTCACTGCAATAGCTTTATATCATTTGTATGCACAGCATTTATTTTGTCTTAAACTCTTTAGATATTAATTTTTAAAATAATGACACTTTACATGCACTTTCATACATATAGAAGTAGCCAGTAGCTTTGCATGTATCTAATAGCAGATTTGCCTTTTTCTTGTGAAAAAAAAAAAAAAAAAAGTGAGTCATGGTAATGACAGGTGCTAGTTTTACAATACTGGATACAAATTAGTTGCCATATAACTTCAACTATCTGTATATATACACAGATTAATACATATTGTATTGTACAATAAACATTTTTTTAATTAAATTAGTAAAATAGTACAGAAGGAAAAAAACTGCATTAAATCCTTCTTGTCTTTATACAGTGCTTTTAACTTTCATAATTAATCCTAAGGATCTTATTTTTAATTTGTTTGCATGTAATATGCCTGTATACACACATACACACATTCATGCACGATGTATATTTGTATACACACACTTTATTGCATATATTAAAAGATAACATGAATTCTTCAGAGTTACTCAGGCTTATTTTGAGAATCATATTGTCTACTATCCTGCGAACACCTACGAAAACTCTCTTCCACAAAAGTTCATCATTTTTCCTATATAAGCAGTCCCCATCCCCTCTAATAATCATGGAGTGAGATATTCCTTTTCCCCCACAAGTTTTAATAAATAAATAAATAAATCTAATTTTACAATCTTCAGGTTGCATAACTTTAACAGAAGTGTGACATAATTAAAAGTTATTAAAATATTTCTTTACTTTTCAGGAAACAGAACAGTTGAAATTCTTAATCTAGTGAAATTCTTATTCTAGTGAATTTTGGCACTGTCTTCAGCAGAGTAAAGGATCTGCTACCCAGTATTTTGTTAATGCAGTTTATGGAACATATGCCTACAGAATGCCATGCTCTATTTAGCAACAATTCATCCTTACCTTTGCTTCCTGATGCTGAATGGATTGCAGCAAAAGCAGGGAACAAGGCATTTTGCTTTTACAATAGACCTATATGATGAAACTGAGAGTTGCAATCAGATTCGTAACTACTTTTCAACTGGCAAATCCTTCCCATTAAGACTTCCAAGGATGATTTCAGAGACTGCTGCAGCCCTAAATTGCTGCAGAATGACTTGAATATTCTTATTTTTTCTCCTAGAAAAAAACACAAGAATGTGATTCTTTTGAACAAAGTTGGTATGGTCCTACAATTTCAGGGACTTTTGAGAAGTGTATCTGATGATGCTTTCCAGGTTCAGAATATCTTTTACTAAGTGTCATGTACTTTTACAGTCATCATAGCCTTACAAGCTTCAGATTGCATTCAAACCTTTTATACTTGGAATCTTTGAACACTGAATAAACTTTTTATAATGCTGAGTATTATATTATGTAAATTAAATTATTAATATATCCGATTCAAACAGAAGAATTATAAAAAAACACAGCAGAAACTGCATTACCTCATTACTTTGTCTCAATATATGCTCATAACTCAGCAAATATGTTTTAAAAATTCAATTAATTCCTCATGTATATAACTCCTTTTTGCTTAAATACTTCTGTGTGCCTCAGAATATTTTGTTATTGTTCCTCGAGGATAATTCATTGTCCCAAAGTGTGTTTTTAGCTATCAATATTAAGAGTGCGACAAAACTTTGAAGAATGTTACATAGAATAATTACCTTTATGAGACACTTGACAGTAATGTTATATTGAAGTGCCATGATTCATTGAGCTTAAGCCACATCTTTCAATCATGGTAAGGGGTTTTTTTTCAGCAGAAGCTTGCAAGAATCTTAGTATCTGTAACTCAATGACTCTAAACTTGAGTGAGGCACACAATTAATGCAAATAAAGATGCTGTAGCTAGTAAGCTTTGTGAGGCTTGTTCTGCTGGCTCCTTTATATAAAATCTATCTCCCCATCAGTGTTTCCATGAGACGTTTGGCTTCTAACCCTGTTTTACAGTTTGTAAGGTAAGACAGGAAAGCTATGTATATTAGAGATACTTAAACAATGAGAGTTTCTTCTGCATCTTGACAGAAAAATAACTGAACTTATTGTAGACCATGCTTGCCTTGGATAGCATTAAGTTTGAAACAATGTTTGGGTTTTTTTTTCTGTACATTAGCTGTGACTTTTCACATACACAGAACACTGCTGGTACGGTATCAATACCTAGAATTTTGATTTGCACACTTTGGAGTTGATATTTTTCCCCATAAACGTCAATATGCAGCCATTCCTGTGTTCCGTATTTCCCTATGCTTCAATTAATTAGCACAAAAAGAAACAAGATTTCCTGAATTCCTCTTATTTCTGGTTTCTAGAAAGATCCTAAGCATCTCTAGTATCATATATATACGTGTGTGTGTGTATATATACACATATATACACATATATATATATAAACCCTTAATATAGCTTTCTAGATGTCTATGTTCTGTCATTGCAATTGTAAACCCAGGAAATTCTTTATTCTTTTCATTCTGCTTAATGTGCTTACTTCAACACACACAAATTCCAGAATTGCAGTCATAATCCCTGATTTCAAAATTTCCTCAGAAGTTTGGGCATTTTGTCATGAAGAGGTTTGTTAGGGTATCACAAGTTTTTTCAGATCTTGGATTAGGCTTTTGTAACTGCCTCGGACACCATTGTGGTTAGTGTGAATACTTAACTAATCTGCTTTTGTTTTGTAAATGTACTTCTATTATATAAATGCTATGTGTTTTGAAGACTTTTGTGGCAAGGTTTTCTATAAAATAATATGTTTGTCTGTTGAATAGTTATTTTGTTTACTAAGTTTTGCAATCCCACTTATCTAAGTAGTGTCTCTATATTAAGAACATTCTTCACAAAAGGTTTTTAAACTGAATGGAATGCTCACCAGAGAGGGGAATTTTCATCCTTGCCAATGGAAGCAAGAGCCAAGAAAACAGTCTTGTCAAAGAATTTAATTCCAGTTACAGAAGCTGTGTAAGTATTCTGACCGCATTTGAGTTGAATGAGACAGAAAACCTCTTTGGAGTTAAGTATAAATAGTAATGTGTGTTTTTTATCTAATTCTATAGTTTCTAAACCTCATAATAATATTTGGATCATAGCATATAAATTAATCTTTCATTGTTACCTAATTCTCAGAGTTATTACAGGATTTAAACACCACTTGCAGGGCAATTCAAGATTTAAGGACAACAGACACTGGAGCTCAACAAACTGTGGTAATTCACCATAATGATTTGGGAGAAACAGAGTCTACTGATATAACCTGACAAAAGTATACCTGAGCCTTGCAGATCTGTGATTTGTAAATTTCTGTGTAATTCTGATATGATTTGGGTCTTTCCCAAAGTAGTTAGACTTTTAAAAATAAAATATTCTCTTAAATAAAAGATAAATATGTGTTTCTCCGAGAATACATTTTTGCATGTGAGGCTACAATTCCCAATCCAGTCCACTCTGAGAATATGAGCAATTGCTGGAAATCATCCAAAAGAGTTCCAGCAACGTGGTGCTGGTATTCACAAGGCAGAAAGGAACAAAAAGACCAAAAATCTAGAACATGCCATTAATGACTGTCATGGTTTAACCCCAGCCAGCAACCAAGCACCCGCAGCCACTCCCTCACTCCCCCTCACCCAAAGGTATGGGGAGAAGAATCAGAAAGGAAGGTAAAACTCAAGGGTTGAGATAAGAACAATTTAATAAGTAAAGCAAAAGCCACACACCCAAGCAAAGCAAAACAGGGAATTCATTCACCCCTTCCCATGGGCAGGCAGGTGTTCGGCCATCCCCAGGACAGCAGGGCTCCAGCATGCATAACAGTTACTCGGGAAGACAAACACACAAAGCCAAATGTCCCCTTCCTTCCTTCTTCTTCCCCCAGTGGATATACTACTGAGCATGACGTCAATATGATATGGAATATCCCTTTGGACAGTTCAAGTCAGCTGTCCAGGCCGTGATCCCTACCAGTTTCCCGTGCCCCTCCAGCCCTCTCACTGGCAGGGCTAGAGAAACCCAAAAGCCCTTGACTTAGTATAAATATCACCCAGCAGCAACCAAAACCATCAGTGTGTTATCAACATTGATCTCACATCAGAGCCAAAAAACAGCACCGTACTAGCTACTAAGAGAAAAACTAACTCTATCCCAGTAGAATGATAGAGACAGATCTCTTATATCTTAATCACTCCACAAGAAATATTTTTTGTTTGTTTTAAAGTGAAAGCATATAAATTCATACATTACCAATAATCTAGCAAGGTTAGACATTCAGAGCTTTTTCAAGGGTGCTTTTAATAAGTTTTGCTACTTAGAAAGCTGAAAAATAAGCAGTCACAACTGGTGTGACTGGAATAGAATTTAGAAAATTTAAGTTCCATTATATAAAGTCTGATTTATCTCTTAGTTATAACATAATAATGTTATCATTTATTATTATGGTATCTGTGTATTGTCATTTTAATAGTATTAATATGATTCCATCAAGGAAACTGTATAGATTTATAGCTTACTGAACTGGTTTAAGTGCAAAGATGATAAAGGTGCCAAAAATCTGTATCTGCTAACTCTTATGTTGATTATTTTATCTTTCTGTTCTAATTTCTGTGGAATTCAGTTAACTAAATAGTTATCAAGATTTGGGCCACACATCTGCTAGTGTGAGAAAGTAGAAATTTTAGCTAAGTGAGATTTTCTGGAATGAAGAAGTGCGTAAGATCAATATTGTCGTAAGGTCAGAAGGGTATAGGTTATTGGAAGCAGACTATTTAATGTAGTGTACCAAAATCAATTAACAAAAAAAGTAAATTAGTAGAAGTCGATTTCTTACACTCTGACTTTTGAGTCTTAGAGGAACTGGATAGTGAAAGCACCATAAATGAAAAGGAAAATAAGCAGCTCTTTGATATAATGCAGAGTAAAGCTTATAGAAATAATTTATTGGGAGTTATTTGCAATTTGTTGGGAGTAATTTGCATCAGTTTATTGATCAAACAAGCCATGGAGAACAGGGGAATTAATCTTCTGTCTATTGAATAGTATCTTGAAACAGCTTAAAAAAATGTTAAAGTAGGTCAAGCAGTAGAGGAAGAAAGTCATATATTAGCAACAAACTGGTGTCTCTCATATCTCAGGTATGAGGTCAATTTACAAGTCGATGAACTGATAAAAAACTGAGATTAGATTTTACCTTTAAAGGTAACATCTGAAAATTACTCATATTTACTTGCCATATTTTATAGAGTAATTTTCCTTATTACATAATTAATGACAATCAGATATGATTGTTCTTGAAAAACTTGGGACCAGAAATAGTGGCATTAAAAGCTGAGCTGGTAGAACACAGAGTGGGAAGCATGGGGAAGCTTGCTGTAGAGCCCATGTAAATCAGCTTTATTAAAGCACTGTGCCTCATTTGGAATCCACACCGGCATATAACCGAAGTAAGTCAGAAAATATACAGCCTATGCTTTCTGAGGGCTGGCTTTAGGCAATGGATATTATTACTAGCACTCACATCTTTCTATCAGCAGAAATGAAATCTGATAGTTTTATTGATATTAAAAAAAAAGAAACAGGTATTTTTATTTTCCATGTTGTTTGAAAAATGCTTTTTCAATATAAAGCCAAAATACATAGAAACTGCTATGGGCATGAAGAATACTGACACCATTTTTTTTCTAGGCATCAATTAGAAATTAAGATACTGTTCCTGAGTTATAAGTTAAATGTGTTATGCCAAAGAGATGTCAGTAAATTTTCTGCACTACCTTGTTTAGAAATATTAGCTCCACATTATTCCTGATAAATACCCTTGACAAAGCTTTACACTGTTTTGTGAAGGTGTTAATTAGAATTGTGTTTGGATTCCTCCTGTGTTGGAAAGTTAGATATAAAGGTTTATTCGGAATAGTTCATCTTCTACAGTGATACTTTACTATATTTTTAGAAGTTTAAATGGACTATTTAAAAAGTTATTTTTTCTTGATAAAAATATTTTTTTTGCTTTCACAATGGACTCATAACTTTGAAATAAGAACAGAATATTTCTAATAACAAAAGCTCAATCATAAGGAGTTTGCAAAAAACTTACCTAAATAAGAAAACTGGTGTGAAAACACTGGACATAATGTTTTATGGAAAATGGTTGTTCAGTGAATCTTATACAAAAATAATGCATTTTTGGATGAAATTTCATTGTAATGTCATCTGAAAAAGACATGCAGAGTGATAGTAACAAAGTCTAATCTGAAAATTCATGAGAACAACATGAATACATGATTAATTCAATTACTATTAAAGGTGACAGTTCATTGACCAGATTTTTGGACGTGGAACTAAATGTTAAGATGAGAACTGCAATCCAAATTTAAAAATGGATTAAAAATAGTTGCTTATACTGGCATATATTTCCCTGCTCCAGAAACATGAGACATGGAAGCCATGGCCAATTCTACTTACTAAATCAGTAATCCTGAACTTTTCAACAACAAAAATAGAATTTTTTGAATAAAATATAATTTTTAGAATAAAAATAGAAAACAAAAATGTTTTGACACCAAGTTATACTTTTAAAATATTTTAAAATACCTTAATATTTTGCTAAAGCACAAAGTAAGATTAAGGAAAATATTAATGTCCTAAATATATGCTTGTTAACTAAAATTCTAGTAATGGTTAGATGCATATTTAACTGGAAGGAGTGGTCTACACCAAGGTACTTTGCCACATTAAATTGCTCTTGTTGATCTGCCTCCCACATGCAGAAGAGGAGAGTCTGCACTTCTAGCAGGAACATTGTGTGTCAAGGCCTGCTTCATCATCTGTCCATGGAATTTCAAACTTGGACTGAGACACTTAGGAAATTACTTCCATGAATGATTTCAATAAACAGCTTAGACATGTAAACATTGCTAATCACTGGTTTAGCCACAAAACCAGAAGGTATAAAATTGTTTAAGATATCTTTTGTATTCATAACATTCTATATCTTTTCATTCATGCAGGTTATTTGGATAAACAAAGTATAGGTGACACAGAAATATCAGAAAGTGCAATATGGCTTCCTCTTAAAAATCTGTCTTCAACCATGACACATGCGAATGGAATGGTCAATGCAAATCCAGTGAAAAAAAAAAAAAATTGTCTCGGTTCCTCGGACTTGTTACCTTTTCATTATTTGAGCTTTTACAGATGTGAATTGTATATATGAGCTCAGTATCACTGTATATTCTTGGAGTAAAATCTGTAAGTAGTTCATTTGCAACTTGATTCAACTTTCATATCAGGCAGGTACCTGGTGGCAAAACCCATGAAAAGTACAAGATACAAAATAGTAACACAACTTTGGCTGTTCCTTTTTTCCTTTGCTGCTGCTGCTGCTGTTGTTGTTGTCCACTGAGGCACAAGTTCCATGGGTTATAGTTTGATACTTTTTTCTTCATAATCACAGAAAAACTTTTGCCCATTCCTGTAAGAGTAACTAAAATTTCACTTTACTGTGCTGCTATCAAAATCCAGCTTCTTATGCAGTTGCAAATATTTCTGCTTTCTCAAGGGAAGAACACCTTGTGTATTGTATTGTATGTTCCCATTCTGTCACTTAAAAGGATTAAAAGATTGAGATTACAGCTAAATAAGAATATAATACTCTTTCATTTCTTACAGTGTTTGCTTTGATATTAGACTTGAAGAACATTACAAAGGCCACTAAAATAAACTGTCTCTCACATATTATAGCAAAATGCTCAATCTGAAACAGTGGAAGGTGCTACTAAACAGAACATATGATCTTGGAGACTTCCTAGATGTCCAGAGTTTAAACTACTAATACAAAGGAAAGTGTCTATTTTATTTCCCTTTAATGTTTAGCAGCATTCTTTCTTTGTGGATACCTGTAAAATAAAGACCCATTTGAAATAATCCTTACATACTTGAAAAGACCATTTCCATTTTTAGAAAATAGCTCAATTTTTCTTTAACAGGATTAAAGTAAGTAAACCACAGATATGTTCAAAAGATTTGCTTAGCATATTTTAAAGTACCATACAGTTTTTGTAGGTGTGTATAGTCTCTGGATGATGAACTAGCTAGGAAGTAGGAGACACATCACAAATCTTTGTAACTGCTATGGGATGGACTGCAGACAATACTAAGTAAGCTGTTCTCTGTAGCATTCTTAGGACTCACTTCCTCTTCTAAAAGCAAAGATGTAAAGAATAAGGGATCTGCTGGAATTAATAAAGCAAGCAGTCATCCTCACAAAGATGCCTAGATGATTTTCCTTCAGGCCTAGGCAGGATTTATATGTCTCCTTGGGAATACTACAGTAGTCTTTGACTTTTCAAATAAAGTAATGATTTTATATTGTCAAACAACAGCCCTGATAACTTCAAAAATTTTGCTGATCTGTTCAGTTATTTGTGCATTTGTCATTGTGAGCAGATGCATAAGTGACACTCAAACAGAATAAAGAAAACCAGCAAGGATTTTAAACATTTTGATTAATGCTTAAGAATTTTAAATCAGAACTATAGCAAAAGTATTTTTACTATGGATAATTATTTTTCCCCTTTTTTAATAATAATAAAAAAGTGATCTTTATATACAAGAATGGATTTTCCTCATTAGCAATTTAGTGGAGACCATGCCATAGTTTCACTACCTACATGCAATAGCTACATGATTCGACAGGGATAATATATGGAGTGATGAAAGTTTTCGTGGTTTCACTGAGGATAGTATTTCCCAATTTCATTGTCTATACATTGTGTTACAGATTGTTGATAAATTCATGCTGCTAGTCAAAATGACACAAAGAAAACCTAATCTGTTAAGCACTATGTAAGGCAATGTATTTTGCTGAGGATTTTCTGGGAACATCTCTGTACCATAGAAATTTCAGCCTTTTACATTCAATCAAAGTGAATGCTAACCGTATTCTCAAGAATTTTGATACTGTGTCTGAGGGGCTTTGTTTGCCTCTGTTCCAGGTGAGCGGACATATTCATATCCACTTTTAAACATGTGATCTCTTATCATCATTGATCATTAATACCTTAAAAATCAGCAAAGATTGTAGAAGAATATCATTAGGGCATTTCTTTCACACATTCTGTAAGGATAAGCCAAAACTATGAAAAATATTGATTTGACACTAAAGACTGTTGAAAAGTAGCCAAAAACCTATAAAGGACGACAGAAAAGAGTCTGAAAGTTGTATTTGATGAAACTTGAATAATCTATGTCATTGTAACTTCATCTGTACCTCTAGCTTTTGGAAAAAAAGTAAAGAAATGCTTTTGAAAAAATATGTCCTTGATTGGCACTGTTTCTATTACTTCTACTTTACCTTTCAGGTCTCACATCTGACAGCCATTCCAGACTGCTTTTAGGTTGAGAGACAAAGAAAATAAAATTATTTCTGTTTTGAAACACCCAGTGAATGGAGGTGCCAGAAGTAGCACAAGGAAAATCTCAGTTTTCTAGGAAAACCTAGAAGAAAGACTACATGGTATTTCAGACAGAAATATAAATTGAAATTATGCTACAGCTTCCTCTTATTTCTCAATATCCTCTTCAGTCCTGGCTACTTTCAGGTACTCCATCTGATATGGAGAAGTGAACAACTATATGCAATACCCTCCTCATTGTGTCTAATATCTTCTACTTTTGTGTCATTGTTACACATTTTATTGATTATTTCAGAGGAATGTAAAAACTGTCTTCAGGATTTCTTTCCTAAGATGTGAATACCATTGACATTGACATCAAATGATTAAGGAAATGATTAATAAAATCAAATGTATTGTTAGAAGTTTGACTTTAAGACAATTGAAACAAAAGAGTGGTTAATAGTTAATTCACATCCTGCTAAGTGCTTCATTAAGCACCAATAAATCCTTTGTCCAAGGATTGAAGAACAACTTCAAAAGAAAGCACCCCCACAAGACAGATGAGCTGACTGGAAGCCCACCATGAGGAATGAGCTCAGCAAAAACTGGGGGAAAGGTAATTCCAGTAGGGGGAGACCGCGACCACCGACTCATTGACCACCCACCAACTCAAGAAATCCCCCAGACCCAAAAGAACTGAGACTGAGCATGCAAACTAATTAGCATGAGAAGCGGAAGAATGGTTTGACAAATGGGAAACTGAGTACTAAGTAATGAAGGAGTTAGGGAACTTGTAACCAATAAAGGCTGATGTCTTTCTGTGCTGAACTGTATAAATAGTGTAAAGTTCTGACAGTTGGGGAGCCAGGCATTTGTGGGTTACCACCTAGCTCCATACTTTGCACAAACTAGAATAAAGAAATAAGGAATACCTCCATTCCATGTGTGAATTTGCACTGTACGCTGTATAACAAACCTGCTTACGGGACATTTTGGCAACAACATGTTCAGTGTTGAGTAAGGATGGCTTTGGTTATATATTCCTTAATATTTCACTTTATATTTATCCATGCTGAAGGCCATCTGCCACTTTTTGTTCAATCCATTTTGTGTAATCATTCTGGAATTCCCCATTATTCATATGACATAAAAGTGCTCAAAAAATTTCTGTATTATCTGAAAAATTATTTTCTGAGAGTTTTCCAATCTCTATTCCAGAGAAAAAATAATAGATACTTGTCACAGCATTCTCCAGACTATCAAGCTGCAACAAGGTCTTTCACCACCTCATACCAGCATACTTTTCATACCAGTCCCTCTGCTGCCTTCTCCTCATCTCACCTCACCCAGGACGTGTGTTCCCTCTTCTTTTGCTTCTTGCTCTCTCTCCTTCTTCCTTGGCTGCTCTCTCTTCATTGGCTCTCAACCAATTCACTTAACCAGCCACAGCTGCACCTTATCTACACCAGCCAACCCGTCACCCCTGAAGCCAGCCCACAGTTGTATATTATCAGTGCTAATTAACCCTGCTCCATTCCACTACAGATACTTGCTTCTTTTAATATACAAAATAACTCCAAAATGTGGATTCAGATCTGCAGTCTGTGGGGGGAAAAAAAATATCATTCCTTTAAGAAGAGAGTCACAAAGGAAGAAAACTGCCACAGTGAAGAACAGACAGAAAGGAAATACTAGGGGGAAAAAACCCCAACATTGTAGTCCTTACCAGATTAAATGAGACAAAACAATATTTGCAGACAAGCTATTTTTGTTTGTTTAAAAAATACTTTAATAAAATACTTTTAAAAAAAATCTAAAGTTCTCAGCAAGAAAGAAGTATATGATTTGCCCTTTTTTCCAAGAAGTGATTGGCTGGTACATTGCATCACTATGATTAGTATCTTGCATGTATATAATCTGTGCATGTAACTTGTATAATATTTGATTATCAAAATTTAAATATGTATCTGTAAAGTCTGGAATATTTTTATGTGAATTCAGAGACTTAATCATGACACCCAGGTTTCAAAGTGTAGCTGAAAATCGAGGTATTATGAAACTTAAAATTGCAGATATACTTGTCCTTCAATTACTGCTTTATTTTCCTATTCATGTCTAAAATGGTCCTAAGAACATGCTTCTCTTCTTCTCACACCCTTTCTACCTACCTTTGAGGCCCTAAACCAGTTTTTAACACAGCTCTGACAATTCTTTACCTATAGTGGCACTTCCCCAGCCAAAAGCAAAGTCACATCATCCTCACCATTTTCTCATGTCTCTCCTATCTGTTACTGTTATACTGAAATATATAAGTAATGAGGTGAGAAGCAGGCATGAAAAGAGTTCTGTTAGTATGAAACACCATTCTCACCATGCCTTAGTAGTATCATAATCTGCCATCATATTTCACTCTCTTGAGGACTGCCATAAAGGGCAGTCATTCTGTAATGCCATCAGATGAAACTCACTGCTCTTCTGTGGGTTTTTTTCTCTCTTTCTGTCAAAGTTGCAGTACACTATTCTCCCTTAGTCTTTTAGATATAGTGAAAAAGGTTTAAAGTCTATTATTTAGCTCATAATGGCAAACACACAGAAGCATAGAAATACCAGTATCAAGATCTGTATCTCTTTTTGTGAATTCCATATTACAGTTTTTTAGGTTTATGATGTGAGAATATACTTTTTTTTAATCCTCCAGATCCCTGCCTCATTCTGTTTAGAGGCAATAGTTCTCTTTAGTGAATAGTTTTCCCTATTATTTTGCCTTCATCTTGTTAAATAGTCTATGCCCAGCCTTATTCTCTGAAGATTATTAAAAGCCTGCCCTGAAGACAGAATTATTTATTTCTTCCTAGCTTTTTTTTTATAGTGATCATCCCTGCACTACTGTATGCTTTACAAATATTACAAAATGTGACGATCAAAGTTATGGAATGTCTTCCATACTGGGAATGATCAACAAGCTGGGATACTTAAACTGTAAAAAGTGAAACAAGGGGAACATGCTAAAAACTTCCAAATCAGGAGTGGCTTGGCAAAGTTATATAGGGAGAGATGGTTTACTGTTTCTTCAGGTACAAGAACTAAAAGATAACAAATTAAACTGATATAAATCAGGTTAAAAAAACCACCCACTCTTTTTTCTGAATAAAAGACAAAATGATGTTGCAAATGAGTCATGATATAAATCCATGGAGGAGAAACCCATTGTCAGTTACTAAATCCATAGTGACCTTGGTGAAATCAGGAAATTCCTGAGCTGAAGTTAGTAGGATTCTGGGAAAATATTAACAAAGTGGATCATGTGTTCTTTCCATGTTCTTATTTTTTCCTTAAGCACATGTTTATTGGTTCTTGTTGAATTAGAATTTGGGGCTAGGTGTACCTCCAGCCTAATCCATTCTGGACATTCTTATATTATTAATTAATTATTAGATGAGTGGATATTCTTCCTTTTTTAGTTTCTTTTTTAAAATAAGAAGGAGATACAAAATAATATAAAACTTTTGTCAAGGAAAATCTATAAAAATTTGATCCTGATTAGTTCAGGGAGTTGAATGAGATGATCACCTAAGGACCTTGCCAAAATTGAGTTTTATGACTGAAGTATTAAAGTCAGAGAGGGTCATTTATTTCTTGAAATATCATATGATATGCTCAAGTTGGAGGAAACTGTTCAAACCATATTAATTAGGTCTTAATTGCATTATATATTTTAATTAGATAAATAACCTATTTAAAATGTGATATCACCTTACTCAAAAAGTGAATCTGTGTATTATGATGTCTTATTTTGTCCAGTGTAACACTTATTTCTCTTCCCCAGCTTTGAAAAAGGTAAGCTATCTTGTTTATGTAATCCTTAGGAATCCAGTCTGCCATCCAAACTGGATTCCATTCAAACCCAATTTCAAACAAGAGGACATTCTTCCTTATTAGACTTGGATTTCTGGTTAATTTGAAATCCACCAGTCTCAACTCACCTGTTGTATGCAAGACACCTGCTGAAGGTATGAGGAAGATACTGCAATTCCTTCTATACAAGAAAGAGCATTATTTAGAAATCAGTAATTTGTACAAGTGGATTTTCAAGTTCTTTTCTTTATCAATCTAGCAAGCCCCCTAAATGAGACATCTTTCATTTCTGTGTATCTGTCCATCAATTCCTAGTACAAAGCGATATACTCCTTACAGAATTTATATGATTTAGTTTAACATGCTAATGATTAATAACAGTTCTCCTGTACCTTTTGGACATTTATTCAGTTACTTATTCCTCTTGCATAGTTACAAATTTCCTTGCTCCCTGAGATGAAAGTACATATGCTGTTGGATTGTGTGGCATATGTTAGACCATCAGCTTTTGAAATACATTCTTAGATAGAAGACTTTCTCTTTCAGAGACCTGCAAAAGGTGTAAAAGAACTTGTCATTTCTTGATGGATCAGCAGCCACAGAATAACAGGTTTCCCATGGTCAAAATCAAAGCTCCTGCACACACTTCATTGAACAATGAAGGCCAGAAGTGTAGGGGAGTAAAGACAATACTATTATGAGGTGATTTTATGAAAATAAGAGTTGGATTAAAGTGAGAAAATTTGTGTCTCCTTTGGAGTTTTCAATGTATTTTTGTGTGAAATGATTCACATATTTGCATTTATATTAATAATATAATTCTTTTTTAAAATAGAAGACAGAGGGAATCATCCCTCTGGAAGTATTTTTTTCAGTATTTTACTCAGTATTTATATAATTTTCATTGTTCACATTGTGAAATTCACTTTATATGCAAGAATCACTAAACCAAGAAACTCAGCAGTTATAGTGTTTAAAAAAAAAAAAGAAAAAGAAAAAAAGAAAAAAGTAATTTGAAAGAAAATATGTTTGATTTTTCTAAAGCACTGCTAAATTTAATTTACTACATCCAGTGTCACTCACTGAGTGAAGCTGCTAAACCATATTGGAAGCTGTAATATGAACATACTTACAGGAGAACTATGCATCACCTGTAAGCTTCTGAGAGGCATTTTCTAATTTATCGTTATTTGTACCCCTTTAATACAACTTGGGCTTTTACAGGTCCATTTCATTGATAATAATTTTTGTACTTTCTGTCTTGGAGTGCTTCACAAATTATTCAGATTTAACATTTTCCTTTTTATGTGACATTTATATATTAAATATTTTTAATTTTAAAAAAAATATTTTATCAGTGTTTTTCTTACAGAAAAATCTATTATATTTCCAAAAGTTTTGTAGAAGTAGATCAAAAGATACAAATAACAACTATGGAGCTGCAATATTTGGCCTCATTTAAAAAAAAAAAAAAAAAAAAAAAAAAAGCCTTTTAAAACAGGATATGCAAAAATCTCCAGAAAGACTTGGATCTGTGGGTGTCACATTTGCCTAAATGATCTCTAATGTGATCTTCCTCAACCAGGGGAAAATCTTCCTTTCTCCAGACTTTCTCCCTTGCCTCCAGGGTCTGCGATTCCTGAGGTGTGGCCTTGGCAGTAAAGACTGAAGCAAAGGAGGCATTCAGTAACTCTGCCATCTTTGTGTCCTTCATCACCAGGGCATCCACCTCATTCAGCAGCAAGCCCACATTTTCCTTTAGTCATCCTTTTCCTGCTGATGTACTTGAAGAAGCCCTCCTTGTTGTCCTTGACATCCCTTGCCAGATTTAATTCCAAAGGAACTTTAGCCTTCCTCATTGCCTCCCTGCATGTTCTGACAACATTCCTATATTCCTCCAAAGTGGCTTGTCCCTTTTTCCACACCCTGTAAACTTCCTTCTTCTGTTTGAGTTTTGCCAGAAGCTCCTTGCTTATCTATGCAGGCCTCCTATCCCCCTTTGCTCCATTTCCTACTCATGGGGATGCACCAATCTTGAGCTTGGAGGAAGTGATGCTTGAATGTTGGCCAGTTCTCTTGGACCCCCTAACTTCTATGGCCCTAACCCATGGGATTCATCCAAGTAAGGCCTTGAAGAGTCCAAAGTTAGCTCTCCTGAAGTACATGGTTTCAATCCTACTTGTTGCCTTGCTTCCCTCACACAGGATCCTGAACTCCACCATCTTGTGATTACTACAGCCAAGGCTGACCCCAATGCAGCCTTCACATCCCCAGCCAGCCCTTCTTTCTCTGTGAGTACAAGGCCTAAGAGCACACCTCACCTCATGGGAGCCTCTATTACCTGTGTCAAATAGTTATCAGTGTTCTGCAGGAACCTCCTGGACTGTGTGTGCCTAGCTGTGTCATCTTTCCAGCAGATATCAGGGAGGTTGAAGTTCCCCATGAGAACTAGGGCCTTTGTTTGTGAGGCTGCCTCCAGTTGTCTGCAGAAGGCCTCACTGACTCTCTTTTCCTGATCAGGTGGCCTGTAGCAAACACCGACAACAGTGTCCCCCATGTTAGCCTGCCCCGTAATCTTTACTCATAAGCTCTTGACTTGTTCTACATCCATTGCAAGGGAGAGCTTGATATATTACAGTTGCTCCCTCACATAAAGAGCAAGTCCACCTTGCTGGCCTGTGTTTCCTGAAAGGTACACAGCCATCCATGGCAGCATTCCAATGGTGCGAGCTATCCCACAAATGCAATCTGCATTTGCTGTTCTTCAGTTTAAAACCTGTTATCACTTCTTTCAGTTTTCTCATAGGGACAAAAAAACCCCAACAAACAAATGTGAAAGATCTTCTTTATAACAAATTAAAATACTGGTTTTATTTCTTTTATTGAATTCTCATAAAACACGAATTAACCAGAATGACATAGACTCCTGTTTCTCTACAGGTGTTTCCCACTTCCATTTTTCTTCTTCTTGGCTTCTGCTGTTTTGGGGCAATTTGCTTCTTTTTAATGTAATGAGGTCAACTAGCATTCTGTATGGAAACTAAGATGTCTTTAAAAATGAACTAGTGTTAAGAAAGTGTGTTGTCCTAGACTGCAAAAACAAATGAAGTAAGCTTGTTATCTTTCATAATAAAATAGTGCACAGCTGGAAAATAAAGTTGGTATATTGACTGTGATAAAGAGACTGGGGAATACTAAGAGTAGATGATGGGAAAAAAATGAGGAGAAATCCAAAGAACAAGATTCAAAGATTTTGTGGTGTTACATGTCTTCTTTCTGAATCCAGACCAGACTTGGGAGCCAAGTAGGCATCAATTTCTGTAACAGACATCCCAAACACTTCTGTTAGTCTCATGATTCACTGTTAGTTTAGGGCTCCCTGGATATTCATGTACAAACCACCTACACATGCTGTTCTATGATAGCATGTGATGCTGCTAATAGTATAATTTTAGAAGTAAAAAAAAACCCCAACAACAAACAACAAAAAACCAAAGCAAAACAAACAAAAAAAAGAAACAAAAAACAAAAAACCACCAGAGAAAAAAAATGCTGTATTTTACAATACTTAGGATGCCACTCTGGAACTCGACAATTTTCTTGTTAGTAATAGATCCAGCTATAGACAGCTAAACCAGTGCTCCTCCTAGACACAGCAGAGACAACACTGCTGAGGTAGTCTGAAAGTTGACATTCTGTTTTGTTGGACATATTTAAGAGAATAACTACATAAACGAAAAACATTTTTGGAAATGAAGGCTGAGTTCTGGACCACAGTTCTGGCAAGAAAAGGCCAATGGGAAATTATCTACACGGTTCCAAGATTGTATAGGGAGAAGACTCATTATGCATAATATCTCTTTTGTGCCTAGGGATTTGTTCATAGATATGGCATGAGTATGTATCCAAGGTCTGGCTTAGGAATTTCTGTTCACAGGAAATGTTGAGATTTCTATATCCTTTGCCATATTTTGCTGATGCACCATCTTATGTCCCAAAGGGGGCTACTGAGCATTTTCAATGGGAAAAATAAAATACTGATATATCATGCTACTATTCAAACACATCTTTTAGCATTTTTTTTTCAACTGGTGTGTATGTTTTGTGTATATTCCTAGTTTGGAAGTCTTCAAAATTAGTTTTTCTGAAGAAAAAACATTGGTGCAAAACCATGCTATGTTACTTACAAATATTCTCTGATATGTAATTTCTCTTCCCATTATCCCCTGGTCATCCAGTTTTGGCCTCCCTCACTTCCTGCACAATCTGGTGCAAAAGCCTTCTTTTCTGCTGCTTTTGACATCTGAAACAACAATTTTACCTCTCCATTTAATTTCATTTTAAATCTAAACTAAAATCTTATATTTCTTCCCATGTTTACACCTCCAACTTTCACTCCCTTGCTGGTAATTGCATACTTTGTACTGAAGAAGCTAACAAGAACAATTTTATATTTTACTTTTAGAAGTGTTACTTTTTTTGATAGTACTTCCTTTTTACAAGGCACCCCACTTGCTTCATACTGTTGGTTTCCTGCAAGTATATGGCACTAAAAGCTCAATTATATTTCTTTCAGACATATAGTAATTATGCTTGAATTGGGGTAATAGAAAATTAACTTTTTCTGATAAAAAAAAAAAAAGTTTGCTAACTTCTGTTTTTCAACCAGATTTCCTAATTTGTGTTGATTCAGATCTCATCAAAGAATGTGAAAAAGCACAGTGGCTAACATGAGGAGGTGTTCTTCATCTGAATTCTTTGCTTTTAACTGTAGTTTGGAAAGAATCACATAATTTCATCCTCATTTTTTCTCATGTCTTTGATGCCTGGGACAGCATTGCAGAGAATGGGAGATGACTGCTGCTACATGGTATTAGGCTACCAATCTGCTGTAATAAAGGATTTGGCTGCTATAGCTTTTGGACTATCTGTGTGCTTTCTTTAAGAAAAACGGTTTCTTTTGCTGACTTTTTTAGTCTCAGAAAGCTGTTTTTCAGACTCATTTTATTACAGACAACAAACCTCTACATTCTCTGGTGAAAATGTTGGCTGTTTGTTCACACAATTGTGATACTGGGTTTCTGCATTTTTTTACAAATAAACTTTTGTTAAAGAAGGAAACATCCATTATGTTCTTAAAATGCACAGACATGTATGCATGTGTTCCAAAGCTTAATCTAAGTGACTGAGGGCTAAATATAATGATTTTTTTATAACAGCTTTTAATTGAGTAATGGTGTGTGAAACGCATGTGGCACAGTGGGAAGCATACGAAAAAGAATCTGAAAGATCATAATGACTGCAGAACATCCATGCATTTGAAATCAGGAAGATGTAAGAAGAATCTAAGTCTTGTCAGTCACATAACATGAAGTAATGGGATTATGCAAAAAATGTGGTTAATAATACTTCATTGGAAATGCACCACAACACAGTATGAAACATGTGCCCTAAACTATGATATATTATTTAGAAAAGTGATCTTACTATTTAAAAAAAATATTAAATAGTCAAATAGTAACCCACTTACAGAACATAACCTAAATACACAGAGGAGGTGGTTTATATTTCCAGGGTGTCATCTACATTATTTTTCTGAGTTTTCTTTATTCATTGTACTGAAAATAGGTTGTACTACAATTGTTGCTAAAAGTCCTGAATAGCTATATCCACAAAGCTTAAGTAGGTTGTGTTTGTGCATACAACTGTGTGCACATGTGAAAAGAATTACAAGGATGTCTTCAGTGCTTTACAGATATCCTGCTGTTAAGAGGTAAGCAGATCTACACTTTTCCTATCTCTCCTTAGAGACAGTAGGGACGAACTGGATGATTTTCCTGAAACTACATCACTATATGATCTATCCAGCAAAGCATGTTCTAGTTGCTTCATCTTAGACTTCTTTTGTGACCATCAGGTTATATTTTTCTACACTGTCAGTTTGATTCAACTCCCTATTTTCCTTCAGAGTCCCAGTCCACAAATTGTCCACAACTTTAATTTGCTCCTAGGCTTGGGTCCAGGAAAGCTGGAAGCAAAGATATGGACAGTTTCTGCCAGCACGCAGAGCCTGCAGACTTTTTGGATATAGGCTTAATCTATTTCTATTTTTACTTAAATTATTTACTTGAAAACTATGATTAATACTCCACAGGTTTAATTTTGAGTTTCTCAGATCCTACAGTTCTGAATACTGTATATATAATACCAAATGATAGAGAGAACAATGACTTCCTGTGGAGACTATCCTATCAAACCATTATTTTATTGCAGGAGGTCACTAGCTTCCTTAAAGACCTAACACTTCAGCATGCTGCCTTGTGGGTCTATGTCTAAATAAAGTTTATTTATGCATGAATCATTTCAGCAGTTTGCAGTATATGCGCTTTCACTGAATATACACTTCATTAGCTGCTTGTTTCTTAGTATATTCGTTATCTTTACACTTATTTAAACTTAAAATAATTTAAAGGTTAATCACCATAAACATAATGAGCTGGCAATGATAAGGAAACAGTGTCAGGTCAAGGACCCCGGGTAACCTAATCATAGAAAAGAGACCTCACTGAACTGGTTACTCTTAAGCCATGATTTTTAAATCATTCTCAAAAGAAATCAATTTTTCCACTGTCCCTGGTGTGAAACTCAGTAAGCTGAGCCAATCAAAGAAGGAGGATTTTTCTGACTGAGAAGGGGAGGATTTCCTACAGGGACATAGCATTCATTATGAGATGCAAGGAAGAGATCACTTTGGACCATGTAAAACTTAATATGAGATTTTTAAGGAGTATTGGAGGATTTGAGAAATGCATTGGCTGTTTAGGGGAAGGATCAAAGGCAGAGAAAGAAGGGAGAAAGGTGGATTAGGAATAAATGGCATGGAAAACCAGAAGAAAAAGAGAATGAAGTGCTGGTCAAAAGTAAACAGGTTGCTTGTCTGGCCAACTCCTATTCCTGATTTCCAAAGTCTATCCTATCTTCTTATTACACTCTATTCCTAGGAATTTTCCTTGGTAAGGTTGCTCCTATTCTGTGTACATGTTATGCTAGTGAAGTTTGAGCTGGAGTAGTGAGCAACTGGAACAAGAGGTAGGTACCAGAGAAACTGGAGGTCTGAAGGCCAGACCCTGGAAAGAGCAAGGGTCTGAGAATTCATTACTGGATGGTCCAATTGTCCAAAATTGCTGAAGACATGGGTGTCTGGGGAGACCATAGGTCTGGACTAGGTACTGGGATATCTATTTGTATCCACTAATGGTGTTCAGTCCTGATCAGCTGTAACTGCAGCGTGCTTTCTGTCTGTATTGATCAGTGTGGCTTGTCATGTGTCAGTATTGTGTGTATGTGCCCCTATCTGGAATATCTGTTGGACCTGAGGACATGGAGCTGTACCAGTGTTGGGCTTAACCCTAACCTATAATTAAGTGCCACACAGCTGTTCGCTCACTCCCCCCTTCATCCAGGGCGTTGGGGAGGAGAATCAGATAGGAATGTAAATCTCGAGGGTTGAAATAAGAACAGTTTAATGACTGAGATAAAATAAAAACAAAAGAATAATAGTAATAACAATAACAGCTATAATTAAAAAGAGGGAGATGGAGAGAAGAATGAAATCCAAAGGAAAGGGAGAAAACAAGTGATGCACAGTACAGTTGCTCACCAGCTGCTGACCAAAGTCCAGCCAGTGCCCAAGCAATGACCCATCAGCCCTGGCCAACTCCCCCAGTTTATATACCGAGCATGACGTCCCATGGTATGGAATACCTCTTTGGTTAGTTCAGGTCAGCTGTCCTGGCGGCGTCCCCTCCCAGTGTCCTATGCCACTCCAGCCTTCCCACTGGCAAGGCTTGAAAAACAAAAAAGTCCCCAACCCAATGAAAATACTACCCAGCAACAACCAAAAACATCAGCATGTTATCAACACTGTTCTCACACCAAATCCAAAACACAGCACTGCACCAGCCACCAAGAAGAAAATTAACTCTATCCCAGCCAAAACCAGGACAACCAGCTTCATATCTACTGGGCTATTTGACTCAGAAACTCCTATGTTGTAATTTACTTTAATAGAAAGTTAATATGTTCAGAAATATTGAAATAAAACTGGAGGAAAACTGAGAGAGGATGGCACTGGATTAGTTCCTGAGAAATAAGTGCTTCTAAGCTGAACAGTTTATATGGAAAAATGAAGATGATGATGTTTTGTAGTTCACAAGGTAAGATAGTATAAGGCACTCAGGTTGGGAAAAGGATCAAAGCTGATGGGAGAGCAGAATTCTAGGAAAGTAAAAAGGGATGCTGGAACAGAGATTGCATTTCAGAAGGCTCCAATTTGGCCATCAGAGACTCAATATGAAGAAAAGGATGATATAACAAACTGGTATACGTTACAAAAAATAATTTTAATTTAAAATTAATTCATTTATATAAATTTTAATATTTAATATATTTTTAAATATATCTAGGTACAATCTGGGGAAGTAGTTTTAGTTCTCAGCATGTGCCTATCTCTATTAGATGATACTGACATGACAGCAGAAGTGATTAAAAAGGGACAGTTTGGAGATATTCTCAGCAGACTTACTGTAGGATTTGTACACTGTTCAGTTGTATTAGAAAACTGACAGAAAGGAAAAGGATTTGTTATCAAACATTGATCCTTTCAGTGAACAAGGTTTGGAATATTATGTAATTATAGTGATGCAAGATAACAAGACAGTCAGAGGGTGATAAGGAGTAATTTAATCCAGCATAAACTGTCTCTGGTAATGTTAGTTGTTGGGAACTAAATGAGGTTAAAAAGTCACAGCGTAAACAGTGATAAATGATCTGTATGGCTTACTGTCTTACTTGCCTATGAAGATATGTTGTGTGTGGGGATATGTGCAAGAGAAGAAAAAAATCAAGAGAGTTAGCTAAAAGTTTTAATTGGTTTTCTAAATCTTTTAGATGAGCTTGGCCTAGCTTCAAATAAGGTAATTCAGCAGTGTGGTCCCTTGTTTACAATGAACCAGAGTAGACTGCAGATTTGGGGCAGCAAGTCTAAGTCTCTAGAAAATACACTTAAAAGTGCAAAAGCATATAATGTATACCGAAAAAAAACCACCCAAGTTTTAATTAATAGATGCAGAATTTAAGATAACTAGCTAGAAAACCTAGTCTGAAATGTTCGAAGTTTTTAGTCTTTTAATTTAATGAAGCAGCAAAATTAGATTCTTTTCCCTCACAAATCTCTTCTAACATTTCTTGTCCTTGTAATATTTAATTCATGTTTGTGCTGAAAATTTCAGTGACTTCACCTTCAGTTGTGTGTCCTCCTTCTACACTTCAGATGAATACAGTACTTGCAGTTATGAGCTTTCTCCTGAGGTTTATCATAAAGGTTTCCCAAGATGAAAAGGAAGTTCTTCCTTGGCGATTTTATCTGAAAAGTTGTGTAATTGCAAAAACAAAACTTTTCAACAGGGTCAAGCAAACAAACAGAAAGCTTTGCATTGAAATGATACCCATTAAAGTTTAAGTCTATTCTTACTTTAAAAATTAGCTATGTCCATAGTACTTTAATACTTTAAAAATCCAGCTAAATTCTCTGGAACTAGAGTCAGGTCCTAAAGGAAATACTTTTTTTATTATTTTAATTATAAAAATGAAAATTGCAACTGAAAGTGAAGTTTTGTTATGATGCTATTATGAACGAAGAATACAATGCCACAAAGAAAGTTCTGTTCTGAATAAACTAAAGAAAAAGGGGGGGAGGGACAGGGGGACGGGGGGACGACACACATTTGTTTGCTCATTTTATCAATAGGAAATTGAGAAACAATTAGTCTAAGTGCATTATGTGGTCCTACAGGAAGCCTGATTTAGAACCAGGAGTTAAATTAGTTCAGATCACCAGCACTGATCCTTTGTCTTTTACACAAAAAAAAGTAAAATACTGTAAGATAAAATCTATCATTTGAAACATATCTTTTAAAATTATGAAACGTACAGGCAACATCAGGAATACAGACACAAAACATTTCAGTTTCTGTATAAAAAACAAGAGTCTGAAGCATCCCAGAAATATTTAGGAACTTTCAGGTTCTTTAGGATTTATGAAAAACTAGAGTTGCCTCTAGGTAATTTGCTTAAAATGCTCTATGATTTCTGAGAAAGCAGACAATTTATACTGTACACAGATGACCAAAAGCTTTTTGTGACTCTTTTTGTCTTTTTGTTTTGAACTAAATTAAAATTATCTTCCCACAAAACATAATTTCTTTTTTGTGTATTATTGTCTGTATTTTCCAAGCATCAATATTTCAACTCATCATGACAAATGGAGCATTTCAATTTATCATTATTTTATAAATACAATAACACACTGCTGTTTCTAATTATCATGAATAGAATATCAGCTTCAGAATTTGAAGGTTTCTAAATCCTTCACACCACTAAGGGACACTCTGGAAGTGCTACCATTTTTTGGTAATTTTTTAATATATTAGAGAAATGAAAAAAGGACTCCCTATCTCAGACTTTTCCTGTTTCTCACTAGTTCCCTCTCTTCTGGGTCCCTTAAATGAAGAAGGCTTACTGAGTCCACAGCACTCTCTCCATCTCCTGTGTGCACTCTCATCCTGAACGGACTGGGGAGAATGGCTATTTTTGAAGCTTCTTTGAGCACTGACATACATGAAAAAGATGACAAAGAGAGAGAGAGAAAAAGAGTCTGGCACATGTAATCAGAATGGAGACACAAAGATAGCAAAGGGCACAGTGAGTGACAGGACTTGTTATGGTTAAAACTGTTGAGTGGCAACAACAACTTGTAAAAGCAGACTTATGTCAGACATAACCCCTTATGAGAAATACGCTCATTATTTCATCTTTCACATAAGTTTTATCTTTCATCCTCATAATTATTTTATGCAGGCTGTATTCTGTAATGTAGATGTCTGCTTGGATTAGGGTTTTTTATAGAATACTGAACTCTGAAATGTTCTGTTATTGTAGAGGGTTCTGTCCCATAATTTATGATGATTGTATTGATAGCTAGTAAGAGACAGTTTTTGAGATTTCTTTTCAATGTGTTTAGTTTCCCTTTTCATTCTGTGCTTACTGGTATTCTTCAAGGATTTCCACAAAAACTATTCTATTTATCTATACATAGGTGCTGAATTTTAGGCACTTAGGTGTCAACATGTTCATCAACAGCCTAGTTCTACGTAGGAATGTTAAGCACAAGATCCACCTTTATACTTTGCTTCTTTTCGGAACCTCTTCCTTGATGAATACCTGTAATTTCCATATATAAAGTACAGAAATCAGAGCCAGCCTTCCAACCTCCATAAACAAAGCAATGGAACACAGGGAAAAGAATGGGCTTTAACAGACCCTTAGGTCCATTCAGGGTCCTGAGGATCTTTTCCTTAGATCCAGAGGGACTTCATTTTGGTTCAGAGATGCTATTTCCAGATGGAACATAAAAATACAAACTATTTCTCAGTATTAAATATGTGAGTGGTTTTACTCATGAAATATAGCTACCATATTGAAAGCTACTTTAGCTTAATGCCATAGCATTTATCTAGGATGTGGAATACCAAAATGCAATTGTCTGCCTGAACAAATCCAAATATTAGACCTTGCCCTTTCCAGGAACATGTGGGTTATTTGTCACGAGAGAAATCTAGGACAGACTTGTCTTTATCATTAGTCACTGTTCACACTAAGTCAGTCTGTTTTCTTACTATTTAGTCACCAGTGTGTATATATATATGGACTTCTATCTACCAATTCTAGCTAGTACTTTTAACACATATGAAAAAATAAAAAACTCCAAACCTGTTTAAGAATTCCATAAAAAGCAAGGCCACATCTAATAGAAAAGATTCTAATATTAAAACAGAAACAAGATTAATATAAAATGAAAAGTATTAATTTTCCTCAGTTCCTTTTATTACATTATTGTAAATACTGACTCTGAAAGAAAGCAGAGCATGCATATAAGTAGTCATATGCCAGCTCAAGTTTATTCTTCTTGTGACCTGCAAAATATGTTTTTTATGCTTAGTGCTGTAATGTTCTAAATGAGCAGAATGATATGTACAAACCATTTTACAAAAAGGGTACACCTTAAATTTAAAAATCTTTAAAAAGTTCCTAAAATTTTCCTAAAAACTTTCCCCCATCCCCCAAAGAAAAGTATTATATATGTTTATCTCCTTCTAGCTGTGACATAATTTAAGAAATTTCTGTCATTGTTAGAAATCTTTCTTTTTTTAGGGTTGCTGATCTCCTTCTCTGTCTCAGCCTGACTCATATAACTCGGTTTATAAGCATTTCTGCATATGAGGGTTTTCCCTGTGATTCCATGTTTTCCTGATCTTAGAAGGAACTTTCAAATTAACAATAACAAAAAACCCCAATAAAAATAGTTTGAAGAAGACATTCTTTATAATTGCATTCAAAAGCCTTCTGTTAATGGTTTTGATTCTGCCATAGTCTTTATATGCTACTCATATACAAGCTTTCCGATAGAGAGCACAAGGTATGTATTGAGTAGAAAATGCAGTAGATCTATTAAAACCCTATAAATATGACTCCAACACAATATTTTATTCGTTTGACATCAAATGATTAAGGAAATGATTAATAAAATCAAATGTATTGTTAGAAGTTTGACTTTAAGACAATTGAAACAAAAGAGTGGTTAATAGTTAATTCACATCCTGCTAAGTGCTTCATTAAGCACCAATAAATCCTTTGTCCAGAAGAACAACTTCAAAAGAAAGCACCCCCACAAGACAGATGAGCTGACTGGAAGCCCACCATGAGGAATGAGCTCAGCAAAAACTGGGGGAAAGGTAATTCCAGCAGGGGGAGACCGCGACCACCGACTCATTGATCACCAACTCACGCTCAGACAGTCCCTTTTGTCCCCACTTATCTCAATTTTCCCATGCTCACTCCTTCTCTCTCCTTTTCTTTGTCCTTATGTCCTCCCAGATACTCCATTACCACCACCACCACCACACAATTGCTTTCTTCCTATTGGTTCTAGTTTTGCTCCCTCTGTACCCAAATTTGCTATTTCTGATAAAGTTACCTGCAAAATCTCAGACACGGATAGTATTTCTAATATGGTCACCTGGGTTGTGTGCAAATCCAAAATGTTCTCCTCCAATTATCCATGATATATGACCACCTGTCCCTTAATTATTTCTGAAATCTAGCCATTTCTTATCCTCATGGTACTATTCTTCTGCTGAAAAAATATTTTTGTGAGCTTCTCACTCTGTTACTTGTTGTGTCCTTAAGTTTCTCATTTCATGTTCAGTAACTTCTTATTTCTGTTCCATCACAACCTTCAGGACATGGACAGAACTTGCCTGTATATCTTAACAACATCAAAACCTCCTTGCGTTCATTACCTTTCTTCTTTCATATTTGTGTAATTTCAAACACAATCAGCCTTGTAATTTACACAGAATACCACAAGAATAGCTGTGCTCTCTTTAAAACATTCAATTTTTGGAAAAACTCTGGTTCTAACTTTTTCTAGGAAAACTATAGCTCTATTTCTTACAATTACTGCCATTTAAAGAAAAAAAAAAACAAACCAAAAAAAGATACTTTTCCTGCTTTATAAAAAGTTTAGATGAGAAATTGTCAATCAGCTGTATCTACCTCTAGATCAATATCATCATAAATAATTAACAAAATCTCTGGCAGGTTTTTAAGACTGATGGCTGTCACAGCCAGGATTCAAGTACAGATAAAATTATACTTAATCTCCTAATACTTTTCTTATCCATGTCTCATCATACAACCTCTAACAGCAATGTCCCTTTCCCTTGCTGATCTATGAAACTGCTTATGATAATTCTAGAATCTACCCTGGTGGTTCTTTGCATATGTATGGCATGCATTAACATTTCAAATTTTTGAGTTGTACTGTAACTGTCTCACAGTGTGAAAAGATTCTTTTGAAATTTGAAAGTGTAAGATTACAGGTCCAGATTTGGAGACTATAATGCGGGTTGTCCAGCTATCACATTGCAAAGCTGAGAAGAAAGAACCTTTAAAGCTACTACTTTAATGAGTTTAAATTAAGAAAACAGCTGATGTCAATGAAGACATGTTCTGACCATATTTTTGCTGGTTTTAAGGAAGATATGCAAAAGGAGGCTGTAGGCAAAAAGAGGTGGTAGGCAAGTGGGACCTGTAATGAACATCTGTGCTTGCTTTTTTTCTGTTACTGAAATCAAAGTTAAGCTAGTGATTTTAAATGATTTAATGTTGACAGTGTTAGGTCTAATAATAGCAAACCAAACAACATCTGGTGTGGTAGAAATAAAATGATTTGGATTAACACTTACAAAATCCCCATGTACAAGTAGGCAGCTTTTTTTGATCCTTCTAAAGGACGTATTGAGCCATCATTTTTAATTAATAATATGAAAGATGGGATGTTGATTCTTTATGAACTTTTTATTGCATAACTTATCATGTTTTCTTTTTTTCATTAGGGAGCTTATGATATAGACAGGTATTATTCCTCTACAAATGTTCTCACTCTTTTAAGGAGATAATTATTTTAAGGGTTTTTTTTATTGTTATGGTTATATCTGTTTTACTCCCTTTCCTGATGCTTTCCTGAATGGTCAGTGTTATGACCGTATCAAAAAATGATAAAAATACACCTGGGAGTATCAGAAAAATTGAATTTTGACTGAAAGTCACAAATTCCCCTTCAGGAACTGCAAAAAACTTAGACCGTATGTGAGAATGAAGTGCTGAAATTCATTAGTAATGGTAAGGACATGCCTCACTGGGACTTTTTTTCATATTACTTATTACAGCTACTTGCTCTAAAACCTGTCTATAACTTCAATTTTTCTACAGTAATTGTAACCTGTACATAAAATATTCTTAATAGATTTTTCTATATATAATTTATGATCACAATCTCTCCACGTTCTATAAATGGTCATGGAATTTCTATAAATCTAGAGAAAAGTAAAAGTGGAGCAAATATGCATGTATGTATAATATCCCAAGCCTTTTTATACAAAATTCTTGCCATGTACAAACTCTCCTAGACACCTAATTTTTCTCTGTAAGTAGCACAGTTAGTAAAATACCATTTTAAAAGTTGCTTTTTTCAGAATGCAAAAAGATTATATGAAATTCATCCATATGTGAGCACTTATTGCTCAGACAGCATCTCACCAAAGATAGTTTGGATTCTTTTCCTAACTCCTCCTTTTCATCATATTGTATATATATTTTTTGTTTGACTCTGTATGTTTGTGTATGCATGTGTGTGTATGTGTATATTTACTTTAATTGAGGATGTAGAGACTAGAGGTGAATACAGAATCTGAGCGTGAAATAACATAGAAATACATTATTGTTTTGATTAAATAGAACATTATTATAGTTCGTAATATCTCTGACAGATCTTAAAGATTGCTTGAAATAATTTTTGTATTTTGCACATATTACTTGTTACACTTAGCAAACATAACTAATTGGCATAACTGAAGTACATGGATAACAATATGGTTTAAAATTAAAAATGAAAAAGAAATTATGTTTATTTGTTATAAATAAATTATTAGTGACTATGTATTATTTATATTACACAAATTTAAACAATGTATAATACATGAGGATAAATTTTCTATATTTGGAGGAAAATTAACTGAGCTGTCTCTTAGGACCTTTATTAATATTGCAAAATTAGTATTATACTACTGTATAATTGATTTTTTAAGATTATTTTGCATATATTTTCCTAAATCACATCACTTAAGCTAGAAAATGTTACATAGCATGTGCTATGCTCATAATACCATAACAAAGGTATACTGTGAAGCACGAGATAAAGTCCCTTAAAATACTGGGAAACCATATTAACTTTGCACAAAACATGAAATTGTTATTTCTTTCTGAAAAACTCATCACAAATCACTTAAATCTTAAGACAAAGCATTTTCCCAGATGTCTCTCTTCAATATGTTTATATGAGCTATGTATTCTATACAAATCATATTAATAACATGTCACGGAAATTATTCTACAGCTATATGAAATCCAATATCAAATATTGGAACAAATTATTTCCATATATAATGGTCAAACTGGAAGTAATGAGCTACCTTATTTCTTTAAAGCACCTAGTACAGCTGTTCAGAACTCTGAACTGGTATTTGTCCCAGATTGGTCTTACCTAAAAAACAAAATAAGAATATTTTCCTGAAATGTGAAACTAAAAAAAATAGAAAGTAAGTGTTAATCAGGATTTCCTTTCTATTTTAAAGAAAAATTTCTTGGAAAAATATATACTGTTTGTATTATCTCAGGACATGTCAGTAGAAGACTTTTATATATTGGAAATATTAGGTATTTTTGTATGCTATTTTGCAGTAAACGTCAAGATTATACAACACACATAAAAAAAAAAAATAATTGTCAAAGCCATATTTCCTAAATGAAAAATATTTGTTCAAAATGGTCAGTACTGCTCCAGCCCATCTATCTTGCATACCTATAATATGAGAAACTCAAATTAAAATATGTTAGGGGGATATAAAACTGATCAAAACAATATATAAGATATGTCACATTTGGTATTAACAGTAAGGTTATTAGTCACTGTTAACGCTCATGTTGTAAATGTTTTAATAAATATTATCATAAGGAAAATTGCCTTGTAGATGGCTCAGTTTGAAAAATCAGTTGTAACTAAACTAAGCTACAGCTAAATTTCACTACATAGTATGAACAATACAGTTAATGTTTTACTATCCTAATAACCTAAAAAAACAGGGGTGTGAAAAATACTAGGATTTTTTTTTAAATTTGCTTATTTTTTGTTTCTTCTTGCATTTCCATTTTTATCTTTACTTCATTACCATTGTGGTCAGCATAGTCTGAAATTAAATTTAATGAACTGAAACATGTTTTCAGTACAAAAGGAAACACAGTATAGAGGAGATTATTTACCGTAAAATATTACTTATTTATTTGTAAGATTTGTAATCATATCTGGACATAGTTTTACTTTGGTGCATTCAGTCACATGGGTGTTTTCATAAATTTGCCTAAATTGTCCTGTTCAACATGAAGATGTTTGGAAAAAAAATAATAGTGGGTTCAGAAGATAGAAATGCAGAGAACCAAATGTTTCTGTTCAAGAGTTCCTTTTTTCAGGAAAATGTACTGATCATATTAATGTCTTATCAAAGACCCCGCTGTGCTTCTACCAGAAAAAAATGTTAAACATACAGTCTGACTGAATTTCTGAGTTTAGTATCTTAATATGAAATTAAGTTCCCTTATGTACTTCACACATTTTTGAACAATATTTAGCAAAACTTTCGTACTTGCAGGTACAAAAGGAATAGAATACTTGATCAACAATATATTCCATTCATAATTCCATCTTTTGATCCATAATGTCAACAAGTAATGTAAGTAATTAAAAGCAGCTTTTGTGTGACCTAGTGTCCTGGTTTCAGCTGGCATAGAGTTAATTTTCTTCTCTAGTAGCTGGTGCAGAGTTTTGTTTTGGATTTGATGTGAAAACAACGTTGATAGCACAATGATGGGTTTGGTTTCAGCTGGGTAGTGTTTATATTCAGTTAAGGACTTTTCAGTTTCTCAGGCCCTACCAGCGAGAGGGCTGGAGGGGCACAGGAAACTGGCAGGGGACACAGCCAGGACGGCTGACCAGAACTGGCCAAAGGGATATTCCATATCAAAGGAAGTCATGCTGAGTATTATCACATGGGGGAAGATAAAGGAGGGGGAGACATTCAGCATTATGACATTTGTCTTCCCAAGTAACCGTGACATGTGCTGGAGCCCTGCTCTCCTGGGGATGGCTGAACCCCTGCCAGCCAATGTGAAGTGGTGAATGAATTCCTTGTTTTGCTTTGTTTGCCTGCACGGCTTTTACTTTACCTGTTACACTGTCTTTATCTCAACCCAAGAGTTTTCTCACTTTTACCCTTCTGTTCCTCTCCCATTTCCCACTGTGGGGGGAGTGAACAAGTGGCTACATGGAAGAAATATTGGAAGAAATACTTAAGTAGGCCTAAAATCAATAATTATATATTGTAGGCCTACTTAAGTATTTCTTCCAATATTGTTACCATTCTGCAGATTACTGGTTGCTGAATATACTTCTAAATATAACAGCTTAACAGGATCTGAATTTTCAGATTTCTAACAGTAGTAATGTCCAATAAAATCATTGTTCATAAACATTATTTCAGATTTTTGTAAATGCACGAAGAACAGTCTTGAAAACCTCTCTTTTGAAATTTTAATCTAAGACATGAAAAAAATTTTATACTAAAACCTAAGCAAAAAATATTTCTCTGGAATATTTTCACAAAAAAAAAAGTATATTTACTGGCAATCTCTAACTTGAATGAGGGAAATAAGAACATTTTTGGTTTCTTCTCTATTTCTTCCCAAAGACATTGTGACAGAAGCTGTGATGAGGATTAGGCTGCTTGGAGTTTTAATATTTTCTTTTAAAAGTAATGGTGGATGTTTGTAACATTTTTGAGAAAGATTATGAGATCTCAGTGGTTGCATGGGTGCTTCTATAAAACTAAGGAAGGGTGTAAACACCTCTCTGAATAACTTCTGTAGCAGATGACATGGACTCATCTTTCGTCTACCCATCCGTTAAAAATTTAAAAATGGGAAGGCACCAATTATTGGAAGGCAAGGGATTATTGGAACTGAGATAATAATGAAACTTACCTCTCATTATGTCAGGTGAAATATTTCTCATTGGCAATGAAAATGGTTAATCACCTAAAAAAGCATTCTTTAGTCTAAATGCACATCTAAATGTATATAAATAAATGCTAAGAATGCATTTTGTTACATGTTAATACATTCCAATTTGAATACTCATTTACTATATTTACATATGGTCTCCAAGTGTATGAACGGATATTTACAGTTCAGTGAGAGGAATTTGATAGTTTCAGAGCAGTTTTCATTTGAAAAAATTTGCTGAGAAAGCCAGACTTCTTTGGGTTTGTGTCAGTTTAGTTCCAGAGCAGCATTTGGAGCAAGGCTTGTCTCCTTTATCACATCAGACCATCCCATGGAGATAGTTAATTATAATCTTCTAATGATGACAAAAAAGAATACCTTTGCTTTCCTCAGATGTGCTATTTCTACTTAAGGTCAACAGAGTACCACTTTTGATGGCCTTTTAGAGCTGTGGACATAATGGACAATGAAGGAAAAAAGATTTCTAGACAATAGTGCTCTTGTACTTTGCCTCCTTAAACTCCTTTTAATAAATACTATGAAATAGGACTATTTTCATCACATAGCTGCTGCAATATTTAGACACCAGAATGTGTGTCAGTTATGGAATAATCTCAAAAGTTTGCTGTCACAAAATTAAAGCTCAATGTTTTTTTCTTTAAATGTAAACTATTAGGGCTTTTTTGTGTTCAGTATTTTAATGAGCTGAAGATCTCTAGTGAGTGGACATATTAAAAACTCTGTTGTCTACTGGGAAATCTTTAAAACCCTATGATTGCTGCACTTCCTCTAGTTATCTGCAATGTTACAGTGATTGATGGCAAAAAATCTCTTCTTCTGTAATGTTTTAGACTTTGTTGCTTGCCTTGAAGTGGATAATGAAGCCACAGCAAAATGTGAAATGGCAGATAAATAATTTGTCTTGTTTTCTCTCCTCCATTGCAATTAGGATACACTTGTTCCCCTGCCTCGAGACCATTATTTTATAATGTTCTGGTGGTTGATACCAGATATGTGCAACATGTAATAGAAAAATTGTAGGAAAAGGCTGCATTCCTCTTGGAAATGCAAAGTATTTTGTTGCCTCGATAGTACAGCAGTGAGATTCTTACTCTGTTTTCTGTAAACTTCGGGGGGGGGAAGTTAAAAATTAACCAAGCCAACCAGCCAGAAGAGGAGTTAATTTGTTTTCTTCCAAATCTTCTCATTCAAGAACACTGGTCTGTCTTCAACACTCTGGCTGACCATTATTATTAAATGGGATTTTTCTATGCTTTATAGTTTGCTTTCTTTTTTTCCATATCTCAGATAGCCCTGTGATACTACCTTGCTTTACAACTGACATAGGTGCCCAGGTGCCAGCTGTTAAACATCTTAGTCTGGTGTAGACAATCAGTGAATGCCAGATATTATGAACCTCTTTATTTTCTCAATACCTTTATCAGTTCTGAACCCTTAATCTCAGCCACAAAATAGTAAAAACTAGAGAGGATTATGAGAAGGGCAAGAGGGAAGATCAAAGCTTTGATTGGCTTCCGTGCAGGAAATAATTAAATAGACTAGAATCTTCTAGGCTGAAAAAGACGTAGCTGTGAAATGATATGTTTAAGTCCATAAAATCAAATGTTGCACAAATAATGATGAACAAAGAACAATTTTTTTTATTGTTTCTTCAAATTAAAGGATAAAGCGACCAAAATATACTAGTAGGTGTCATGTTCAAAACATATAAAGACAGCCATGCATAGTTTAACTGTCAAACTTTGTTGTACGATATAAAGACTATGAGTTCAAACAAAATTAGATGAAATAATGCAAAAAAGTCCACCAAGCCCTATTAAACATATCAGTACAAATTCAGATACCTAGATCTGATTTAGTAGGAACACCTTTACAATCAGAAAAAATAAATCTTTTCAGAATGTAAATAACATAATTCAAAAATAGTGTCAGGACCTTGAGTGCAACCATGTGCCTCAGTGGCCCCAACCAGCCTCACCTGAAAATAACACCCTCACACACACATACGGTACCCCTGTACCCAGGAGTATCCAGTTCCTACTTGAGCTCTTCTGCAGGTCTGCCCTGTGCTCATCCATGCCTTCTGCAGACACTGACTTGGATTTTTCCAAACTAACCTCAAACCTGACCTTGTTTTTCTGTGATGATTACTGAACTGTCAATAGGATCAATAGCTATCGCTGTCCTTGCTATGCTTATCTTCCACAGAGGCTGTAGGGCTGTGCTCAGATGGGGAGGGCACTGCCCTGCCTGTTCTGGGTTACTCTTGACACCTGATTCACCTTTGTGAATAGCCGTGCTCTTGCTGCTTTCCAAAAAAAGGCTGACATAGATCAGAAGAATAACTCCTTAAAAGTGTCTATTTTTCTAGATTTAGATAATGATGCTGTAAGTTGGGAAAATACAACTTTTTGTTAACCTCATCAAATGTATTTCTCTGGAAATCTCCTTACCAGAGATAGGCAAGGTGTCAATCTAAACAGGCTCTTGGTCCAAACTGGTACTTTTTTGTGCTCATAAGTAACCAGAAACTCCCTGGTAGAATTGTTTGGGATGCTTTCTTCAACAATGCCTATCTGTAGCATCATTTTGGTTTTGTTTATATGAGTACTGACATAAGAGTGCAAAAACTACTTATAGGAATAAAATTCATTGTTTGTGCATGCTGAACAAACTGTGCTTTGCACACCTATAAAACCTTTCAGAATCCTGCAAAAAGTACAAGTGTATGTTAGTCTCAACTGCATTTGTTCTGTTTTGTAATCTGAGGAAATGTTAGGGCCTCTATTTTTTTCTAAATAACACCATAAGCTACCAAATAGTCTGTTCACAGAAATTTCTCTGCCTTTTCCTGACCTATCCAGTAATTGTAATTTCTGTGTCAATCAATGACACAAGGTTAACTAGCAGGAAAAATTGTCCTTGTAAAACAGACGCAACTCTATGAAACAAAACACTAAGTGATAAGATGCAGGCAACTTCCAGCTGAGTGGGAGAGTAAGAACTGTAGATAGGGTGTCAGCCTTTGTAAAGAAAAGAATAAAATCTCATGTCTTAGACTGACGGCATAAATGGCCTTGTATAACAGTGAAACAAAGTTCTCTGTGTAAAACTCGGTTACTTATAGACTGTGTGTCAATCAGACTATTTTTCATAGCTGACAGTTCCTAAAGGAATTAGAGGGGAAAAAAAGTATATAATTCTAGTATCACAGACTAAGGCTCTAAGAGCAAAATGTTTCCGTTCAAATTCGTCTATCTCAGTAGACTTCTTGATGGGCTTGACTGATTCCTCTGAAAATATGAGTTTGACTTGGCACCTGGTAACACAGTAAAGTCTTTTGATTCATATTATATGATTTGCAAAAACTCATGCTGTGAATAAACACATCTATAAATTCATTATAAGCAGTGGTCTAAAGAAAAGATTAATGGTATGAACAAGAAAATACATATTGGGTTGAAAAAACCCACCTTGTATAGTTAAGGGACATAAATGCATTTTGGATAAATTCCTGCTGATTAGAGAGAGGATGAAATTAGAGTTGAAATCCATATTTCTGCAGACAGAAAGACATTTCATATTCCCAGGTTTAATGACCATTTTTGTAGGATTTTATTTACAACTTGTTGAGTATAAAAATCAAGTATCAGGTTATGAATGGGACCATGAGATAGCTCAACCATTTAGGAAATACCATTATTCCCTGGGTATTGCTAAAACTATATTCCCTGGATTATCCAGGAATGTGGAAACACTTATACAATATCAACTAGTTATTTCATTATTATTAGTCTCAGTAGGTTTTAAAAAGGCATTTAGGTACTCTTTGTATTAATCACAAGACTTGTTGATACAGTGTAACTCTCCACTGAATGGAAATAATCTTGTAAAAATAAGTTTGTCACCGTAGCCTAAGAAAGTGTATGGCTGATGTATTAATAAAATATGTGGGTATTAACTATTCAGATGAGTATCATAATGGAGATACAATTAATAAAGTGGTCTTTTTTTTTTTTTCCTTTAAAACACGTGCCTTCTTGATTCCTATGGAATTCTTTGCATATTTGATTTTAACGCAGGCTTCCACATTACAGCTCTTCAGGGACAGAAATCCTTTGATTTGTGTCCTTAGAAAGGCAACTTTAAATGGAGGAATGCTTGAAATATTCTGTATCTCTCTTTGCATTTCTTAGAGGTCAAAGGGTTTTGCTTTCTTTGGAGCAGCTGTGCAACCTCAGAGTAGCTGAAATTATTTCTATTGACCCCAGGCTTATACCACATCAAAGGAAGAGCTTTTGAAAGGACACAAAATTGTAATATAAACAAGCAAACAAATAAAAAAAACCCAACAAGCATATGGCACATAGGATAAATCTCAATCCTTATTTCTTGTAAGTGTTTTATGGTTCTCTAGCTTATTGAAACTGTTTTCTAATGTTCTTATGGCACATTTACTTGGAGAGGTTTTTTTTAATACTGACTTTCTTTTTTTGACATGAGAAGATACCTATATGTGCAATTTAAATTACAACTCAACATTTAAGTTTTCACTTAGTTACTATGGAAACACTTACTCTTCAGCCCTTCCAGAAAGACTATGAAGGCAACTAGTCCTTGAAAAGGTTTGCACCGAGAAGTTCTGACTTTTACTGCTTCAGACTGCATGCTATTGAAGCCAGAGTAAATACTTTGCTGAAGTCAAACACCAATTCATCTTCTTCCATTCTAAAATTGTTCCTCCACTGCATGAAGGTTCCTAAGCTTGGTTTCTGTATGTAAAATTATCTCAGAGATATCTAATGAATTTTTTGTTTCCCATCCACCCTCAGGAGCAGCTAGGTTCTGAGGATCTTAATCATCATGTATAAAATGGATCTTAATAAACAGATATACAAACCTACTGTGCTGAATTTCATAATGTAAATTATGTACTTTTATACTTAATTTTATTCCACAATTAATAGTTGGCAGATACCAGGCACGTTGTTACAAAATTAACAACTTTCCAATTCAAAATGCCTCCTCAACACCTCCTATAGCATTCTTGTAGAAACTGTTCAGAAAATTTCCTGTATATCTCCTTTGCCATATAATAGATAAGAATTTTGATATTTATTTCAGCAAAGCCAAATTTTCATTCACATTGCTTTGCTAATGCCATGTTCAAACAGACTTACCAAGGAGCTGCCAAATACATGCAAAGGCTTCAAGTTTCTGCATCTCTTTTGTCAGCTGATATGCTTATTGCAAGACTAAAATAGTTACTCTGCAAGTCATGATTCTTACTGCTTCCTGCAGAATTGTTTAAAATGTCCAAGAAACTAGCTGACTTAGGTAAGGATTGTTGAGGAAATTTTCATACACAGGAAGAACAGTGCTTAGAGAAGCAGGTCAGAATAGTACCTGCGATACTATCATATCTAAAATGGTATTTCATTAGAAAGGGATGTGGAATATCCCTTTGTTGCACTAGAAAAGCAATTGATACCAACTTCAACTTAATTAGAAGCTTACTATTTGTGTTTAGAAATAATTAAACTCCTATTATTCATAATTTGGCTTTCTGTCCCAATAAAAAAAAAAAAAATTAGAAAGTTATTTTTTGGGGACAGAATTTTTGTTTTGTAACTAACATTTTGTTTTGTCTGTTAGCAAAGAATCAACAGGAAAAGATGTATAGAATCACATAAAACACAAAGAAAATCTTATATGTGAAGTAATGAAAGAAGAATCACAAAAAGGTAATTTTGAAGATTTACAATATACAGAAATTAATTCTTTCTCAAAAAAAAAAAGTAACAGCTAGTTAAAAATATACAATTGAAATCAGCTCAAGAGACAACCATAAATATGCAATATAAATTGTAAATAAAATTTGTTCCAAATGTTGATCCATTTTTGTGAATAACTCAGAACACCATTTTTGGAAAGATGAGAGGTAGTGTGTTCCTTCTACAATAAGGAGCTAGATCCAGCTGTCAGCAACAGGATTTCTAAATTCATTCATTTGTGCTTACACTGTGTGAACCTTTACTTTTGTCTTGAGCATCTAAGTGAAGAAGACAGCACCCTAAAATTCAGCTAATGGAAAATGGAAATAATTCTATGGAGGTATCAATTCCGTATTTCTGACCATGAAAAATACATTAAAATGTCATGTCATGCAAAATGTGGGATTCTGAAAAATCTTACATAACATTTACTGATGACAAATTATTTAATAAACCTAATTTTCCATCAGGTTCTGAATCTTACGATTTTAACTTGAGAGGTTCTGTATAAAATAAATGAAATTATGACAGGTGTCAGAAAGAATATTGATAGGGTCAGATTGTAATCCATAAAATCTATTTGTGAAGATAAATAATAGTAGAGCAGAAGAAACAAATATTATAATAGGTGAGATGCTTACTCATAATGCAAATCTCCACTATTATTAATCAGTATTTACTTCATTTACTGTTTTAGTTTGATTGTATCTAATGAAAGTTAATATAATTTTTGATTTAATGGAAATTTCCAGTAGAAGAACTGAGAATTTCTGCTTGCCTACAAGCTTTTCTCCAGAAGTAGTCCACATATTTGAAGTTAATGATGTTTCAGAATCATCTTTAGATATCAATCTGGTAAAAACTAGTTAAATCAGACACATAGAACTTTCTTCAAAATAGCAGAAATTTGCACTGAAATTCCTAAATTAATGAATTATGTCAAATACATAAACTAATGATCTAGTATGAGAACTATTTGACCTGAAACTGAGTGTTTTGTAGAGCAAGGAAATCTATGTTCTCCAAAGGAAAAACAATGAAATTTATTATGGAGAAAATATATTTAACAATAGACCCCACATTTTTATTAATAAAACTTAATTGTCCTCAGTAGTATTTCATAAACCTTTTTCATCCATATAACATAATATAATATAATAAAGACAGTAATAATGATGTGTAGGAAGGCAATGAAGTATGTCTCAAATGAGAAACCAATATAAAGACAAATTTAAAGAGAGGAACTCTAAACTCAAATTGTGGTTAAAGTGACTATTTCTTCATCATTCAAGGTTACTTGTGCTAGCACAGGAAAAGTCTAACGAGCAGTGAAAATGATAACATATTGTGCACCCACAGCACTGAAGCATTGATGTATAAAGGCAATAAAGCACACACACACAAAAAGGTATCATTTGTCAATTCTCTTTTTTATAGTTACCAACAAATTCAGAACTTGGTGCAAGTGAACATGATATTTCTTCCACTAGAAGAGTAAAGTTCAGCTGATGTCTCACAGGACTTCCCGACCTGAAAGAAGTTGTTATCTCAGTTAATTGAATTCTTTGGTGGGAATCCAACTAATTAGTCTTCTATTTCCTCATCAAAAGGAAAATAGGTCTCCTATCAGTGGATGAGAAATAGGGGACAATGGAGGTGAGAGGATGGGACACACTAAAGCAGTAGGACAATCTGGAATTCTTCAGCTTTCCCTCAAAAAACCAAACCAAACCATACTACACCAAACCAAGAAAAAAAAACACTAAAATAAAAAAAAACCCTAATGAAAACTGCAGATTGGTTTAAGGATCAAATACAGGTCTGCCAATAATAATATATACAAAATTATAAATTTGGTTCAGAGGTCTAATAGAATTGATAAACGTAGCAACAATGTTGCACACCGCTGTCAAGTCAGACTTCTGCATGGATAATTAAGGAGGCTCTTTGTGCTATTATTTGCTTATACATGAAATGTCTGATAAAACTGTTTCAAATGAAGATTAATTGTCTTGGAACAGAGTACACTGAAAGAAAGAGGATCCTGTGCAGAAGGATCTGACTATCAGTCCACTTAACAGAAGCTTAGCGTGCTGAAGAACATCTTGTATTGTTTGGATTCAGTCCATCATTAGACATAAATGAGAGGAAGACTGAAATACACAAATGTGCAAATGCCACATGGATAGATATATTAAGGAATCTGTAACCATCTGGACTCAATATGGAACCTAAAATATGCCCATTTATCAAATTATAATTTCCATGCAACATATCACATCAGTATTTCAGTGCAGATTAAAAGTAAACTGGAATTTATCAAACTGAGTTCAGAAACAATCATGTATACTTTTATTTATACACCATATATTCTTCAGAGATTAAGTTATTTTCCTCCACTAGAAATGCACAGCAATGCTAGCCCTGGTCCAGCAAAGGTTCGTACGTGTGCTTTAATGACTCAAGGAATTAGAATAAAGTCTTATTAACTTTATTAGAACCATTCAATCAATTAAATTAAACATATGCATGAGTCCTTGCAACAACAGAAAAAAAAGTTTGAAAAGGAAGCATTTTAACACTGAACTATGTGTGAGAGAATAACTCTCAAGGAGGATGGATGTATCAAGAGGCCTGTCTAAAAGCTGCCTGTGACTGGTTTTTAATATTGACAGGTAACATAATGAACAGCCATCGCCACCTACTTATCTATTCCTCTTGTCTCCACTTCCTCATTGTAGTTGACTTTACAATTTTAAATTATTTTAAACTAATTGAATTAGTTAACCAGTTAACTAGATTCATAAACAATAATGAAATTCTGTCAATGAAAAAACAAGTAAGAACTGAATAATGGTTTTAGCCTAGTCTATATAACAAATTACTAAAAACCTGACACCATATATTCTGTAATGGAAATGCAAGAATCACACTTGCAACATAAGTTTTGTTGGACAACATGAGACTATTGGACAAATATCTAAAACTAGACTTTGGAAAAAGAATTACATAAGTAAAAATAGATTTTGAGAAGAAAAGAGTGAAAATCTTTTGTTGTTTATAAAACTTTAAAATCTAAACAAATTTCCAGCAATCTTCACATCAGGGCTGTGTGTAGAACAATTTCTGTATCACAATTAGATATAGGAGTGTAAATCTCAAAGTACAGACTAAATATAGTGGAACAAATTAAAATAATTTATTTTTAAAATGTTATTAGGCAATGAGGCTCTCAGCCATTTTCACGAAGAAAAAAAAATAAAATGAAGAGCGTAAGAGAAATCTAAACAACTTGGATAGTTGCTTAAAGTGAAAGACTAACAATAACAACAAAAAAGACACTATACAAAAACTTCCTAGAAGTAAAAGACATAGAATGACAGCAACAATTTATAAGTCATGGCTTATCCAAATTGTAAAGATCTAAGAATGAAATCCATTCCAGGGCATGAGTTAATGGCAGGGAGGGGCAGAGAACTGTTATTCTGAAGCAAGCTTTGATTCGTATGAAAACATACATATTCTTCTCACTACATGACTGTAGAGTATGACAGACACATTAGCTAGATTTTCTTCTGTGGAGCTTTATATTAAAGGAGATTTTCATCACAATTTTGGACAAGACTAGAATTTTTCTGCAATAATGAAAACCTCCTGTGTCAGTCAAGTACTGTACTTAAAGCGTACCTTCTATTGACTGACAGCTTTTAACCCAATACTAAATTGCCCAAGGAACTACTGAGACATCAAACATCATTGGGAGGCATGGAAACTCATTGCCAAGAATGCTATTTAGGAACATCAGGGCGTTACCTTGTTCTTGCTATTTAACAAGAATAAGAAAGCACTGCGACAGCACTATTGCAAAAAATAATTTTCTGAGTCCATTTAATCCCTTTTCCTCTTTAGCTCAGCTTCACTGGTCAATTCTCCTTTAGATTGTTTTTCATGCTTTTAATCGCTGTAAGCAGTAATAATAGCTATCATGACAGATGGAGTAGCTGGACAAGTGATTTAGAGTGATGAATGTTTTCTCTGCATAATCAAATAACAGGCAATAAAATGGACTACATTTTACTCCCAATTACAACAATATAAACCAAAGCTAAGTCATTCAACTTAAATTGCCATTGATCTTCATTGGGGGATGCATCAATGTGTCAATGAATTCACATGAGTACTATAGTATTTGACCTACTATTTGGCAAAGGGTTATTATATTTCTCAAAGTGCACTGTTGATCTTGACCTTTAGTTTGGTGTTTGACATTTTCATTGATTTTTCTACATTTATTTCCATCTGACTACTTCCATTTTAGTTAAAGTTTACTTCACTTGTTGTCTCTGATATACAACTAATTTTGTCAAAGACTGTGGTCTTTTTCCAGTGTATGCATTTAAAGAATGCTGTGTGGTGTTTCTCCAACCTTTGTGTGATTTGCTTCCATTCTCTTTTTACTGTTTTACAGCTGAAAAAAGGTAGGCTGATTTTTCTTTCTGTCTCTTCCTTACCTGTAGTTTTGATTTTCATGACAAATGAGTGTTAACATACTAGTTTGTCAGGTCAAATAACTATTAATTGTCACTATGAGATCCAGGAAATGAAATAATAAACAATGCACACACATCAATATATAAGACCCAACTGATTAGTCATGGGTTATTTTTACTATTCATGCATTTCTATACATCTGTTTGCTACACAAAATTTATTTTTGACCAGCACAAGGTATCCAATATCCAGCTTGACTGGTCAATACATGTACTATGTAGATGTGTGTGATATATTAAGAAGAAAGTTAATGTTATCTCTGATTTTTCTTTGATACTCTAGAACTACCCTTTTTATAAATCTGCAGAACACCCAACCGTATTAGGGCAATCAGAGTAGCCTGACCATCTTGGCTTAATTTGTGAAGCATAGGCATTACAAGGCATTGTATTGCTTCCTCTTCCTGACATAGAAGAAATATATCCTAATGGTTTATTATTCACTTTGGAAAGGGAATGCTCAAGGCCAAAAACTCTGAAGTAAGATTCCACCTTGTTATTACATACTGCTTGATTATTTTGTCATGGAAATAAATGGGCTATCACATTCTAGCTTGAAGAGCTGTAAGTGCATTTCATATGAAATTTTGAGTTTTTCAAAACCTCTGAATCACAGCAAAAATATTTCTCATTAATTCTTATCACATAAATAGTTCCATTTATGAAAAAATGAAAACTAACACAAAGGTATGTTCAAACCATTTTGACACACTAATATCTATGGAATACCATATGAAATTTACCAGTGTGCCACACTGGTTTATGCATCACTACTGTAAATATGCAAAATGTAAACTGCTTGGATCAGGTTCTGCATAGTTAAAACACATTAGATTGTAACAGATTAGAAACAGGTAAATACCTTCTTTCATTACTGTAGAAGGCAGAATCTGTGATTAAATTTGCAATCTGAAGACTATTCTGGGAAGCCATAACGTATTTTATAGAATTCATAGTGAAAACAGAGTTCACAATGTATCACTAGAATGCACATTGTAATACATACTCCTTAAGAACAAAATGAAACAAAACAAAATGCACACATGCAGGCACTTGAGACCACAGCCTAGATATTTAAAGTAAGTAGTCCATGTATCCTTGAAATTTTACTCTTTTTTAATTCTTGCTTTAGATTCTACTGGGGAAAAAATATCACTAAATCAATTGCTGATTATTGTTTTTAATCTTTTTTTTTTTTTTTTTTTTTTTTTTTTTTTTTTTTTTTTTATGGGTGTATTGACTGTTTCCATTAACTGTCATAACTGGCATGTTGGCATTCCATGGCACAAACAGAATAAGACCATAAATGCTTATGTGCAATATATGTGGGTCAGATGAGTGGACAGCAAGGTGGATTGAGAACTGGCTGAATGACAGAGCTTAAAGGGCTGTGGTCAATGGCGCAGAGTCCAGCTGGAGGCCTGTAGCTTGAGCAGTGTTCCCCAAGGGTCAGTACTGGGTCCAGTCCTGTTGAACTTATTCTCAAGTGACTTGGATGAAGGGACAGAGCATGCCCTCAGCAAGTTTGCTGATAACACAAAACTGGGAGGAGTGGCTGACACACCAGAAGGCTGCACTGCCGTTCAGTGAGACCTGGACAGGCTGGAGAGTTGGGCGGAGGGGAACCTAATGGAGTTCAGCAAAGGCAAGTGTAAGGTCCTTCACCTAGGGAGGAGTAACCCCACGCACCAGTACAGGCTGGGGGCTGACCTGCTGGAAAGCAGCTCTGCAGAGAAGGATCTGGGAGATCTGGTGGACACCAAGTTGCCCATGAGCCAGCAGTGTGCCCTTGTGGCCAAGAAGGTCAGTGAGATCCTGGGGTGCATTAGGAGGTGATCTTGCCCCTCTATTCTGCCCTGGTGAGGCTACATCTGGAGTGCTGTGCCCAGTGCTGGGCTCCCCAGTTCAAGAGAGACAGGGAACTACTGGAGAGGGCCCAGCAGAGGGCTACAAAGATGATGAGGGGACTGGAGCATCTCCCTTATGAGGAAAGGCTGAGAGAGCTGGGCCTGTTTAGCCTGGGGAAGAGAAGACACAGAGGGGATCTTATCAAAGTCGGCAAATGTCTTAAGGGTGAGTGTCAAGAGGCTGGGGCCAGGCTCTTTTCAGCAGTGCCCAGCAACAGGACAAGGGTCAACAGGCACAAACTGCAACACAGGAAGTTCCATCTGAATATGAGGAAGAACTTATTTACTTTTGAGGGTGACAGAGCACTGGAACAGGCTGCCCAGTGGGTTGTGGAGTCTCCTTCTCTGGAGATATTCAAAACTGTTCTGGATGCAATCCTGTGCAACTGGCTCTAGGAGAAACTACTTTAGCAAGGGATTGGTCTAGATGATCTCCAAAGGGCACTTCCAACCCTGACCATTCTGTGATGTTTTGATCTGAATTGTAAGGTCAGTTTTGTCAGCTATAAGCAGCAAAGAACACATGTTGAGTAATTATTTTACTGAGTCTATCACTAGTAATTAATGTTTGTAATGAAAGTCAAGTTATTAATTTAGGTTACCTATAGAGGCACAGAGAAACATATGCAGGCGGGAGTGGGACCTTGTATTCTGAGAAAGGCACTAATGGATCTGTTCTTGAGGAAACCCTGAAAAATGTGAGTCTTGGGGTGGAGAAGTAGTAATGTACTTCTGAGCTTTTTTATCCCCTCAAGACACATACCCCTTTTCTAGAATTCAGTTAAATAATACTTCTTTCAAAATTCAATTACATAATCTGTACATTTAGTCCAAAGGAAAAGTGGGAAAAGAGCTTCCTTACCAGCTCATATCGTCTTTCATTTTGGTGATTTTGCTGCTTGTCTAAAAATACAGGTTCAATTGCTTTCTTTATCTGAGAAGATCTGGATATTTCTCTTCCATTATAGTGCTCTGTCCATGAAGTTATGGGTATCCTGGAAACACTTCAAAATCCTTTTTTCAGAAATCACTTCATTTTGCATGGAATAGCTAAATATTAATTGCTGCCACCTCCCCCCCAGCTCCACCACTACCCCCTGCAAAAAAAAAAAAAAAAAAAAAAAAAAGGAAATAAGATGCCATACCTCAGAGAGAGCCACACATTAGTGTACAGAGTTCTGTGTTTCCCTTCATTCCCTTTATTTCACAGGTTCATAACTTTTTGTCTTCAGTATTCACTTAACTTTATTGTCTTCAGTAAATTCAATTTGTGAGTGCAACCACAACTGTTTCCAAATGTGCATATAGTATGCCACTGACAACAACACTACTGAAAGAAGCTGTATCATTCATATCCAGGATTTACATCCCAATATGTTCAAAAAGATTCAGTTCTGTGCACGCATTTGTGATTAAAATGCATTTCTTCTCCCATTTGGGTTTGTTGGTTTTTTTTTTTTTCCTCCAGTAAATATTCTGTGATACAAGTCTAATGACCAAATTACCATATCAAAGAAAATCACTGTGGCAAAAGGGACTGATAGGTATCTTTTTCAACTTTATAGGGAGAAGCCAGTCTTTAAAAAACACCCCGTCTCACATTATTTTTTTTCCCTCAGGGCTTAGAAAATTCACATTAAAGGACAATGTAGAAAGCTTGCCACAGTTGTTTTACAAAAAACATATTTCAAATTTGATGACCAAACTGTTCTTAAATAATACATTCTTTTGTTCTCTGTAAACCACTTTTCAAACACTGACTTAATCTGGAAAAGAAGTATCTCTAAAATTATTTTGACGAGATTATCTCTTGACACGGACAAGACAATGGCAGAGGTGCTCTCAAATCTTTGACAAAGCAAGGATAATTATGAAATATTTATGGATGTAATCAATCCATTCATTCAATGGCTATTTAAAATCTATTTCAGTTCTTTGGCTATTACAAATGACTCATGTTTTTCTGCTTTCATTATGGCAAAGGATGTGACATATCAAGTGTTAGAGGACCCTGTAATTTTGAAGGACATATTAAACTCTCTAAAGGATTTTCATGGCATCTTCCTTTGGTTGCTTAGTTTGATTCTATTCTCTAGTATGACCTTTTTAAAATTTAAAAGTCAGGCGTTTTTATATCTTCTTTGCTATCCTGTAGACTTGTTACACCGATTGCCATTGCTAGCAACAGGCCAAAGGCATTGAACTGCATTTTCAAGACCCTAAGACTAAGGCTTGTTAGGCTTGCTTTCTCTTAACTTTTTTTGAGCTATTTTGGTCACTTGGTTTATATGTAACAGCAATTTTTCTGATTGGCCAGGTGGCTATGGTTAATCTGTTTATCTTTGTATGGCACTACCATGGCTTTACAAGTCTACAGGGAAAAACAGGCCTGGTATGACAACACAGGCCTTGAGAAGTGGAGACAGTGTGCGGAGTGCGGAGGAACACAGACCCATGATGACAGTGGATGGGGCACTGGGCCCAGAACCCGAGACCTCACAGCTATCAAAAACCCAAACCTAGAGATGGACAAAACTGGGTTTATGCTAAACACAGAGAAAAGTCATCATATAGAGTAAAACTGGGTGCAATATGAAGCTGTGCACCAACAAAGATAACATAAGGTGTGAAAGCATGTCACCAGGCATGTAAAAATGACCCTGAGTGGATTTTAAAGAAAGGAGGAAGAAACTATCAATACCAGCATCACATTAACTCCATTGAAGGCTGACAAAGGCTGACAACTCACCATAATACTCCTATCACCACAGAAATGAAACCACCAACCTCAAGATCCAGAAACAGAAAGTCGAGTGAGTACACCACCAGGCAAAGGAGTACAAACTAGAAAGTGCACATATAACAATTCTAACTCTGTTATTAGTTCTGAAACTTTTTCTGCATATAAGCATTCTTTCTTTTCCTGCAATAATTAGATTTGGACTAATGCTGGTGAAACTGCTAAAATATCAGTTATACCATCAATATATTCCTGGATTTAAATACAAGAATACAAGGTGTGTTTTCTCTTTGCCTATAAACAAGATTGTAAGTGTTACACATTGACAAAGAGATCAGAGTAGGATCTTTCAAAACCACATATTTATGAAAATTACCCTTTGAAAGTTGTTCCTTGAAACTATGAGTTGAGATGTTTTGGATCTAAACTTAAGGAGTCAAAATTTATGACAAGCATTGCTACGCACCTCGCGTGGGTTTGACTCCTTCACAGGAAGATTTGCAAGAAGAGGCTGCATTAACTTAGACCAGCAGTGAATTTGTCCCACAGGATATATTTAAATTAATTCTGCTGGAATTTGTTTTAATGAACTATTCATGAAATGTTATGAACAGCTTTCATAATTGCCTAGAATTTCTGCTGAAAAAATGTACATCAGTAGATTCAAAGCACTACATGGACTTTCCCAGTCTGTCAATATCTGTCAGAATTATTGCCTAGAGGGATACCTAAAAGGAAGAAGAGTTAGATGGAGAATGTAAAAAACTGTCTTCCAGGTGAGGAAGAATTTGTATTATTACTCTATCTTTCTCTTTGTTCTTTTCCTTTCTATATAAGTTTATCTGCCTGTGTTTTTGCAATAATTGCCACGGCAATAAAAAAGAGGTGATTTTCATGAGGGTTCATTCTAATGAAGCTGTGAAGAGGTTATATTTTTCTGCTATCCATTTCTGTTTCCTACTAAAATAAAAAAGGTACTAATGTTAAAATAAATGCTATTCCATTTAACAGACTAGAAGTCAAAACATATTCTTACATTTCAGCAGCTCAGAATACAACCTGTTAGCACAATGTACTAAGATAAAAGTAATCAGAATAATTATCAAAATCTTCATGGTGTTCCCTCAGGCACTAGTACCCATTAAGATTTATGTGGCTAGAGTTCCACCCACCTTATGTGGCTAAGTTTCCACTTACCTGCCTACTCTATGGCAATGACAGACAGATGAGAGCCTGATCAAGACTACACTGAAATCATTATTTTAGGAATAAGTGTAAATCTTTTCAGAGTAAAGTATAATCTGTTGAAAACTGTACATGTTTATATTTACAATAAGACGTAATACATAAATTCTGATCTTCCTCTCAAGCTCCATAAACTGACAAAAAAAAATTCCATTATGGATACTTGGAGAAATCAGAAAGTGATCGCTCCTTTCTGTTCCATAAACTGATTTACTAATTTGTATTTTTTGGTACCTCCTAGATATTGAGGTACAACAGAAGGAAGTATTATACCCCTTAAAAGCTAGCTGATTGTTAATCAGCTAGATATTTCCATCTGAAAATAAAATTTCCAACAAGCCTTTCTATACATTTTAAGGACCAAAACTTTGAACCTGAATATTAACATTTACATTTAAATGTGTGAAGATAAAGGTATTTTTTACCACTAGGCTAAGACATCCCTAAGTACTATCTTGTTGAAATGGCAACCTAAAACTGAACACACAGAGCATTAAATTAAACATTGTGGTTGGATAGGCTTAGCCTCATTTGTCATCAGATGAAGAAAACAAACCCAGATTCTCAACCCAAAGAAGTAGAAACTGTATCAACTTTCTTGATTTTCATGTTAAGAAAAAAGTCCGATTGTATTTATTCTCATACCTATCAGTCATCAATCTCTGGCTCATACAGCCGTGAAAGGCATTGTAGAGTTCTATTTGAAGGGGGTGTTAATAACAAGCTTAAAAAATGTGGTTACATGGGTTTTCCAGTGCCACTTAAGAATATTTTTTTTTTGCATCTAGTTCCGGAGGGAGTTATTAATATAATTGTAATGATACATGGCTGACTAATCTTTGTAGAAAAAAATTCACGTTGTTGGTTAAAAAACCCCACATTTTCACTTAAATCCATGTTTCCAAAATGTGTTTCCAAAAGTATCCCGTATGGGACATGAACAGCAGTATAAAAGATTCCAGAAGGGAGCTCTTATATTCCACAGCTTTATCTTTTACTATAAAAATGAAAGCAAAACTAAAGGATGCTGTGATTGCAAAGGAAGCCTTTGAAATTCAAGTGATTAAGTGTTACCTGGAGAGACATTTGCTTGACAAAGTAAGGGCCAGATGCCATAATTCTGAGCTGTAAAATGTCCTGTTTATTTCATATGATACAGAAATTGAGAAAGAGATTTTACAGTTTAGCATTATTAACTATTTCACTCATTCTCAAAGCATGTAATAAAGGAAAAGTTTAATACTAAGAAAATTATTTCTCACAGTTTTTTTTGTTGAGGGGGGAGGCATGAAAAAGTGGAGAAGGGATGTGTGAAAATGTATAAATTAAGATGTATAAGCTTGAAACACAGCATATGGGGTTGCAGTGGGGGCTTTATTGGCTCCCTTAACTTGTAAAGCAGAGATATTTTGAAAAACTTTAAGATATGCAGATGGATTTCAATAAGGGTGAGGTATGAGATAGTCAGGAATAAAAATTAACTAAGTATCCTACCCTGAGAATGATGGAAATAACTTTGAAAACAGCTTCTGAAACTGTCTACATTCAAACAAACACAATAAAAAACCCCAGCCTTTTCAATTAAAAATATGAACACATTAATGAGCCATCTAAATAACAGCTGAGCAATGTCTTCTAGTGCCAGCTGTGGGTCATCCATAGAAAGAGAACTTTTGCTGCTGGTGCTGTTAAAAACAGATACCAACAAATAGCTGTGTTATTCTGTGCCAATTCAATGTATGATAAAAGTGATAGAGATAACTGAGCTACCAAAGAAGCAAGATGCTTTTGTCTACTTACAAAACTAAATATTCAAATACATGTTTATTTATGTAATTTTTATTTAGTTATTTATAAACATTATGTCTTCATCCATTTCTATCAAATATCTTGGACTTCAAAAGTGATCATTTTGCCATTTCTGTGGTACTTTTCATCTACTGGACTGGATTTCCCTCTGTTTCCTGCATGTCTTTCTATTGTTTTTCCACTGAGGATAAAGATTAGGTCTGCAACACAAAGAATATTGATTCATAGTTTCAAAGAAAACAGAGAGAAGTATTTCAGAGGAACTGTATCAAACCTTACACACAGAAAAGAGCCACTGATAAATAGACATTGCACAGAAAAAGCCTATTTGCATTTGATACAGAAAAGTCTATAACATATTGAAATAAATATGGGCTAAATTTGTTTTGCTTAAATTTAGATATCTGTCATGTAGTTGACTACATGAAAACACTGTCTCTAAACTCTGATTATAATCTCTGGAGGTCTAATCACTAGTTTGTGCAGTTTTTGATGTAATGTATTTGGCTAAATGCAGGTATCTATGATAAAGTGACCTGAATTTTTGTATTCTCCATTGATTTTACCAATTACATTTCCACTGACTTTAGGAGAAGAACAGGTACTGAGGCTTGTGGTATTTGCCTAAAGTTAGACAAAATTGGAGTCTCCCTATATATATATATACACACACATTAAAATTATGGATATATGTACAAAAGAAAATTCAAGAAGAGTGTGAGCTGGCATAGCCATTCTAGGCTGGCTTAGTCTGAGAAATAGATCTTGGCATACACTTCAGTATAGGCTAGTAAGCAGAATGCATTCCTAGGATTACCAGTGATCTTGTAGTACATTATAAAATTATTGAAGAGTAATTACTTTTTTTGATCAGTAGATGAAAGCCAAGATTAATACATCTATCTAAATTGCATGTCTTCATCCACTGTCCATTCTCATTTTAGCATCCTGTTAGTGATTTTCCTTGATGCCTTACTAAGGTACAGAAACCTGTAGAAGCAACAGCTTCACACATTCATGGATCTAGCATCTTGTCCACAATTTTGGCATGGTGTTTAGTTGCTAAAATGATGGCACAAAAACCTGTTTGATATTATTAGATAAATCTTGCATGTGTTCTTCTGCCATACAAAGTCAATACGGTTCAGCTTTATTTTTTTAATACAAAATAAATAATTAATGAAGAGCTAATCATGGTAAACATAAAAAAAATCACCCTAGATGTTGATATTTTTCATACATTTAGAAGGTAATTGGGCAGATAGAAAAGCTCATGACCAGGTTAAAAGTTGATGTTGTTGTTATTTTTTTATTGTTATGATTTTTATTGTTATTGTTATTATTATCCTAGATAATAGCCATTGTAGTGGTCTTTTTATTTGCCTTCTGGGTATTCAGTCTTCAGTATTAGTGGCCTCAAGTTTTTATCCTTTATTCATTGGACTAGAAGTTTACTTTCAAAATTGAAAGCTGATTTTCTCACACAGTGAAATTACTTCAGAATCTAAGGCTTTAAGAGAAGCACTAGCTTCGAGAAGAAGTAAAAATGTCAGATCTGTGGGATTTCAGTGTTTTAACTTGACTACTTTAACTTTCTTACATGAGAACTGACACAAGCTTTTAGTCTCAGAGCCTTTCAGAAACCTGTTGTGCCATGCTAAGCATTTCAGTGAGCAGAATTTGGTTATCTTTTTGTGGGACTGCAGTTCACAGTGCTGGACTCCATAGGCATCTTATGAAGAAAATTCAGAAGAAAATGTCAAACAAGATGATTGTTCAGATTATTGCCAGGGGTTTTTATAACAAAAGGGAGGAGGGTTTAATGTTTAATGTATATGGTTTAATATTTAGTACCAAATTTACTTCTTTCAATGTATTTGACATTACACAGGATTTTTATTCAGAAGTGATAAGGCAATGTACTTAAACCACAACGTAACTAAAAATTACACTTACCAGAGCATACCAATTGCAACACAAATGTGATTCTTGGTATTGACCTCTATACTGTGCTCACTATCATGATGCTGTATTCCCAGAAGGAGTACAGGGCTTGAAGTGAGCTCAAGCTTATTGCTCTTTTCAAGTTCTTTAGTGACTGATTTTTATACTTCATGATAAATTGAGTGACATAAGCCCTCCACCTCTGATCCCACAAATTTCTGTGCTGAGTCAAGAAGACATTTACACTCCTTAGATTAATTCAGAGTAAACATTTACACAACCAGATGTTCCTGTTTACTGATATAGCTATTTATATTATATCTATTTATATATAATGAAGGACATATGTGTGTGCGTGCATGCGTGCATGCATGCGTGCACATGCGTGCGTGCGTGTGTGTGTGCACGTGTGTGCGTGTGTGCGTCTGTGTGTGTGTGTGTGTCTGTAAACTAAAGGAGTGGTCAGTCACTCCATGCACTCTTCCTTGACCTTCATAAGTACATTGTCCTTCTTTATCATTCTGAGCTTTCTTCTATTGTAAGGTTGTAATTAGTTGGTCACAAATAGCCATAGCATCCAATAGGCAGCAAAAGAAATTAATGAATCAGAAGTCTTCCTCTTTTATGGATTGTGGCACCAGTCTGCACTCTCTATTGTATAATGTTACCCTAACTAGTAACTCATTATAGTAGTGCTTTGAACACTATATAATATATTTTGTGGAAAGTCATGAGACTTCCAAAACAGAAGGTGCTTAAGCAGCCAGGTGATTTTTTTTTTTTAAGCCATTCTGTTTGAGTTAAATACCTATGGTCCACCTAAAGTGTGTTTATGTACTTTAATCACTTTGTGAATGTCATCCTTCCTGGCTTTTCTGACTGTCACAACTTAATAGGTTTCTAAGTCAGCCAAACACATGAAATAAAATGTGAGTCTGCAAGTCTACAATGTCTGGTACTGTCAACAAGCTCTGACACTAGTCTTTTTGGAAATCAAGCTTCAAGAAGTTAATGTTTGGAATCAAGTAAGCTCAGATTTTCTAAGTGAGGCATATTAATAAAAATAAAAAGTTTGAAAACACTCTTCCCTTTTCCCACTGTTTTCTTTCAGGATGAGTAATTTCCTTTGGTCCTTCCATCTTACTCCAGCAAACTTCAGTGAATATTAGTGCTTAGGAATACCAGTTTAGTTAAGAAACTTACTGTTAAGTACTGTAAGAAAAAAGAATGTGAGGATGCCTGCCCTCAGATGTTTCTATATGTCTGTGAGGTGAAATGAAGAGTTATATTTGTTGGATGGAGAATTCTACTAACACAGATAAATTGAATAGTAAAAATATAAATTATAAACTAATTCAATTTCTATGTATGCATTTATGTGTACTTACCATACTTTTAAACTTCTTAAGTATATTCTCATACAAAATCAAGAGTTTTTAAAACACATCTTAAGTAACTGTCATAAAACTCATGTCTGTGAAAGAGGGAGTTATTACTAATCCACTAGAGATCAAAATAGGCTTATCCATTCACTTTTTAATGTATCTACTAGCCTCCACTCCCAGCTCCTCTGAGAAACGTCACTTTCTTTCTATGTGTTTATGAATCATATGATACTACTCTAACTAAAAGCTTTATTTTTTATTTTTATTTTCTTATTTACTGTTTTAAGTAACTTAGTGAATGATAGTCAGTATTCATTTAACAGGTGCAGAAATACTGCTAGTATAGAATATTTGTGTAAAAATTAATACTTATTGAAATAAATTACAAAGAAATATACAGGACATGAAAACAATATGTTTCAGAGTTTTTCCCCACCTTGCTTTTTTAAACACTTTCACTTGTCAGTAAGCTTCATCAAAAAAAAAAAAAAAAATAATGATCTTATCTCCTCTCTCCTCCCAAAAGAAAGGAAAGATATTTTTCCTAGCCAGTCCTAGAGCATTCACTGGTGTATAGTTTGTACCTATGCATTGCACAGGAGATTTGGAAACTTAAAATGGGATTCCCTAATCAAGCAGAAATTTAACCAAGTTAGACAGTACTAAAATGTCAAGGAAGTGGAGCAAATGGCCAGCTGATAGAGATAGGTATTAGTATGTGGCCAGCTGCACCTGTTTATTCATTTGGGATTCCTAGTGTGCTAATAGTCTAATGTTTTGCTAAGGATTCAAGAAACTTAGTTCAAAACTATCACTCCATCTGGTGCTGTGCAGGATTTGACTTCAGACTGAGTGCCCTATTTTCCATGCAGAGAAGTACCACTTCCAGGATATTTTTCAGTATGTCTTTTCTTAACATAAATAATTAAAAAGCTACAGAATGAGAAAAAAATTACGTATCATCTCAATTTTCAAGGAAACTATAGGAAATGTGAGTTCAAGTGTCTCTTTCAAATAAGTTTTGCAACATCATGTATACATGCATTTTTCTTCTCCCCAAATCCCACAATATCTTTGTGACTAAAGCTGGGCAGTTTTCAAGTGCTTTATTTTTAGCATTCATGTTAGTCACATTTTAGGTTTAGGGAGAATTTTACCCTCCTTTTCAGATTAGCCTTGTTGAGGAAAGGTATTTCAGTTTTTGTTCAGCAATGAAGAGGGTGCAGGATGTGGGGTTTAAAAACTTAATTGTAACAATGTAACGATTGTTACAAAACAAACCAGTGTAGGTAATCATTCAAAAATGTTACTTCTACTGTGGCCAGGGCGAGCTGTGTTTCAGTTGTAGTGGAATTCCTAATATTTGGTGCATAGAGATGATGTCTATAATTTCAGACATGTAAGCTCTTAAAATTCTGGCTATTCGGACACTATTCATGGGGTCAGGAACTGCACAGCAAACATGTCAGTCACAGAGTTGCAGGTATCTCATATTCCCACAGCGGAAGCTCCTTACAGAAAAGGAGAAAAAACCTGAGAACACAACAGCAGTTGGAATGGAAAAGGCATTGCATACTTCATGGACAAAAATGAAGAGCAAGGAGATGGTATACTTGCATCAAATAGCATGATTTAAAAATACATATTCTGTTCTGAATAAATGACTGCCAGATAAAATATCATTGACACCTAATAGAGTGAGAGTTTAGTTTAACTTATCAGCTATCGCTACTATCTTATCTTTTATTTTGTGACATTCACAACAATGATTATGTTGGTAATGCACAAGGAGAAATGGAATTCAACCATATCAGTTTTAAATCTTCTGAGTCTGTAGTTCTGACAGAAATGAAAGTGGTAAGAGATTATTTTTTAGTAAGTGAAGTCAACAGACTCTAAGAGAGAGTTCTGTTTAGTAAGGTGCCATTAAGACACACCTACTCAGAAAGAAACAACCCAATTTATTTTTTACTTCCTTTAATATGCTTAGAAAAATGTATGGAGGCCCTTGAACAACCATCCTGCTCTATTTCTTACAATCTGTACAAAAATGGTAACGTCAGAAGATGAAAAATAATTAACTATATAAACATATTTTGCTGCCAAAATATGTGAAGTAAAAAACCTTATATGAAAGTATTTCCTAACAGGGCAATAAGCCCATCACTCACCTGTGATCTTCATTCCTGAAAACTCTTTATCCAACCAACAGTATAACCAAAAAACATAGAACCATAGAATAATTTACATTGGAAAAAACTTTTAAGATCATAGAGTCCAACGGTAATCCTTACATTGCCAAATCCACCACTAAACCATGTGGCTAAGCACCACATCTACACCTCTTTTACATCTACACCACCCTCCAGGGACCGTGACTCGATGATTTCCCTGAGCAACCTGTTCCAGTGCTTGACAACCCTTTCAGTGAAGAAATTTTTCCTAATACCCAATCTAAACCTCCAGTTGTACAACTTGAGGCCATTTCCTCTCGTCCCAAATGCTTCATGCCTCGCTGTATCCAATATTGACATTCATAAGCTGCAAGGTGTTATTAGACATTTTCTCCCATAAATTCTTATCAGTAATAAATACAAAGATATCAGGTTTCTGTTGTTAAAGAAAAAACAAAATTAGAGAAAACAAAAAATTAAGACAAATAAAGTATACATAGTGCAATGAAACATCACCGAAAAATACTCATCAATATGACACCCAAGAGAAGAAGCTGACATTACATGAAGACTTTTACCTTGCAGTTGGTAGAATACAGTTGTTAGCAGACATCCACCTCTTCAGATGCAGCTTTTCAAAGGACAAGCATCTAATAGTGTAAATTTCCTGTTCATTTTGATGTGTTGTTAATACACAAATTCAAGTCATTTAACACTAAGTAAAAAAGAGTGGGTAATAAAATCCTTAGTAACAAAATCGTAACAATTCAGTGAGTACAAATGTTCAACACATTACAGTGAAATAAAGACTGAAGAAAAATTTAGAGACAGGAAAAGAATGAGATCTAAAGCAATCTGATATTTGCAATAGCTCTATCATAAGCTTAATGTTCTCACTAGGACAGTGATGTCCAAGTGTTGGAAATGAAGCACATAAATGTTGGATACAATAAAAATCGGATGTACAAGTTGCATTGCATCTGCACTGCATGGGCAGTGATGTAGATCCATGATTCACTGAGTAACAATAAGTGGCAGAGATGAAGATGTCCTTGAAAATGCCCTCAGTACTCCAGCTGACCTTTTCTCTCTAGGAAATAATATGGTTTATGAAACATTTGTCTTCAGGCAAGGCAGACAAAAGGAGATGAAACACTTATTAGCTTTCCTTCCAGGTCATACCAATTGGCACACACATGGGATTGTATTGAGCTGGATCTTTCAATCAAAATGCAAATTGTATGTCATTACTTATTATCCAGGCTCTGAGAAAGCTTCCTGCAAGCCAGAAGTCATGGCAGACAAATTTTTGAACGTTAAATGACTAGTGGTACCAGCAGAGATACAGACTCAGTGTAAGAAAAATGATGTGCAGTTTATTAACATACCAAAGGGAAAAAAGACCATAATCACAGAAAGCCAAGCCTCAAGAAATAGGGAGGGCTGGGGCTGGGGCTGGCACTACTGCCCCCAGCTGGGGCAGTGGGACAGGCCTGGTTGTGAGGCTCAGCTCTGCTGCCCCTGGAGGGCCCCTTCTGCTCCTGGTTCCTGCCCCCCTGCCCCCGGAAGATGCAAGCTGCCACTGCTGTGGCCATTCTGCAGTACAAATTACAGTTTCATTACAACACCCCTTGCTAATTTTTCCTGTTCTGTGACCCTACTCCTGAATCGCTGAGTCATCAAAACTGATGATGTCAACTCATAAAGTGGTTTCTGCTCATGAGTGCATGTTCCTGTATTTGCGTACATGAACTATTTATATTCTGCTTTAAATACAAATATTTTGTCTGAATGTCTACTGCTAGAACAACTTCATTTTTACAATACTTATCTGAAATAAGTTAATTATTCCCATTTTACAGCTTAGATATGAGATGCAGCAAAATTATTGTGAAAAGCACACACTCACTGTGTGCCCGTGAGTTCCTTTCCTAGACTAGAGCCATTAACACTATGTTTCAAATCTCTTGGGCCTTTTCCTTCAGGGGACTTGTCATTTTACTATTTTCTTTAGCTGGAATTTCAGTTTGCCCACCTGTGTGTGCCTCTCCTGACTCCAATTAGAGGCTGGAAAGCTAGAAGATTTTGATTGTCAGACCTCAGTATCTTGAATTCAACAGCTGAAAATTTCACCATTAATGTATTATAAAACTAAGTGCCGATACCCCAGTTTACTGCACCTACTTTCCTTTAGAATAATAAAAAATTGTTACAAAATTCCCTTAGACTTTCACTGATCCCAAACAGACACACTAGACAAAGGTGATGATATATTTACTACTTGCTGCAGGCAGAAGGTCCACTGTATATATTTATGGAGCTAAGAATTTATTGTTTGTTTAGTTAAAAACCTAGTAATCTTTTCAAAATGCAACAGTTAGTATATTTACAATAATACTCATGGCCCAGATCAATACCTAAAACTATCATCAATAATGTCCCTAAAATATTTATACAAAGTAATTTCATTGTTTCTGCCCCTCTTCTTTGGTTTTGGCCTCATACTTCTACTGTCCTCAGTCCTGAGGTCAGCGGCATCAGCCTTCCTTAAGGAAAGAAATGGTGGGATGCCCAGATAGTCATCAGTATATCATATTCTTTGCAAGGAGTAATGTAAAGCTTTTGGTGGGACCTCCTTCGTCCTCCGTCTTGGGGTCTTTTTAGTTTTACACTTCCTTATCACAGTTTACTTCCTTCTTTACTGATACCCAGCTGAAGTTTCAAAGTTTGAAGTTTGAACATTAGCCTCTCCCAAGCCTAGTTAATGTAAAGGGCTGATGGCTGTTTTGTAATGACTACATAGGTTTGTCAGATATTTAGCACATATTATAATCAGAGCTTCAGCAGAACAGTTAGATTAAGCAATAGTAACTTGAGCACTAGCCAGTTGTTAAAACCCCATAAAACAGCTAAAATAATGCCAAGGAAGTTCCAGGAAAAACCTGAAACTGTCGGACTAATAAGAAGGCTAAGTTTTTCTTTAGTAATGGCAAAAATCATATTTAGTTCTCTACATAGCAGCCACAAAAGACAAAAAATGTGGCTCAAACTTCTAAAAAGTTAAGTGTGTAATAACAGTATCTATTTTTTTAAATAGTTTTCATGGTCAAATGTTTCATATGGCTGGTCTCTTGATTTTTGTTTTCTAATACAATACCCACCTGTTGTGTATCTCTTAGAACAATGAGTAGTAAAACAATATTTTTTTACTACTGCTGGAATTTCCTTAAATTAATATCAAGAATGTCACTGGAAAGGTGTTGTGGTTTAACTCTAGCCACCAACCAAGCCCCATGCAGCCGCTTGCTCACTCCCTCCACAGTGGGATGGGGGAGAGAATCAGAAAAGTAAAAGTGAGAAAACTCATAGGTTGAGATTAGGACAGTTTAACAAGTAAAGCAAAAGCCGTGCAGGCAAGCAAAGCAAAGCAAGGAATTCATTCACCACTTCACATTGGCTGGCAGGGGTTCAGCCATCTCCAGGAGAGCAGGGCTCCAGCATGCATAACAGTTACTTGGGAAGACAAGCATCATCACTCCAAATATCCCCTGCCTTCCTCCTCCTTCCCCCAGCTTTATATATGCTTAGCATGACATCCTATAGTAGGGAGTATCCCTTTGATTAGTTCAGGTCAGCTGACCTGGCTGTTTCCCCTTGCCAGTTTCCCGTGCCCCTCCAGCCCTCTCACTGGCAGGGCCAGAGAAACTGAAAAGTCCTTGACTTAGTATAAACATTACCCAGCAGCAACCAAACCCATCAGTGTGCCATCAACTCACATCATAGCCAAAACACAGCACTGCACCAGCTACTAAGAAGAAAATCAACTCTATCCCAGCTGAAGCCAAGACAACAGGACATTTACAAGAAGTAATGAAACTGAAAAATGTAACATGGAGTATGCTGTCCTGTGAGTTCTAACACCTTTATTCTGTTAAAATAGTGTATCTTTAATAATGAAAACTGTGGGGGTTTTGTTATATCTTTAATGGTACAGACTATTTTTTGAGGTGCTTTGTGTCAGGGTCTCCTATTTCCTCTAAACAAAGCGAAGCTTCTCACATACTACTGCAATCTCAAATATATCCTTAACCAGGAGAATAATGGCTTTCCTCACTTGCTGAAATGTCCCTGCAGAATTACTTGAAACATCTGCATCAGGTCAACCATGGTGATACTTTCAGCCAGTCTGGCAGCTCTACAAAGAGTGTCAGGTATCTTTAGGTCACTCAGCCCACAGAGGTACTTTTGTGCAAAGCCAAAAGACCAGTTTTGTGCTGTTAGACTTGGAGAAGAAGTAGTTGCAGCTGGGTATTCTGTAAGACCAGTTGACTTTGAACCGAAGGGCAAGGAGCACTTAATCATAGCTGCTTAGCTTTTGAGACATGATATTTGCATTCATATAAAAAAAAAAAAAAAAGTCCAGATTATTCTCCTATCTTCTAACAAACTGAAAGTAGCTGTGTTGAAAACCCTGAACAGATTCCTCATTGAAAACAGAGACAGAAATTTCCTCTCAAAACAGACACAAACCCAGATCAAAACCTTAAAATAAGCCAGAACTAATGGATTATGAGTACACAGAAACGCCCATGTCAGGAACACGCTTTTTCTCTTTAATCTTCCAAAAATGCTTTGTCCTTCAACTTTGTCTGTTGTGGTGCTTGATATTATGGCTGTATGTAACTACTAAGTTAATACATGTTCAAAAGGCTTATCTATTAGTGTAAATAACGAAAACATCTTTTGCTTTATAAGGACATTTGGCTAGACTTAAATCATAGAAATTAGGTACTTATTTCAATGAAGTAGTTTGGAAAACCTCACTTGTGGTTTGTCTGTAGCTTTAGTGACCATCTGCAAAAACACATCTTCTGTGATGTTACACTGCTTATTGGAATTATGTATCAGTATAGTGCATTAAAAACAAAGTTTGCTGAGTTTTATAAAATGAGTGTGATTTTTGGTTTGAAATAAATGTTCAGACCTGTAGAAAGGATGAATGCCTATGTGATGTGATGAGCAGGAATAAAACTACCTAACACTGCTCTGGGCAGGAGGTTGTAATACATAATTTCTTCAGGTTTCTTCCAACCTGAATTATCCTACGGTCCTGTGACATACAGTAAGAAGTTGGGGCAGAGATTTAGGATGATATTGGAATGCTGGACATGTAAATGATGAAGGCAAAATGTGGCTCAGCCATCAAAATGTCTCACTTGAGCTCTGAATCTCTTAACTCATTTAGCAAGGTAAGAGATATCGTGAATATGCAAAAACTTATGCTCTATCTTATGCTTGTGTGTAATTTCAGGATGCAGCAAACCTTAAAAATAGCAATCAAAACTGAAAAGTGCCTATATGGTGCTTAGTATCTTAAGAGTGAGTTGTATAGGATTTTTTTTTCCTCCCCTATTTAAAGAGGCAGATTCTGAACACTGAAAGTTAGTCTCCAGGCAACTATCCAACTCCTCAGTGGCTGGCTTGGATCACCTATGTGTAGCAGTTAACAAATGACTTGATGCAAGGCACAGACTGAAATTACAGCAATGTAAGAAGCACAGATTTCCTGGTGGAAACTAAATGGTTCCATTTTGAACAGTGTTAGCATTATCCAGCGTAACATGTACAGATGAAAAAACATGGGGGAAGCAGTTTGACATGGTTTTGTGTTTACAAATTCATATGCAAAAACTTACCATGTTCTAAACCCAGAAACTCCTTAGAATCACAGACACATATATATGTATATCATCTGCATAGGAGATTATATATGTCTGTGTATACATATATGCATAGCTACAGATATAGTTCTGTAGTTAAATATATCAGAAGAGTAGAAAATAACTTATGGCAGCAAAATTCCAATGTAAAACTTTGGCATTTATTTTTAACATGCTACATCATAAAGATTGTGAAGCAATCCAGCAGACAACAAAATCATATTATGCCTTTAAAAACCTACTCATTATAAACTTTTCAAAGTATGCCACATTTAATCCTTATAACCACTAGTTATTTTTCTGGTGGTTTCTCTTCTCATTTACAGTATAAACCTGATTCACAAGTGGAGAAATACTAATAGAGCAGTCCTACATTTAAGTCAAAATCTGTCCATACAAGAATGTCTAGCTTTAATTTTGTATATGTCAAAGTTTTATTTTTCAGGGGGAGGGGGAGGCTATTTGCTACCTTTGTTCTGCTTTGATCTATGTACTTTTATGGGCACAATGTTGCTGAACTTTTTTAAATCTGAAATTAGGGCAAGAATGATTAAAAACCATCATATCCCCAACATGTTACTTATTTGTTGATGAAACAATGATGACACACAAAATTATTGTGTTTGGTTTCTTAAAAACTGTTTGATTTGCTCTTTCACTTTTCCATTTTGTTTCACATGAACTAATTGAAGAAAAAAATATTATTACCCTTAGTATTTTCAGGTTATAGTCAGTATCCTACTACTAAGATATCTAAGAATCCTTTTAGACTGTTTTTTATAATGAATAGTAAACATTATTACAGAAATAAATCTATGCATAATTGGTTGTAAAAATAATAATCTGCCATTCTACTTGAGCAAAACACATCTGGGAGAAGTGATTTCTGTTTATCCTAAAATACAGTATAGGGACTTATAGAGACACATTGGAGTTCAGAACAAATGCCTGTTAATGTTACTGAACTGCACTTTATCCTGCTTCCCGTGCAGGAGATGGCTTTGCTTCATCTAAAATACTCTGTTGATGCTCAACAATAAAAAAGAGCATAGTGTCACCCAACATCTTTTTTTTCTGGTGTGCCTTAAATAATAATAAGCAACATGTCATGGCAGTTCTGATTCTCTGGCACAATCATCTTTTTTTCCTACCTCTTTCAAATGAACTGGAAAGGTTACTAAAATCTTAAAAATGGCTGAGGATTCAAGTTCCAACAGAAAACAACAAGATCACAGTAATTCTGCTGTTCAGCTTATCAGCATAACAAGAAACAGGAATGGTCTTACTCAAGTATTAAACACTCACAGTTCAAATGCCCAAGTCATGGAGAAGAGGCATAGCATAAGATTTTGGAGTGCTGAATAATTTGTTCCTAGGATCGATTATGAAGGAAAAATTCTCCATATAGTTCATTGACACAATATGTCAATCCTGTGAATACTTTTGCTGCATGAAAAATGCTCCAAGCCATATAACTAGTCTTCTGATCTCTCAGGATTTGATGTCATGAGGAAGTAGTCTCCCTCCAAAACTATGATTACATGTGTTCCCCTACATTGGAGTAACTTGGTGTTAGACTGTAGTTTATTCTGTCAAAACTTGTGTGTGTGAGCAGATGCCAGATTTCCACAGAGTTGATGCACAAAGGGGAAGTGCTAGAGCTCAAACTGTCAACACCTTCTATTTGTGAGCAGATGCCAGGTCTCGGCAGAGTTACAATACAATGGAAAAATGCTTCAGCTGTCAACACCCTATATGGGAGCAGATGCTGGGTTTTGGCAGAGTTAAAAGTAAGAAAGGAATATAGTATTAGCACCCAGCTTGCAAGGAAGGTCTGGGGTTTGCCAGAATTTATATCAAGGAATGATATAGTGTAGGAGTTCTCCACTGACCAATGCTTCAGCTCGTAAGTCAAAGAGTAGATGCCAGGAGTGAATAAATATGTCATTCTCCTATAAAACTTTAAATCAATGTAAATTGGGAGAACAACAAGAAGAAAATGAAACAAATAAAGGACCTAGTAGTTGTCTGTTTTCCTACTGTTGTATCAAATCTGTGGTAGCAATGGGTTGTTAAATAATCAGCATGTATCATTATGGCTTATAATGGTGAAAGAGAATATGCTTAAGTAAAAGGACATAAAGCAAAAAGGCAAAAAACCTCTACAATCAAGTATGATGGTGTCACAAATGGGTGATTTAGAAGACTTAAGGAACCATCACCATAAGTATCAGCAAAAGTGGTTTTATTGAAAAATATTATTATGAAAGTGTGACTTAACAAAGTTCAATGTCAAGGTTCACTTTATTACTTACTTCACAAAGGATATAACGTTTCAAAACTGTCAAGGCAGAATCAGTCACCCAGACAAAATCAGTTACAAATACAGAATGCTAGTACACTATAATATGAGGTTATGCAAAATATTGGTCACTTACCAAAGATTTGCAGTTTGTAAGACACGTCTCGGCCTCGATGAGCAACCTTGAAAGGGATCCCAGCTCAGCTGACAGCACCATGCAGCCAGCTGCTTACCAGGGAGAGTTCAAAAAAGGCCCACTTAGGCTATCATATTAACGGAATAAAGTGGCTGTCTTGTAGTCAAGTTACATGCGATGGGAAAGGTATGCATGTGACTCCTTGTACCCACAACTTACTTTGTTCCTTGATAAATGAGTCTTTGAAAAAACACCTGCTGTTCTCATGTCAGTTGCATGGTCCGTGTTGCAAGCTCATATGCGTTGCTGCTCACTATCACATTCCATTCCTTTGTGGGTTTTCAGAGAACAGATTGGAACTAGATAGTTTCTTCACCCAGTTACAACTTAGGCCTTTACCTCCTTTGGAGCCAGTACCAAATTACCATTAATTTGGTTGAGTTAAGCACATCTGTCACAGAGGGACAATGTTTTGTCTTTTAATGCTTGCTTCTTCAATTGTGCTTATATCTTTGTGTGTAGCTGCAATTGCATATTTTGGGAATATCAGTGCTGCTAAAAAATAAAAAGATTTTTGTGTACTTTGATTCACAAAGAAATAGAAAAGTAGTATTTTGAAGAAGTCCATTCCAAGTGATAAACTGAGAATTTTGATGTGCTATTTGAGACCTCCATGTAACTACATACAGAAAAACTCTCAAGAAACAAATATTGTTATTATTAGCTTTTGTATATATATTTACTACTTTTAGATTTAAATGGACTTTTCTAGAAGAAGGTTATAATTTTTTTTTCTTCATCTTGGGAGGTGCAAAGTAGGGCTCAGAGACTCAGATGTGATGGTGTTTAACATCTGATATGCATTCTTTTCCTATAGGACTGAACTCAGTGCTGTATTAAGAATTTCAACTACTGGTTAGTTCTTCCATTGTAATTCATCGTTTTCTGTTGTCAAGATAGGTAAGAAGTTGAATCAAACTTGAATAAGCCATGAAGAATAACACTTCTAGATACAAATCCCCACGACTGGCTCAGGAGAACTAGATTCTTCCATTTTTGCCACACAGTAAGTCCTGATAAAAATAAGGTGTAACTATGGATAGTTTATCAGGGACACAGTTTATTGAAAACCCACCAGTCACTAACTAGTCAGTGACTTAGGAAACTGAATAATGGGTGAACTCTTCTTGTTCACTGTATATAGGAAGCAGGTAAACATGGAATTACCCAAATGAAAAGTGAGTAAACCTTCATTTATTCTCAAGTACACCAGTTATGTCAATATGTCTTATGCCAGAGTCAGGAAAAAGCATAATCAGGAAACTTTAACTGAATAGTTACTGTATAATGTCTGCTTATTATTTGCTGACCTTAGGCAACTGGAGCCAGAATAGTCTAACCTTTCAGTCACTCATAACTTTCTGAAAATGTTGCCGTAAGTTTGAAATTGTCAAAATTTATCTCCATTCATGAGTAAACAAGGAGCTGTGTTTTTCATTTTACTGAAAATAATAAAAAATGAGATGTTATATAATTTTCTGGGACTTTCTTTTAAAGTAACTGTTAATTAATATAATCAAGCCATTGAGGATGAGAATGCCAAATGTAATAGATAAAAAAAAAAAATTTCTGCAAAAAAGATAGAAAACTGTGTTTAGAGCCATATTAATAGATAATTTTTATTTTTTTTAAAAAAGATATATCTTGCTTTATTTCCTATATTGTATAATATTCAATCTAGAAGTTTCAAGGACCACCTAGAAAATCTTTCTTCTGATGTGTAATCCAATCTTTACAGAATTATAGACTTATTAAAAATAAATTAGACATTTCTAAAGCTTTTTCTTTAGCTGAGAAAGAGTATTTTTCCATAAAATTATTTATTAATAGAACACCTTGGAATGGAAAACAGAACCATAAAACACAACCATATTTCCAATTTAGAAAAAGGACTGAAATGCATATCAGTAATGATAAGCTTTCCTTCAGTTTTAGTCTATATTACAGGGCAATCGTTTCCTTAAAAGCATGATCTTTCTGTATTGCTAAAAATATTGTACTGTTTCTGACATTCAGTGGTAGACGCTCTTCAGTGTTCAGTGGCTAAAGTGGATATTGTTTTTCTCTCAGATATGCAAAGCCAATTACTATGAAAGTGGGCTTCCTTTAAAACATATATAGTATAATACAGCATATAGGACACAATTACAGCTTGATGCAATGGCCAACTGCTTGAAAACCAAATATACCAAAGAAAAAATGGCAAACCATTATCTAATTAAAGGTCCAAGGCCTCACTTAAAGCAATGAAATTATGGATGCTTCTGTTGATATTGAGACCTTTGGATAAAGGCTGTAAAACATAATTATATAGCTCATCTCTCCATTAATGCAATATTTCTTGTAAAAATATTTTTCTATGTTTTTCTGTGTACTGAGTTTTTAGCAGCACAAACTTTCAGGATAAACCTTCCATAAAGGCAATAAACTGTACCAAAATAAGTTACATGTGCTTGTGGTTTGGGGAAGACAGTGGAGGGATGAGAAACAGACCCTATATTTAGGTCATAATGCACTTCTTAATAGTCTGGCACAGGTCACAGGAATTTCTTTTCTGAAAAAAAATATATTTTTAACTATTAATTTCTATATCTGGAGGATTAAAACACATATTTTATAAATGGAAACACCACTACCACTGCCCACCTCCCTCATACAAGACAAACCAGCCTTGGGTCCCCCTTATTTAGCTAGGGATTTCCTGGTCATTCTGAAACAGCATTCTGGATTTTAAACAGAGAAATGCATTTGTTCCAGTTATATACTTCCTAGTATAGTAATTTTCCTTTGCATACAGCAAAATGCTTGTTCAAACACTCAGCATAATTTGATAATTAATCATACTATAAATGTTTGAACTTTTGTTACCCCACTCAGAATTCTGAGAATTAACATGTGTTGAATCACCTACATGAAATTTTTAAGTGTTTAACAGAACATGTGCAAAGATTATTAAGGTACAACATAGCCACCAGGTCAATATCTAATATAATTAAAAGTCAAGTTAAAGTTAGGCAAAAATAAAAGTTTAGCATTATAAATTGCCTTGCTTTACAGTATGTGAGGGGAAGAGAAAAAAAAAAGGAATTATAAGAAACCCACACAACCTTATCTACAAAGTTTCAGATCAAATGTTTGCCAAGTGCAGTTTTGCAGATAATTAACAGTCTGTGTTGGGGGGGGGGGGGAATGTATTTCTGTGCTGTATGTAGACGATACTTCACGCTTGGTACTTGCTTTCTGAGGATTCTAATTAATCTTCACAGCATTCCTGTGAAGTAAATCAGCATTATTATCACCATATGATAGATAAAGAAAGGGATAGATGACAGGCCAGGTGTCACCCGATGACAGTTGATTTAGCCAACATCATAGAGGAATTTTGCAGGAAACCAGTACCTGAAACCATGACTAACTTCTGGGCTTTTGAATTCCCAGTAATTGTCTGTGACAAAAACAACTTATTTTCAAAACTGCGGTAGAGGCTATTACTGCTGCATTTCTCAAAATCATGATGCAGGTGGGAAACAACATTAGCACAAGAGGTACAGTTTTAGGACAGCTCTTTTCATGACCCTGACCATATGCAAACATGTGTGCTGTTCACCTTTAGGTTTTTTTCTAGAATTCACTTCTCTAGGATATGTTGTGTCTAAAATCATATAGGGCTGAATCCAGTTGATATTAATTGAATTTGTAAAGCTAAATCGATGCAGACACTAATGTAAAAATTCCCACTGAAAGTGTATCTGTATAATTAAATCAGGTAAGATAGAAATTTTTTAAAGCCATAGAGGTTCATTTGTTAAACAAAACAAAAGAAAAGAAAACAAACCAAAACAAAAACTAAGGACAGTGGACCCTCTCATTTCTATTTGATCAGTCTGTGGTCTGTCAGAAAATCTCACTGAAGTGAAAAGCTTCACTTTGGTTGCAGTTTATATTACTTCAGAACCTGAGTAGGCTTATTTGAAAAGCTACAGTAATGTCCTGTAAGTGGGTCCATTATATCGTGCACAGTCCCAATTCATGCACAGGGTCAAGATATTTCTATGGTTTTGTTCTGATTTGGGCAAAGTAGGAGCTATGTGGTAATCCACATAAACTAGCTAAACTCTTAACACAGAGTAAAACATTTTATACACTTTGAACAATTGTTTACAGTTACGTTTAGTCACACTTAATCCTTACTGGGAGCCTGGTCTCCATTGAAAGGTACAGTATTATTTCTTTTTGCCCTGAATGTTCTGTGGGGAGTGGGGTTAGTTAGTAGGGGGCTGTCTTTGCTTGAGGGTGGATCTTTTAGTATACTAATTAGGATACTTCACACATAGTTCAAATAGTTTTCTGTTTAGCCTCATTAACCATTTGGTTTTCCTTGAGCTTAACTTGTTACTTCTTAGACTGATGTATTTATGGTGTCTATTCCTTCTCTCAAGGCCATCTTCTGTTAACTGTAACATCCTCTGCTTTTCAAATTCTTTCTTACTTTTCATTATAGATATCTACGTATTTTGTCTAAACTTCAAGTTAAATAACAAACTAGCCTTCTGTTAATCACATATCTGCGAGGTGGTCAACTACAGTAAGACATTTCCAGTTATCTCTTTCTTGGCCACACAGACATGAAAGACTATAAACCTAATAGTCAATGAGATACACATATGAACCACTGCATGGGTTTTATGTTACATTTTCTGTATTTTTGCAGTGGGTTTTATTAGATTTTCCCACTGTGCTTCAGAAGGTCCCAGACAGGAAACAACATACCCTTAACAAATTTACTTGCTAATTTCTAATTTTCTATCATGACTTTTTTATCAGCTAAATAATGAGACCTGACTGTGAAGTTCTATGTTCTTGAAACACGCTGTAAGTGTTAGGATAAAAAGCTTTCACCAGATTGTACCTTAGTAACTTATGATGGTACTTGTGAAGATCATTCTTGCAGTAAATTGCAAAAAAGTGGATGAAGTCCTTTGGCCCTAAATCAGTGAAAAAAATTCTGAGACCATCATAACATGTGAACTTTTGTCACTGAAATTGGTAATCCAACCTCTTAACACCAATGTAGTATTAAGAAGCAGGCACTCCTTTATTGCAGCACTGAGTGCTCAGTGGCATCTCCACAAATCGAGCACACCTGTGTAGATTTTACTGTTACATTTATACACAAAATTACAATGTTGTATACTTCCAGTTACAATTATTGGTTAGTAATTTGCATATAATTGTAATATTTGTGTGTCATTCTTTTCTGTTACTACGCTTGCGCAGGGGAATGGTCTTCACCTGGGCAAGGGACTTCTTGACCTGTGGGCCTGATTTTTAGTATTGTAATGAAAGTAATTCACTTCAGGTCACCTTAAAAGTAAGTTTTGTTGCCAAGTTGGAAGGCTGGATATCGGCCTTGCCAAGCTGTCCAGTAACTCATCCTATACACAATAGAACCTAGGTGCTCTGGTTATGGTCTAGACCAAGGGTCCTCAAACTTTTTAACCAGGGGGCCGGCATGTGGATGCAGTGGCAAGCAGTCATCTGCGGCTGCTTGGTTTCCCCCCCAACCCCCGGTGGGGCGGGGGCGGGGGGGTTCTGTAAATACCGGGGGCCGGACTGAGGACCCTGGGGGGCCGTATCCAGCCCGCGGGCCGTAGTTTGAGGACCGCTGGTCTAGAGAATAAGGACTAAGGGTATTATGGTCTATAGCATAGCGTCTTCAAGTAACAGTCTCAGATAACAAGTAGCATAGCAATTAATACGTCATTGGTTAATAAGTGTTAACATAATTTTAACATGGAGATTAACTCCTTAAAATCAAAATGCTCCTATAACTAACTGTTACACAAACACAAAATATAGAAAGATTCAGTAAAATTAAGATAATCTGCAACATCATGATACTTACCAAAAGCTATGTTTGCACCCCATGTCTGTCTTGTGTCAAGTCAAGCCTTGTACCATTGCTTGCCCACCAAGACTGCAGATGATCAGGTTTTAGATTCAGCTGTGAATGGCTTTTAATACCTTTCCCTCTGCTAAAGTTAGACTCAGATTCAGAGAGACCCTTTATTCCTTCCAGTTAGTTCTTAACTGGTATCAAGCATCAGTCTCAGTAGAAATTATTACTGGTATCTATATTGCTGTAACAGAATGAAGGATGGCATTTCTTCAATGAAATGGACAGTCTATTGTTCAAGTCTGGCTAATTAAGTGCTTTCCTTTCACAAGGACAAAGGTGTTTCTGATTAAATTGCCATATGATATAGTAAAAATAAACACAGGGTTTTTTTCAGAGTATTGAATTAAGTTGTGGAAACCTCAAACACAAAGGTATTTCAAAAAATTTTCAAGAAATTCAAGGAGTATAGATCCATCCCTGGCTGAAATGTCAAATCCTGAATGCAATTTATGGATCAAGATCTAAAATCCAGCTTTAGTATGAAAGCCTTGTTCTTATACTTTTCCCTCAATGTCCACTACTATTGTCTCTCAGAGAAGGAATATTTGGTTAGATATTCAGTTTGGTGGGACTCAGAAGTTTGATTCTTACTTCCATCTCATATTCTTAAAGACACTCAAATACTGATGTGATGTTCCCTACATAGGCCTATAAAAAGAGAACAAGAGTAAGAGAAAAAGTCATTTAAAGACTTATTGCTATATATTAATGTAGACAAGATATGAATAACATAGTAACAAAATGACAAAATGGATTCATGCTCAGTTATTGAATAAGCTGTAGACAAAATGTGCATTCATGCATGTCTTTAAGGGATTGTGGAAAGAGAGCAAGTGCAGCATGAAAAATTACATCACTTGAATTTGTAAGGCTCTGTATTGGTCATAAAAGGCAGGGTTTGGTAAGAGAGGCTACAGTGGTTCCTGTGTGGAAGGCGGCTGTGACCCTGCTCTCTGCCAGTCACAGCAGGTTCCAGATAACTCTGAAAAGGATGGAAACAGCTTGCTGGTGCTCCAAACCTTCAACCAGCCAGAGGAGCACATGCTGCCCCTGCTCAGGTGTGCTTGAGGGTGGCAGCTGCTGGGGGCAGGAGACACAAGAAAAAGGAATCTAGGGAAGATGATATAATTAAGATATAAAGAATCACTAACAGAGGCTAAAACTAAAGCAGTGATTAATTCAACTTATTGAATAAGCTCGCTAAGATGTAGCAAGTTTTCTGAGACACCTGGGATGTAACAATAGACAAGAGAAGTAGGGTAACAGAGCATTGCAGTCAAAATCATATACCGCAGAGAACAAATGAAGTTGCATAAAAACAAGTAGTGTGCACAGTTCTCCAAGAAAGTTCAGCTGAAGTTCACCAACTTGTTAACCACCAAAAAAGACCCCCAGGAGCAAAGTGTGCATACGCAAGTGCCTTATGCACATGTAAATAATTTCTGGGAAGTAGTTATATATTAGATTTGGGGGAAATATGATGAATATGTATGTTTTGTTGTAATAAATTGAGGAATGCTGGTCAGATAGGTGCGCACAATTTGAGACGCTAATCTCCATGCATGCAGCACAGTAATAAAGAATGCCTGCCTTCTAAACTTACAAAATGAAGTATTAGAGGGCTTCCTTCTTGCCAGGCTTTTTGGTATCAAGGAGACACAGGAGGGCACTCAAAAGAAGACACACGAGCAGGTAAGGAAAGAGGCAGATTTGGAGAAAAAGGTGAAGGAATGTGAAAGGGCATATTGTTGGGGACATCACTGAAAATGGCCTCTTGGGAGGCAACACTCCTGATGGAAGAGGAATGCTCTGAAGAACTGCATCCTGTGGAGGACACATGTGAGAGCAAGGACACCCCCAAAGGGATCCACACTGGAGCAGAACAGTAAGAAGCAAGAAATGACAGAAAGAAACTGCTGTGCACTGACCGTTGTGTCACTGAAGGGGTTGAAAGGGATTGAGTATAATGTGTTGTGAAAACAAGGGGAGTTAAAATGAGGAAGGGGGAAGAGAAGTGTTGGACTGAAGCTGAGCCTGGGGAGTGGATAGAAAAGTAATTTTGCTAAGTGTTTATTTAATTGCCTTCCCTCTCCACACCCCCACCCCCACCCCCCAGTTAATACCTGAATTAGTAATTAAAATTCATATTAGTTTACAATGAACTAAACTGAGTGAAGTTCCTTGGGTCAAGACTGCTTGGTTCTGACAGCTTCATATGTATAATTTTTCATTTCCAATGTACCTAATATACAAATAACCAAATACAGTCTTAACTAATGTACACATAGCATAAATATCATGTCTTCCCTGCTAATGCAGTTTTACTGTCACCATTGAATCCCAGACAGCAACTAAGCACCACAAAGCTGCTCGCTCACTCCCCTGGTGGAACGGAGGAGACAATCAGAAGAGTAAATGCAGGGTTTTTTAAAAAAAGGGTTGAGATAAAGACATTGTAATAGGTAAAGCAAAAGACACACACCCAAGCAAAGCAAAACAAGGAATTAATTCACCACTTCCCACTGGCAGGCAGGTGCTCAGCCACCTCAGGAAAGCAGGGCTCCATCATGCATAGTGGTTGTTTGGGAAGACATGCCACTCTCTGAACATCCTCACCCTTCCCTCTTCTTCCCTCAACTTTATCTGCTGAGCAGGATGTTCAATGGTATGGAATATCCCTTTGATCAGCTGGGGTCAGCTGTCCCAGCTGTGTCCCCTCCCAACTCCTTGTGCACCCCAGTGAACTTGCTGGTGGGGTGCTGTGAAGCAGAAAGGGCCTTGGCTCTGTGTAAGCACTGCTCAGCAGTAACGAAAACATCCGTGTGTTATCAACACTGTTTTCAGCAAAGCCAAAACATAGCCCCATACTAGCTACTCTGAAGAAAATTAACCCTATTCTATCGAAAACCAACACAGTAACCACAGTAAGTTCTTCTTTTGTCAAGATTCAGAAACAAGTCTCTTAATCCTTCTCTTACAGTATTTTCCTGATGGGCAGGAGGAACACTCAGTCCCTTGACATTTACAGATTCACGTGAAAGCAGTTTCTGGCTGGATACCTTAGTTGTTCCATTTTATTTTTTTTTTTTTTTGAAGTTTATACCATTTTGTCATTGAAATTAAATAGAAATATTGACTCAAAAGGTTTAACTTTTCCAGAGTCAGGGGTAGCTGAAAAAAAAAGAGGAAGAAACAAAACTGAAGGGCAGAAGAGTTTCCTACATAAGGCCATCTTATTTGAGTGGGATGTGAAAGAAAAGGTATAACAATTATCCCACCCATAGAATTTATTATCTCCAATACTTATACGTATTCTTCTAAAACAATTATTTTAATATCACAATGATATTTATTGCTTTCTGAATTGTTGACTTTTTCAGTGTTGACTGAATGCTAAATGTAGGTGTTTGGTGATAACTGTACTTTGATGCTTGAAAGAGTTTTTTATTGTGTGCAGAGAATGTGCATTCCAGAATGTGATTAGCTAATTACAGTAAGTAAAGTGGAAGTTGAAATCAAAGTGTGGCATGAAGAAAACTCTTGGTTATGCTTGTTTACAAATACAGTTTCTGTTGATAGAAAGCTTCATGAACTGTGTGTGAGAACAATGAAATACCATCATTTCTGTTGACATTTGACACTTCTTAATATTTATATATAAAAATAATTCTAATAAAAATAGTTCTAAATCTGGGTTCATCCTATAATTCCTGACTATTGTTTCTTTTACCTTAAAAAGATAGGGAATGTTTTAAAAATAGTGAGATTCACCTTATGTAACTTCTGAAAAGCTACAATTTAGAAATAAAAGATAGCCAGTGTTCTAGGCTTCCTTTTCAGTTGATGGTGATAAGTATTTCTCAGGCTTTATTTAACTCAGTCTGAGACAGGCATCTAAAACAAGTGAGATGACTAATTTTAAAAAGAGTCTATTTCTGTTTGTGGCTGCAGAGGAAATCTAGACAAGTAGTATGAAGAAAATACGTGGATCACAGCTTGTTTCGCAATATTTGATTCATAATAATTTCTTTAGAAGACTAGAAGAGATTTTCTTTCCAGATTTGCTACCAGTTTTGATACTTCCACATATGGACATTCAGTAGCAAAATTATTTTAAAGAGAAGCATTTGCTTCTTATGCTGACATATACCATTCAAGGACAGAAGGGTGATGTTTGTTTTTTTTCTTTTACATATATAGCAGTTCAAAGGCTGATGAATATAAAGAACCCTGTGATAATTTCTAATAAAATTTCTGTTTCAGATAGAGTGATGAAGGTGTTTTATTATATTGTAGTAGAACAACACATAGTACCTGTCTTTTTCTCATTAATCGGGTAGCATTAAAAATATCTTACAGAATGGTAATGCAGGAACTGGAAACTGAAACATCTTCTGAGCTGTTAGTCACACTGAATTACAGTTTGCCAGGCTCCTTCGAACCATAAACAAGTAGAAATCATTTCACATCTACATTGCATTTCTTACTAGTTAAAAACAAGTTGCCTGTGTTTTGAAGTACAGTATAAATATTTAAGACAAGAATTCCCATTAACAAACAGCCCCAAATGGGGCAGTGAATACTGCAGAACCGTAAAACAGAGTCAGCAAGGAAAGCTTCATTTCCTCTGTGGGAAAGTTATCACCACAAGCCCTCTGCCAACTTTCTTTTTCCTCTATTATATCTACTCTCTGGTGGATGTCATATTAGAGACTGCAGCTGAAACACCCTCCATTCTTCACCTACTGGTGCATGAAGGAATCTGTGACAGATGCTGCGGCATCATGCAGTATTCAAAGACCAATGTATTAATTTAATAAATGTTTTTGCAGTCCTTTGACCTTGCCAACGATTGCATTCCTCGTTAAATGGAAAGGTAAATGTTGCCTCCTACAGGAACTAAAGATAGTGTTCAATATAATGTTGGCAGAATGCTTTTTATGGCATGGATCCAGTGAGACAACAACAAAAAAGAAACAACATAGATAAGAAATTTCCAAGTTTTGTAAGACTACCACTATTAAAAGAAAATAATTACAACAGTTCTACCTGACACAGTAATAACAGTGAAAAAAAAAAAAATAAAAAATTCAGGCTTATAGAATGATCTCTTTTGACCTACAGAGTAAGGTGTCATCTGAAAACTGAAACTTTTGAATCAATAAGCAACTGAAATTTAAAGTAGAGAATTATTTTTTTCTTCCAGATTTTGGAACACTTTTCATGTGAAAAATTAGTTATTGTTTCATAAGGCAGAAATAGATATCTGTTGTTAATAAATTTAAATGCATCTTTTCTGGTTTATCTTTGTTCCAAATAAATAACTCTGTTTTTTGGTGAGATTTGATTTAGTGGAATGTAATCCTATGATTATCTGGCCAGGATTCAGGTGCAAAACTCAGACTTGTTGAAATGATCATTGTGACTGACTGGATAATCATGACAAAGGAGCAGGGTCTGGAAGGGGAGACTTTAGTAGGTGTCACTCCTGTATAGAAAGGCAGATAAACACTCACTATCCAGAGGCAGGTTAATGAATAGTACCTTTGAAAATTGTAGCAGTGTACACAAAAGCACTGGATGATTTTTTCCTACAAACTTAAGTGGCCGGAACTCAGTGACAGGAGTTGTGTTGCATAAACACAGGCAAGGACATAGAATTTCACCAACTATTTTAAGCAACTGTGAAGCTGGATACTTGGAATCCTGCAGTGATTCTCTTTAACATTTAGATTTATTTAAGTGCAAATACATGCTATATACAATGCTTGGTCAGCTGGGGTCATCTCTTGAAAAGAAGTTACAAGCATGACTCCCCTCCCTGTTACATAGAACACAGAAAACAAGAATTTTTTTATTTTTTTTTTTGTCAGTATTGTTGACTTATATTGAATGTGCTTCAGAGTGGGACTAATAAAGGGATCTTTGGGAATGAATTACTTCAGATTGCAAGGACAAGATAAAGTGATCTAAAATCTGGAATTTAATGTGTTGAGTGTATTTTTTTTATTATTATTTTAGAAAGTCGTGGGTTAATTTGAATTAGTTTGTTCACTCAAGTAAAACAAACCTTGATTACCTTATTTATTTTATTTGTTTCACCTTAGCAGATTGAAATGATGTTAATTCTAGGTTTCCCAATTAACAAAATTATATTAATAATAAGTATTTATAAGCTACTGTATAGGTGCTATAGAGGTTATGTTGTAAACCATAAATCAGAAAAAAAAATGAAATTATTACAAACAAAATACATTTAAAAGTTTTTCCTGGTTTAATTACAAATACAAGGGAAAAATCTTAAATACAAGAACTGGAACATCAACTGGTTTAACTCCGATCTAAATTATACAGATTTAAAGAAGAACTATCTTATTTATGTAATCTGTCATAAACACAATACCAGGTATACTTCTTGTTTAGCACAATAGAATTTTTACCCTAACAAACGTGAATTTCCTTGTGTTACTGAAAATCATAACCAGCAAAACTCTCAAAACCAAATGATAGTTTAGAAAGCCAACACTGGTTTATTGCAGCATTGGGTGCATGGGGATTTTTTTCCCTTAAACATGCAAACCAATTACTTGAGGGCACACATTACATACAGTAGAGAACCTGCACATTTATAGTACATTACATATCCATTTCCATTCATGCACAGGACTGGTTACAAGTTTCTTACTTCTAACACAAATTAGTGAGCATCCTCAGATAGCACTACTGAAGTTTTTTACCAACTATGCATGCTCCCCAAGCAGGGGTTCGCTCTCTTTCGGGGAGTGGGGGAGTTATTTGAGTTGGAGGTTGTAATCTCCCATTACCACAATTACCTTTTCCCTACTTTCAACTAATGTTCTGAGGATTGCAACATATTACCAGCTTGTTTCCTCTTGCAGCCAGAACTTTCTCATTTGGAGACTTCTTTCTTCATAATTTACATAATGGTGTTCTTATCATTATGTTTCCCAAGATGCACTGCCTTGATTAAAAGTCCTTTCATTCACCAGTTTTGAGGATTTGAGTTGGTGGGTACTTGAGAGGGTGAGTCAGCTTGACCTAAATTTTGTGCATATTCTTGTTTAACTAAATCAGAGATCTGTAATTCAGAAGTTTAAACAACACTGGGAATTTTTTTTTTCATTAAATAACTTTTCTGCAAAACATGCTGAAAATTTTGCACATCTATCATAATTTGTGTAATGTCTTGTACTTGAAAATTTAACCATAGAGACAACTTTCCATAAAATGGAGCAAAACAAACAAACAAACAAAAAAGAAAATACGTAAAAACCCAAATCAACAGTATGAAAACCAAACAAAACCAAGATTTTATGCTGGATTTTTAGATAAATATTTGTATAAGTCAATCTTGCACTTCATACTGGTTCACTATCAAAATACAATATCACAACAGAATAAAGGTATATTATTTCCTCTATGCCTACCTCAGTCTATTTAGAATCAGTTTGACTGCATTAACATTTAGTCCACGTTTCATAACTCTGTACAATCTTTTCTACTTATTCTAGAATTTACAGTTATAGGCAAAAATATGCACTAAGTTAAAACAAATCACTCTAAGATCCCAAATGATTTAGTGATGAAGTCAAGAACAGAATGGAGACTACTGAATTCTTTACCATCGGTGTAACCAATCTAAACAGATTTTTTTGTCTTCTAATTTACAGCTTCTATTATGTGAAATGTTCTGGCCTTTCTTTGAAAGTCTGGGCTGGGTGGGGGGTGGTGGGGTGGTGGGTGAGAGAGAGAGAGAGAGTGCAAGTGTGCGTGTAGGGGTGGGGGTGGGGGTGGTGTTTATGCTCCAATGTCTCCTTCTTTATGTTGATGTTACTCCAGAACACACAGACACAAATTCTAAAAACTGTTGACTTATTATTTACAGATCACTGAAAGTAAAAACTAGATCCTTCATTTTCTTAGACATACATACTTCCTACTTGATCATTTAAATCTGCCACAAGTCACAGTTCTTTTAGAAACTCTCCAGCCAGTTTTATATCAGAATACATTGTTTGCATTGAAATACTTGGTGTCGGTTCAATGACTAATTGTGAATTTCAAAGGCTGCAAAGCTCAGTATCATCCTAAAATTCAAGCATCCTTTCTCTACATTTGATTAGTCCATGCCAAGGGGCAATGAGCAGTTAGTGGGAAAAATACTGTTCATTAAACAGTATCTCTGTGCTTCCAAAGCCTGTTTTCATGACAGGCAATCTTCTTCTCAAAATCTGAATAATTTAATTCTTGAGAAAATATGTTTTGATTATTGTAAATGATCAAATGTTCTTGGTTTTTTTTTCTCTCTTCTCATATCAAAGTTCAATGCAGTCCTAATGCATACTTCTGATACATTGAGTTGGACAATAAAAGGCTGTCTAAAATAAGGTCTATTCAGTACTGAGTCATTGCATAAATTGTGTTTAAAATCTGTAAGCCTGATAGTCAAACACTTATGTTTGTTGTTTTCTCTGTCTAATCTTCTAGAAGATTTTAGAGACTTAAATAATAACCAGAAGCATAGTCTTTGCAAACTAATGAGTTACAAAATATTTTAATCATGGTCTTTTTCTCCTTTTTATTGTATATGATTGCCTTAGATGCTTTTCCTGAGGCTTTTTTATTTTTAAAAAATAGCTAACACCAACATTTTATTCTTAGTTTAACAACTCCTAACTGTGAAAAGATAAATGGATTCTGACTGATACATGACTCTGTCATGTCATGGTGTGTCAGTGCCAGAGACAGTTAAAAACCTGTGTAGTCTGTGCTCAGAGCTGAATTGTCACTGTGATAGCTTTACCATGAGAAATCTTAACAGACTCCTCACATTCAGATAAATTTGACAAACCATTTGAAGACTATTTCCCTTGACAATGCTTCAAGAAGGATATGCAAAATTTTGAGTCAACTGCATCACTCTTTCTGAACATTTAGGACGTATTTTTTCTGACTCCTGTGTATTTCACCACATTTTAGTTTTTCTTAAACTCACTAGTACACATAAATTTTCATCAGACTTTCATGGTCAGTTACTACTTCAGCCATATATATACTGTATTTAGTGTCTTTCAATATATATAAATTTCCAAACACAACAAAAAAGAAATTAACAAGATGAACATGTGTCTTACAGTACTGTGGTGGGCTGACCCTGGCTGGAGTCCAGGTGCCCACCAAATGTGCTTTATCACTCCCCTCCTCAGCTGGACAGGGAAGAGAAAATATAACAAAAATCTCACAGGTTAAGATAAGGACAGAGAAAGATCATTCAGCAATTACCATCGCAGGCAAAACAGACTCAACTCAGGGAAATTAATTTAGTGATAATAAAAATCAGAGCAGGATAATGAGGAATAAAATCTAAATGTTAAAACACCTTCCTCCCCAACTCTTCCCTTCCTCCTGGGCTCAACTTCACTCCTGATTTTCTCTACCCTCCTCCCCCCTCAGCATCACAGGGGGATGGAGAATGGGGCTGCAATCTGTTCATCACATGTTTCTGCTGCTCGTTCCTCCTCAGGAGGAGGACTCCTCACACTCTTCCCCTCCTCCAGTGTGGGCCCCCTCCTGCAGGAGAAATTCCTATGTGAACTTCTCCAATGTGAATCCTTCCCTCAGGCTGTAGTTCTTCACAACTGCTACAGCGTAGGTCCCTTTCATAGGATTCCTCAGGAAAAGACTGTTCCAGTGTGCGTTCCCTGCAGGGTCAAAAGTCCTGCCAGAAATCCTGCTTCAGCAAGGTCTCTCTCTCCTGGTCTAGAGGTCCTGGCAGGAGCCTGCTCTAGCATGGGCTTCCTACAGGGTCACAGCCTCCTTTAGACATCCACCTGCTCTAGCATGGGGACCTCCATGGGCTGCAGGTGGATACCTGCTCCACTGTTAGCCTCTGTGGGCTGCAGGTGGGTATTTGCTCCACTGTTAACCTCCATGGGCTGCAGGGGCACAGCCTGCCTTGCTGTGGTCTTCACAATAGGGTGCAGAGGAGTCTCTGCTGCACCTGGAGCACCATCTCCCACTCCTTCTTCCCTGACTTTCATGTCTGCAGAGTTGCTGCTCTCACGTATTCTCACTCCTCTCTTCTATTGCTGTTGTTGCACAGCACTTCTTTTTCCACCTTCTTGAATGTGTTATCATAGCTGTGCTACTACCATTGTCAATTGGATTAGTGTTGGTCAGCATTGGGTCTGTCTTGGAGCCGGTTGGCAATTAGCTTCACTGAACACAGAAGTGTCTAACAGCTTCTCATAGAAGTCACTCCTGTAGCCCCCACACACACACACTACCAAAGCCCTGCCATGCAAACCCAATACAAGTACTTTGCCAAATGTGTGTATTTGCCTAACTTTGTTGGTAAGTGTCATGAAAGAAACTAAATATGTTGTAAAATCTTAGTAGCATTCCAAAGATTTGATCCATCTTCCCTGTGGCCTCCATTTTAATTTTTTTAACTATTCCTTGTTTCTCTCCTATAACTTCTTTCATTGGTGGGTTTTGTTCTGTCATTTGGGTTTTGGTGTTGGGGGGTGGGGGTGGGGGCTAGGGCAGGTTGGGGGGGGTGTCCTGGTTTCAGCTGGGATAGAGTTGATTTTCTTCTTAGTAACTGGTGCAGTGCTGTGTTTTGGATTTGGTGTGAAAACAATGTTGATAGCACACTGATGGGTTTGATTATTGCTGGGTAATGTTTATACTCAGTCAAGGAGGTTTTAGTTTCTCAGGCCCTGCCAGGGAAAGGGCTGGAGGGGCACAAGGAACCGGGAGGGGACATGGCCAGGACAACTGACCAGAACTAGTCAAAGAGATATTCCATACTATATGATGTCATGCTAAGTATATATAAAACTGGGTGAAGGAGGAGGAAGAGAGGGATGCTCAGTGTTATGGCATGGCATTTGCTTCCCAAGTAACCATTACATGTGGTGGAGCCCTGCTCTCCTGGAGATGGCTGAACCCCTGCCTGCCAATGTGAAGTGGTGAATGAATTCCTTGCTTTGCTTTGCTTTGCTTGCCTGCACGGCTTTTGCTTTACTTATTAAACTGTCCTAATCTCAACCTATGAGTTTTCTCACTTTTACTCTTCCAGTTCTCTCTTCTATCCCACCAAAGGAGGAGTGAGCAAGCGGCTGCATGGGGCTCGGTTCCTGGCCAGGGTTAAACCATGATGGGGCAGGGGGAGTTTGTAAATGCTAAGTACTGCCACATTTTAATAATAGTAACACTACAAATAAAAATCACTATTACAGTTTTAATTTTTAAACATTTTTGGTACTTGTGTTACTCCAATGGGACATCAATGATCCCAGGAATATTTTCCAATTGATAGAGCCCATTATCTTTCATAGGACCTTCTTTAACACTTGTTTTCCTTCATCCTTCTTCAACATTAATTTTTCATATACTTTCTGGCATTCTGTAAAAATGAATTGGTTTTGTGCATTTGGATATGATTTGGTTTATATAAGTGGTCAGATATTAAAGGCAGTGGGCAGAGGATGTGGTACTATGTAGCAGTTTAAAAACTTTTTATCAGGTTATGTTTAAGGCATCAGTCTTTTCCCTTTGATGACTACAAGAAGGCCTCAAAAATATTATGTTCTTATGTAATCTTTTCCTTACTTATTACTGGTTTCACTGCTGTTTTGTCTATAACTGGAAAGTATTCAGTGTTCATAGCAATTCAGGTTGGGAAAATGCAGGTTTTAGATTAGACTCTCTAGGCAGATAAATTTTGTTTATAATTTTTTGGGTAGTAAAGGTTTATTACTTTTAAAGCTTTTTGTGAGTGACACATTCTGTGGCCATGTATACCTGTGCACCATCTTGTGTAACAGAATCTTAACTTCTGCTCAGCTTTCAGAGAAATACATTTTGTACTGTACTTTTAATAAATGTCATGTCTAAATTATAGCATATGGTGTATGAACTTTTCCTACTCTAAGTTTAAGTAATTTTAAAGTGATCAGGTGAGACTGTCAAACAATCTATGAGTTATTCATAAAGGAGACTATTAGAAGTCTGTTTATATAAGAATATACCTTACCTGTTTTTATTCTGGATAATAACCAAGAAAGACATCGGAAACCAAGCCATATAATTCTGTTCTTAGAAGATGCTGGATGAGGGAGACAGATACAAGAACTGTTCCAAAAATCTTGCTGAGTGTTGATATGAATGTGTGTAAATCTGCAGATTAGAGAAAAAAAAAAAAAAAAAAAAAAAAAAGACACTTTCCAGAGGCAGGAATTTGATAAAGGCTTAAGAATTATTGTAAAGATATATTAAGGTGGAGGTTTCAGGAGCCTAAACTTATAAGGATACACTGTGAACTCTGCTTTTCTTGCAATATATCTTCAAATGAAAGAATAAATAATGCTTACGAGGAAGTAATTTTTAGAGGCTGGACTGGAGGGGGAGCTCTAGGAGGAAAAGGACAGATGCAAACCAGAAGGTATGCCCTATTTGATACATATCTGAGTGGAAAGGACTGAAGTGTCTGTTGCCATGTAACTGAAGCGTCATAACTGGTATAATAACAGCAGTAAGAATATCAATACGAACATTTACCAGTAAAATAGATTTTGTTTATTCCTTAAAGTTCATCAAATTAGATAAAGCATTAAAAGGGTTGATATTTTTGTTACTTGCAACTTAAGGACTATTGCCCCTCTTACCTTGACAAAATTCTGAACAGTGAAATAATCTAGAATTTTATTATTTATTTTATATAAGGAGTATGGACTGAAGAGGTAAGGTCAGCACTTAGTTAATATTTTCAGGATACTTTCTGTAGATATTTCCTGAATACTTTGAAGTAGGTTAATGTATTTGGCTTTTGAAATTAAGTTTTAGCAAAAAAAAAAAATAAATTAAAAAAAGCTAGAGCGATCAACTGAACTTAAGTATTTTTAATGTTCTTTAAATACTTAATCTAATTGTGCAGCTTTTTTTACAATATGATAGACAGCTTCAGGAAAAAAGGGAAAGAGTAGTTACTGGCACTGAGATTTGTACTTCTCTAGCAGCTTCTTAAGTGGTAGCATAGAGTAAAGAGAGAAAAAAAGCAAACCTATTGCAAAAAAATTTTTCAGGTAATAAAAATTTTATAAACTTTCAGAGAAATGTGTGTTGGTGTAATTGTAATGCAGGATTGCAATTTCTTGTCTTGTATAAATGAGAGGATTTCAGAAGGCAATTTCCATATTGAGACCAGAATTTAGCAAATTAACAGTATTAGGATAGTAATCTTACTTTGAAATATATTGTTTCCTTTTCTTTTTTGTTTCAGAATATCTGTACTTCATATCTGTACTCAAAAGGTTAACCTATAGCAATATTCATTGTAAAATAATTGTCAGAACTCATGTTTATTTGCCTGCAATAATTGTTGCTTTTCGTTAAAACATTATGCTAATTGAAATGTAAATGTGTGTGCATTTAATACACATATAAATATATTAAAATACGTTACTCTTTCATAGTGTTTAAACAGGTAACTTTGAATACTCTCACTCAGTGTTTAAGCTTCTCAGATCACACACACACGCCCCCTGCCCTGTATTCCCAAGCATGTCCTTTCTTCCATTTTTCTCTTTTTCCTTTAGAAAAGAAACTACTAGGGGTATTGACTGTGCCTTGGACGTGGTAAATGCATGAAAAACAATTAAATCCTAATAAATAACTCAAACACAAAAGGTCAACACCTGACAGAAAAGAAAAAACCAAAACAAAACCAACAAAAAACAGAAATAAAACAATGCATTCTTGCTCCAGGTGTTGAAACAACCTACATCACTTCTCCACTCCCCCAGCTACTGAAAGCCAAGACCACGTCTCAGCCTTAATAAGAACAGTGGAAATACAATTTTCCACTATTTCTTTTACCTTGACTATACAGATCTCAGACTATACTTCACCTTTTCCTTCTCTTCTTAATTACAAACCCATAACTTCACAACTATATTTTCTGCTTCTCTTTTCTGGATTTTTAGTGCAATATTTTATGTTTAAAAATTAAGGAGAAAAGAGCCAAAATAATTCCATCATATGAAGTAAGTACGGTTCAGTGCAGAACTCTTTGACTAAATGTTGACCTACTACAAAGGCAGAACATCAGAAACGTATTGGCCAAACAATGAATTTGACAAAACAGCTGTCCTTGGAAAAGGAAAGAAAATGGCAGCAAAAGTATAGGTTATTCTTTCAAAATATAGATGGAGATTTTTTTTTTTTTATTTTCCCTCTCACCTTATTCAACTGTAAAGAAGTAAGATTTTTTTAGTCTGGTAGGTCAAGAGATTACCAAAGATTATGAAATATCAAAATATTGTTTTCTTTTACAGCTGGATGTGGTTAACTTCCCTATCAGAACCACTGAAAACATTCCTATGGATTGAGAGAAGAGAAACTGTCTTCACCGGATTTACCTCTTTGTGCTTTCACGGGTATGTGGAGAGATGGGAAGAATGGAAACAGGTGGATTGCATAACTGACACATAGCCACTATTTGAAGCTTATATTCCATCAGGACTAGTTTACACTGTTGGCCAAAGTAGCAAATTCCCAGTCCAAGGTGCCATAGAGGGCAAAACATACCCTGGGCACTAAGATTAACTGTTCCAAGTGTGGCCAACAGCTTACCTACAACAAAGAGCTTCATATGTCTACTCGTAAAACGCATCCTATAGACTACAATAGACAGAATTCAAAATCTTAATGGCTTATTTTATGTTCCAGCCACAACTGTCAAGCATTTAGTGCATTTGGCTTTATACTGGAAAAGTTTTACAAATTATTTAAGGTTAGCATTGTAGGCTTATCCTTTTTAAATTTATTTCCCCTTTTTACAGTGCCTCCCAATTCACTACAATACTCATTATCCTGTCACAACTGTTTCAGTGGCATGTTTTTGCCTCTCCTGAAATGCACCAAAACACATTTTGTTTGTTGCACAGGCACCAGAATAATTGGATAAAGTTCCACTAAGACTTATGAAAGTACAATGCTTACATAATTTGTCAGATATTACATACAGATATATGGGGTTTAATGTCAAAGCAATAAACTGTAGGACTGTGAATTTGCTGACAGTTTTTAATTTTAAACATGGAGAAGAAGAAATGTATTTTCATATGAAATGTTAAAAGAAAACAAAGATTATTCCTAATTAAATGCCATACAAAACATATTTTACACTCTTTTCTAGGCATAAAAGGATAAACAGTAGTGAAAGTGCGTTACTTCTCTCCCACCTCTGCTTCCCCATAATAAGGCATTTGTGATTCCTAATATGAACAGATTGCAAATAGATGTCATGAATAAGATCTTTCTCTCATGTTTCAACTATGGATTAAATAAAAAAGTAGTGAAAGTGAAACTTACATAAACTCAAACCAAGTTGAACTCCTTTTCAGTTGCCTAGGCTTCACTGATTTCTTCACCTTAAACTTCTTTGGGCCAGTGTCTTCCCACCTTTCTATATGCTCAGGCACTGAAAGCACTAAGGCCTTGAGCCCAGTAAGAATCTAGTAACCAGATTTCTAGTACAAGTGTGTGCAGGAATATCCAGATTACTTATGAATGAGCTGATAGCTCTACATAGAACAGTCAAATGCTATACAGGGACACCAGTTCAGTCTAGTTCTGACCCCAACAGGTCCATGTCTTTCCTGTACTGAGGAGTCCAGAGCTGAAGGCAGTACTCCATGTAGGGTCTCACCAGGGGAGCAGAAGGGCAGAATTACTTCCCTCAGCCTGCTGGCCACTCTTTATGCAGCCTAGGATATGGCTGGCCTTCTGGGCTGTGAGTGCACCTTGCCAGCTGATGTCCAGTTTTTCATGCACCAATTTATATCCATTTCTCCATGAAATTCTCACGCTGTATCAAATTTTGAAAAATAATTTGAAACCACTGAATATTATTTTTTTTTAACTTGGAAACAAAATGTCTGCTGCAGATCTGAAGTCTCAGCTTCCCAACTACCACTGCAAAGCTGAATGAGTCTGTGCCCAAACAAGTCTTACTCGAGGAGATGCTGCCAGAACATCAGAAATTCAAAGCTTCCTGCCAACTCAGCTGAAGGATTTAGATGCCCTGAATATCCTGACAAGAAACCCTCTCTCCATGGGGTATCTTGGATAAAGATAGACCTCCTCAGTGATGAGGTATCCAGTTTTATGGCAGATAGTCAACGTTTTCAGATTGCCAAAGAGATAAACTTGCTGGCAAGAAACCTTATCCTGGGAAATCTGCCTGGTTTCTGTCAGAAGATTCAAGAAAATCAACACCTTCCTACATTATTTACTAATTTTACTCATAAGTATTCAAAATCAAAAGAGATCTGAAAAAAACCAAAGATCTGTTCTTTTAGAAAGCTAAGTATGACTCAGTGTCAAGGCTCCCACTCTAAACCCTGTCCTTAACATTGACTCAATTATGTAACTTTATTAAGCTTATCTTACTTCAAAGGTATAACTGCAGTTTAGCATTACCAATTAAAATATCATTTAATCAGCAATGGGGTTTGTGATAATAAGTTATAATTTTGTGGGTTTTATGAGGGTTAGCAGTTTGGGTTTTCTCTTTTTTCTTGTTATTTCTTTGGAAGATTATATGGAACTGTTCAACTGTTACAAGTATGTAATAAAATAATCAGCATAATAATATGACCTTTTTAATTAAATAAAATTTCACAGTGCTTTATCCACTGTACTTTCCTTTGTGGGGGAAATGTATCCACGAATGGATCAGTTTGAGCAACTTGTTTTGAGGGAATGGGACAAAATAGAATCAAGTCCATCTGGAATTATATAAAATAACTTTCATTAAAATAATATAGGCATCAAACTTTTCTCAAGCAAAGTAACAGTCAAAATAATTCTACAACACTTTCTAGATTTTTCAGATAAGATCAAAGTCAGAGCTTAAGTGACCCATTAAATAATTTTCTCTGTCCCCATGTTGACAAAAAACTGAGTTCCAGTTTTATGGCCAATGTATTTATATTATGTATAAACGGGTGAACTTTTGATATTGGAGAAGTCTCAAACTAAGAAAATCTATAGGTAGTTATAAATATTTTTAAAACATATCTTTGCTGATCTTTGTTATTTTCTCTTCATCTCTGATTTTGTAAGGCTTTAAGATTTGTTCTCTTTCCTAGTGCTAGACAAATTTACTATTATGTCAAGAAGTTGTAACGGCCTTGGCATCTTTCAGATGTTCCTAGACTACCAGATATAATGTACTTCTCATCATTTCTCATCAAAAAAGGTGTGACCAGCAGGTGTCCCCTTCTACTCTGCTCTGATGAGACCCCACCTGGAGCGATGCATTCATCTCTGGGTCCCTCCAAAAAAGAAGGGCACAGACCTGTTGGAGTGAGTCCAGAGGAGGACCACAGAGATGATCAGAGGGCTGAAGCACCTCCCCAGTGAAGACAGGATGAGAGAGTTGGGGTTCTTCAGCCTGGAGAAGAGAAAGCTCCAGGGAGACCTTATAAGCAGCCTTCTAATACCTAAAGGGGGCATAAGAAAGTTGGAAAAGGACTTTTTACAAGGGCACATAGTGATAGGACAAGGGGTAACGGCTTTAAACTGAAAGAGGGTAGGTTTACATTAGGTATTAGGAAGAAATTCTTTACTGTGAGGGTGGTGAGACACTGGAGGAGGTTGCCTAGAGAATCTGTGGATGCCCCATCCCTGGAAGTGTTCAAGGCCAGGCTGGATGGGGCTTTGAGCAACCTGGTCTAGTGGCAGGTGTCCCTGCCCATGGCAGGGGGGTTGGAACTAGATGATCTTTAAGGTCTCTTCCAACCCAAACAATTCTATGATCCTATGATTCTACAGTTTTATTACTGCACTCCAATCTTTAAGATCAGACTGTGAGAAATCTATATAAAATATGTGGCTAGCTCAAGAAAGAAAATAAAATGTGGGTATGTGTCAAATCAGAGGCACCAGGATTCTAGATGTTTTATGTGTTTCTTTTATTGCAGAAATTGGTTTGAATGTATGACTTTAGTCTTCATGCAGCATTTATGATATAGGACAACCCAGAAGAGTGTGGAGTTTCTATAGTCTGGAAAATCTGTGAATTTTATTGGGACCTTTAAGTATATTTATTCATTTAATTGTATTCATTCATTTATTTAATCTAAAGCTTCATTTTGCTTTGCTTAGCCCTGTGTTGAGCAGGGACTATATTTTATCAAAGTTACAGAATTAATTATTCATCTGATGGTCTGTCTTATTTGAAACTCTGTATCCAATTCAGTTTCCAAAATAATTTGCCAAAATATGTACAGTGGTATCCTATAATGCTGTTGCTTGTTCTCCTGACTCTGGCCTTCAGTTTCACCAGGCAATCTTTCAAATCTATTTTGAGCTACTATGGCAGTAGTTTCTGATATTTTTTTCTATCAATGATAATATTAATTTGACCTGTTATTCATTATTTTCTACAAAGGTCTTGTTTTCTACTTTCCGACTAGAGTGACTGCATAAGATACCAGTTTCTTGTAAAACCATATCCAGTCCTCTGTTGTTTCACTAGCTGAAATGTATTCAGGGCTGGTTAAGTGAGCTAAGAGTTAGACATTTGGGTTTTTTAAGAAAGATTTGATGGACAAGAACCCTTTGGTATGAGTTTGTGTTCATTAAAGCTTGAATCTGCTGCAGTTTTCTTCATAAGACACTTAAAACAAACCAAAGAATAATAATACTTCAGATTCAGACCTCCTACTAACTATAAAAGTGAGAAGAGGAAGCTGTCATTTCAAAGTGCTTTCCTTTCTTCAAAGCCTCTACACAGTTTTAATATGGCTTAGCAAACTTTAAAGATGTTACTTTTTAACTTAAGGAAGGCTTCTTTAGTCTTTTTTAAATTAAGTTTGTTTTCTTCCTAAGAGATAGTGAATTATATAGAAATTCTTTCTTTGACACCTTTTCTTCCTGAACTCTTTGTTACTATATTTTTCCTTGTGTGCAATTTAAATGTCATTTAAGTGACCAGTACAATAAAACGATAACAAAACTTTCCAAAAAATAAGTTTATAATTCTGTGTTTTCACACAGAAATTTTCACACAGTCAAAAATTTCAGTGAAGGTAAACATTGCATACTTCTTCATGTATAAAAAAAGGACCTTTGAATTTTACATTGTGTTTTGGAAGGTGATCCTTACCAAATAAAAAAAAAAACAAACAGAAAAATGTGTTTGTGTCTGTCATCCCTAAGAAACTGAATTTCATTGATTTCATTCTAAACTATATTTGTCATTTTGTAATTTGTCATGGAATAACATTTAGATTCTGATTTTAGGTTTTGAATTCTAAATTTATTCAGACGCACATTTGAAACCCAAATGGCCTCATGCTGGATCAGAGTGAAGGAAACAGACACCAGGGTTAACAGCTTTTACTGTCTTTCCTTCCTCAAGGGCACTGGATATGTATTCTGGCATGCTTAGAAGCAAGGTTCTGGTTATGGAAACAAGACTAATTAATATGATTTTAATACTCTATGAAAAGAATTAACTTTTTGGTATCATAGCAATACACATTGATAAGACACCATTTACCACATAGGAATTTGTCACGTACAAAAAATTAAATTCTATCAATTTATTGCATTGTAAGATCTTAATTCATTCTAGTAACTATTTTTTTTTTTTTTTTTACTATATGACTGCTGAGACAGTTGTAAAAGTTTATTTTATATCTTTAAGAATACAAGAGCTCATCATTTGTCTATGAGTATCTAAGAACAGGCCAATATTATTATTTCATACAAAACCAATTTATTTCAGGACATCTTCGGAGCTGGTAAATTTAACTAAATGAGTCAAAAGACTCATTTTAATTGATGTTGATAAATCAATTCATGTCATTCTGATGTTAATCTAAGATCTAATGAAGCAAATAGAAAGTCTTGACTGAAAAATATTTGCAGGCTTGGTTAATATTAAGAATTGCCAGTATGAAGTCAGTGTTGTGCTGTTATGTTTCTGCCATTGGGTACTTGTGTTGTGTGATTTATCTGTGTGAATGGAAATGTGATTTAAAGTTGTTTGTTAAAAATAATCCATCTGATTAAAAATTATCACATATATATTTGTAAACACTTGGACACCTAGTGAAACTGTTTTCCTTTAATGCATTTTTTGTTAAGGAGGTAAAAAAAAAAACAACCAAAAAAACCCAGAGTTGAATGTATTCTTTCTATTCATCTTCTCAAAAAAAGTAAAATTTACTATGCCTCTTTGCATATATAGGTTCTTCTTTCAGGTCATTGTTTTTCAGCTCTTCAGAGTTTTTATCTTCTCTTTTTGGAATTTATAGAAGATAAACCCAGTCACTCTCTAAGCCTTTAGGTTTTTTTGGTCATACAAGCCAAGCCTGTCAGTCTCCTCTCCATTCTCCTGGTAATCCTCATAGCCCTTTTCTGCATTAGTTCCTGTAAGATTTAGTATGAATTTAAGTGAATCTTTCAAGAATATGGGTGACTATATGGTGCATTGTATTTTGGAAAATGTATTATGGATATACCTTCATACTAATGCTCTAGAATACCTGTCCTGACACATTTCAGAGTTATGTTTGTACATTTTACTTACTGTTTGTACCTTTACAACACTGCAATGGAGGGTCATCCAGTAAGTTGAAACCTGTCCAATTCATCATGTTTATCGTTGGTTTTCCAGTCTGGATGAAAGAAGACTAGTGGACGTTAGGAAAGCCATTGTATGTCTCTGAATATAATGGTGAAATTATGAACCAACTTTAGGCAGTATCTTTCTCCTAGGAAATAATACCAAAAGAAAGAGAAAAATTCTAAATACAGCAAGAAAAATATACTGTTTTCATTTTAACAGTGATTGATTGCAAAAAAATGAGATATGATAACTTAGTGTGCCATAGAAAGAAAATATTTTAGGGCATCTTGCTTGTCAAAAACTGGGAATAGAGAGTCTGAGAAAGTCAACATATAGAAAAATCAAAGAAAGAGAAATGGAGAAAGGGCAGTAGGTCATTAGTACCTTTTATACTACACCGGTTTAGGCAGCACAGTAATTTAAGTCTACCTGGGCTTTGTAATCTAAGCAAGACTAGTTGTTTTAACCAATATATACTGCAATAAAAATAAGGTTTGAACATGCCTGTTAATAACTTTTTACTGCATGATAATAGCAGTTTATTATTTGTAATAACGTGGGAGCTAGTTCAGAGGCTTTGAAATAGTGTAGGGAAAGTGTGTATATTTATGTGTGTTTCTGTGTGTGTGAAGAGGGGTCACACTCATGATTGCTTTAAGCACAACTGGTTATTCAGTGATTCATAACCCATTGGAATTTAGGTGCAATTCGGATACATAAGACACTGTGGACCTTCTTGTGCTATTTATTGTTTTGAAGTTGCAACTGTTCCGATGATGCTTTAAAGCAATATCTCAAGAAAACAGAGAAGTTGAAAAAAGTTTCAAATTTTTCAATACCTAAAAGAAATGCAAAAAAATAATTTGTCTAAAATTTCATATTTGAAAAGTCTTACTTTTTTTAGTAAGTCTCTTGATTTTTTGAAAGCCTAGTTAATTCATTTTCCAAATTTTAATTTTAGTAATCCTGCCTGGACATTAAGGGGAATACAAAGTTAAAAAGACTCATTCAGTGAATATGCATGGATGGTTGCAGGTAGTGAGGGAAAGAACATAGAGAATTTCTTGTTCTCTGTTCTTGGAAACTTTACTCTCTTTTAAGAACATTCAGTGAGCTTCTTATATGAAATCACAGCAACCTATCTGGCAGGTCCTTCTTCAAAGTCGTTGGTCTAGAAAACACTTCTCAGTTTTCTGACTGCATTAGATGTTATTCTCTGATTTTAAAAGCTAAAACCTTTTCATTCTTTAGCATATTATTTTTCTGTGGATTTTTCTTGATTTTTCTTTCTTTTTGTTTCTTCTTTTTTTTTTTTTTTTTTTTAAACCAGGAAACCTCTTTATTTTTTTACATCTTTGAGCACTTTCAATCCTTACATTATCTTTCATTTATTGCAACACTATATACTTTAAGAAGTTGTTTTTTGGAGATGTTAAAAAGCTGCAGCTCTCAGTGATTTCTGCTATAGAAAGAATATTATAGAAGTATATCTAATGTGTTCTTCCTATCACTGTTTTTGTTGGAAGAAATGCTGTAAAGACAGTTAAATTGCTCTTCATATATAAAAGCTTGATTATAAAAAATGTACCAAATGCTTTTAAGGTTTTCTGCTATACCAGTAAATATGATGACTGTGTTTTATGGACTTTTATGAGCATTTTAAATTTCCAAGTCACATCCATTTTGGAGATGGTTTTGCATACCAAAAGTTGTTAAGACTTGAGGTTTCCTGGTCCTTTTCTGACATCTCTTCATTATGGAAAAAACAGGCAAGTAGTAAGCCTTGTTGGTATGATCTGAGCAAATCACACAGTGACTTCTCTCAAAGATTTAACTTTGTAAAAGTTAAATATCTACTCTAAGCTATTCTGATATGCTTCCTCCTTGAAGCTTTCTTCTGCCTAACACTTCTCACATATTGTATTTTTTTTAATCCATGTAGGTTCAGAGACCTCCAGCGCCATCAGGGGCTTGTTCTTTGTATGCACATTTTATGTCAGTCTGTGACCCAGGCATCACCAAGTTTTCCCGAGCTTTACCATCTTACAGGTGAATTGTCTAAAATCATTCCTAATTTAAATGTTAGACTTTTTTGTTGTCAAATTATGAATAAAGAAAATTATATACTGACTGACAAACATAACTATTGTTGTGAATGTATATTGTTCTCATGAATGTGTCATCATTTTAGGAGTGGGACATATGGCACCTGATTTCCTGATCACATGAAAATCGCATGTATAGTTAGTCATTCAGTTTCTAGATTCTGTATCATATTTTGTTTTGTCCATATCTATTAAAGCTACTCATATGTGACATTTATATTAAGTGCCACAGGTAGGTTTCAGGGCTCTTAGTGTTAACATATGTGAACACTGAATGAGCAGTTATGTAAATCCTAGAACATATGAGACCTAATTCCCTGTAGCTCTCCTTCCCTCCATTTGTTGTCCAGTGTTCACAATATGACTGACCTCATCTGTGATTCTACGATACTGACCGTTCTATGATTCTATGATCTCTGACTTCATATTTAGGGGTGAAGGAGTAGCAGAGGAAGAAACATAAAAGTCTGGGGTTTCTTTCATGTTCACAAAACATGCAATAATATAACATATTAGATATCTCCTGGAGATATCTTAGTGAGAAATGATTGCAGACTGTTTAGGAAATCTGGTATGAATGGTAATTCTTCCCCAAGGGTTTACCATGTAAGACACTGCTCTTTATTAAGAGATGAGACAAACAAACAGGCTAGAGTGAGGTAAGGGACAGTGTGTTTAGACAAGTTTTAGCCAGCAATAGACGTCACAGTATATTTTTCTTTCCATTGTTGGGTGTAGTTCATTGATATTTGTTTTGATTTTTCACTTTCTTAAATACTGAATTTCACAGCAATGCATATTTGACAACTTCATAAAAGTGGTATGTGAAGAAACTATAGAAAACATGTGTCTTAGTGTAGAAAGAGTTATTAAAGTATCTTTAAATATATTTAAATTATCTGTTCACAAGGTATTCATAGCTCAGGAAGGGCAGTTAAACCATAGAAAAGCAATGCCTGAAGCAAACTAAGTTCAGAGAAGTCTTGAAAATAAAAGTGAATCACTTCTTAATGTTGTCAGATAAAAGTGTAAAATAGGCTTCAAACTGGGCATTTAGTACTGTATAAATAATCATCCCTAAGAGTCTCTTTTTTTTTTTCCCCTGAAAGAGTCCTGCAAGATTAAAATTGCTTCCCCTACCACCTCTACATCCTTTCAAGTAGAAGATAAGGTACAAATTCTTACTGAGCCCTTAGGGTTCAATTCACCTGAAAAGTAGCTGTGACCTTCTGTACTGAGCAAGTCTATTAAAAAGCATCAGGTGGTGTTTCTGTGGCAGTTTGACCTATTCGGCTACAAGGTTACTTGACATGCAAAGTACACTTCTGTTATATTGACGCAGGGCAATCTGGTCCTGCCAAGAGGAAAGGGAAAACAGGACTGTATTGGAAGAACAGAAGAAACAGAGGTTTTACAGACGCTGTTTAAGGAAACTCCATTAAATTATTTAATGGAGTAAATGGAACATATAACACCTAAGTCCACATCAAAAAATATATTGCCCTAGTTTTTAAGGAGTCATATGTAAATTTGTAGTTCTGCATGGATAACTACTAGTAACAGTAAATCACAGAAGGAACGGGGGTGAACGTCACTTACAACTATGATCTTTGATAGGTCTGATCTAAAACATACCAAAATAACTAGGAATCTGTTTGTTCATTTCATGGGTTTTTAGCATAGTAAACTTGCTTTTTTCAAGTGCAGTGTCAGATTATAGCATTAGAGAATTAGTTCCAAAGCAACTCTTCTTAAACTCTCTTTGTGGTAGTGGGTCTTTGTTGTTAAGCAAACGAGTAAAAAAAAAGGGTCCTGCAGGAGAGATGATGTCTCCTGCTGTTTGAATACTTTGCATTCAATGTCCTGCATAACACATATTTTAAAAAGCAAAACAAAATATCTCATAAAACTTTTTAGATGGATTGGACATAAGGTCTTTGTCACTGGCTGTACAAATACAGTAACTGTACAGTCAAATGGTGTGATTATTTGCAAAAGTTACCTAAACAGTTAAAGCATTTTATGTTTAACTGTTATAAAATTCCTAATTAAAGTATAGCTTTGCAAATAACGAGAAAGAAATAACTTGTGATTATCTTGTTTCACAGAGTTCCCTTTCGAACCCTGTACTCTCTCAGATGTGTTATGTGATTCTTGCACAAAATTTTGAAATTCATTGTCTTATCTTACCCATTCCAATTTATCTCACTAAAAATGAGGATAAATATCTGGACCAGATTAATTTTGACACTTATATTGTTAATACCTGAGCTGTTATATTAATCAGAGGATTTATAATTTTTACAGAACTACATTATTCTAGTCCTAGTAGAGTTCCCTGCCACTTGTCTGAGAGAAAAAGAGCAAATAAGCAAACAGTACAAAAAAATAAGGAAGCGGTCATAGTGATGCAGTTGCTGTGGACAGAGGAAAAAAAAAATCAAAGAAGTGAAGGAACTTTGTTTGATCATCTTGGCTAGCTGTACATAATAGCAGTAGTTATACTTTCTTAAGTTTTGTTTGCTGTTTGCATATCAAGCCTCAGAATTTAGTATAATAGAAAATACAGGAAAAGAGAAGGAAAGATGTCAGGGACACAAACAATTCACTGGCTTAAGAAGGATGTATTTTAAAGAAACCTTTGAAATCAACATAGCTGCCACTGAACAAAACTGAAGTACTGATACTGTTTTTTTCTGGGGGAGGGTGTGTGTATCAAAGTAATGTTAACTACATAACTAAAGAGTGGAGTATATATTCAACTTCTAACAAAGAAAGAACCTTGTAAAAAACCCAAAGCAATTTCTTACAGTTATATTAGCTTACTTTTGGTGGTGGTGGTTTTGGTAGTAATCATACAGATTTCTGAAGTCCAGTTTCATTATGAGAAAATATTTTCTTTACACGGAAGTGTTTTAGTGTAATAAAGTTACATTACTCGGCAGCTTGATATTTCTGGCCATAGATTGGAAATAGTATATAGGTTATATTTAAAAACAAGGTGAGGGGAAACCCACCAACTTTCAACTTCTTATGGCTGGAAGCTGTGGAACTTCTCACAAGAAAAAATTGCAGCACTAAGATCACTGCCAAAATTGATGGTTTCTATATTCCTCCTTGACGAGATGGGAAGAATAATACTTCTAAGTCAGTTCTCTTTTAGGAAAAGGAGAAGTGGAAAAGTGAGAAAAGAGAGTGACAGAAGGCATGAATATACCAGTCAAATACATAGAATCTAAGGGTTTTTTTCCTTCTAGAAAATGCATGCACTTACCTTAATTGAAACCATACATTTCTAAATATGGCATCTAATGAATCTTTCTGAGTAAAACATTTAAGATAGCAGTATGCAGTAAGAAAACACGTTCTAATTTAGTAGCAGGCTTTCACACTATTTTATTAAATGTTAAGGTATTTTTAACTAAGTAATACTATTTAAAGTCCATTAAAAAAAAAGGAATAGTGAGGTTCCTTCTTCTCAGTAATTGCTATCCCAGTGCCAAATGCTTTTCAAACTGGAAATTATACTGCCAAAACGTTGACATAGGTCAATTTATGCTAAACCAGACCTATGCCATATTGTAGACTAAAATATAGACTTTCCTGTCATTTACTCTTCTGCAGCGTAAATTTTTAAAGTTTTGTTTTCTGAGACCTTTTTTTATCTGCTGCTAAATGCAATTCTTTAGGGAGGATTATTATTAGCATGTTGAAATGAAACTACCATTGGTAGGCAAAAATTTAATACAGAACTAGCACAGGGTAGCCTGGTATCAGGTTGGCTTCATTACTTTGCCAAGACGTGTTTTGATAAGGTCTGTCATGCTTTGGTCATGTGCACATAGCAACTAATGATAACACTCCGGTAGCATAATATTAATGTTTTAAAAAATAGTTCCTATTTAAGAGGGGAGAACTGTCACAGCACTCTCCAAACTACCAAGCTGCAACAAGGTCTTTTACCACCTCATACCAGCATACTTTTCATACAGTCCCACTACTACCTTCTGTTTCTCCCCCTCATCCAGGAGATGTATTTTCTCTTTGCTTCTTCCTCTCTCACCTTCTCTTCCTCAGCTGCTCTCTCTTCATTGGCTCTCAACCACTTCACTTAACCAGCCACAGCTGCAACTTATCTACATTGACCCACGCATCACCCCTGCAGCCAACCCACAGCTGTATATTATCAGTGCTAATTAACCCAGCTTCATTCCTCTACAGAGAACTACATCACTTGCATACTTCTTTAGCTCTATTTGAGAGTGAGTAAAATATGCTAAATTGCAAGTATGTATTTTTGATAAAATGGGTGGACAATTAGATAACCTTTCATCAGCAATAAATGATCTTATAAAGCCAACATTTCCCTAAGATTCCTGGGCATAAAGACTAGGTTCTCAATCACTGGAAGCTCCTGACAGGTAAATTTAGATAAAGACAGACATTTTCAGAAGCTTTATAGAGACTTTTATTGTTTCTGAGCAGGTAGTCTGCTAGACCTTTTTGAAGACTGTCCAGTAGTTTTGTTTCATGAAAACTGTACACTTCTGTTTTGAGTGTTGGTTTGGTTTAGCCATTATCTTCAGAAAGGGAGGGTAAAGCAAATGAGACTCTGCATCTGGTCTAGGGACAGGAGAGAAGTCTGCTTCACAGGGAAGACGATGGTGGAAAATTTCTAATAGAAGGTCAGGAGAAGGGATTAACAAGAAAGGAGGATTTATTCCATGAGTAGGGAGGGAATTCTTGACGAAGCTTCAGAATAAACTAGTATTTGGTCTCTACACACTGTGGCTATTGCCCTTGTGCTGACAAAGTACCACATTTTTGTCAGCACACATAACTGACAAATTGACCTGTGGGGATTTGTGTGTTTTTATGTTGCAGCTAAAGAGATACTAAAGACATTTATAAAATCAAATAAGAGTATCTGCTGAAATTTAGTTAAATTTAAATTATGTATATTTCTTGTCTCTCTTTTTTTTTGTGTGTTTTTATTTATTGATGTAATAATAAAGAAACGAAGATCTTTTAGGAAGTCTATATTTTTTTCTGTTTCTATCAGTGATAATTTTTTTTATGACCATGATAAGCTTTTCCAATCCTATGATCAGCTGTTGTGTGAAGTATAAGGGGCTATTGATCATAGTCCAAATCAAGATAATTCTAAAGATCTGTTAATAAACAATGTATTTCAATATAATCTTTTAGCTGCTTCAGTTCAGCACAAATTATGGTCTTCTGCATTTTAGTCTGAAATAATTTATTTTTAATAAGAATTCTGTATAAACTCAAAAAGTTTAATTTACTTTAAAACAGAATCTTTCCTATTCAGAAGTTTTTTAGCCCTCCCCCCCCCCCCCCCCCCCCCCGGGTTTCTGTTTGCTTATTTTATTGGGGTTCATTTCTGTAAAGAACAATGTAAAAATATAAAATATTCATTTTTGGGATGTGAAAATAAAACATACTGGCATTTTCAAATGGAGACATTTTATTGAGAAAGCAAAATATTTTGATATTTTCAAAATATTACCCCTGCTTTTTGCTGGGGATCTGCTGAAACTATTCACTGAATTTATCTTATTTCTTAGAACAAGTCCAATTAACTTCTGGCTTAGTAGGTGTACGATCTAAAAATCAGAAATGTAAGTATATATTTCTTTAATTATTAAAGCATAACAATATTTTCATGTTCTTATGTTTACCACTTCAATAGTACTTGCCAATCAGAAATATTTTTTCCACTTTTATGCATGCTAAATGTATCATATACGTTAAATTCAGTACACAAAAGATTGACATATTATTCTCAATCATAAAATAACTATATATTCAAATATCTCAAAGCCTAATTTAAATCACTTTCATGGTATTTTAATTCAGCTTTGAAACAGTTGTAAACTTTTAGAAAACATTTTTTTCAAGAAAAGAATGTAAAAGAAAAGGGGGCAAAAAGGCTTTCCATGAAGGGTGCAGAGGATCCCTGAGGGAGCCCATAGCACAGTGAAAGCAAGTTTGATCAACTTTACTACTAACAGAGAAGTACAACAATTTCTTTATTAATGTCATATGACTGCAATGTCTCCCCAGTTTATATTTATAACCTGATTTTATTATGTTTTAAAATTTCAGAATTAGCAAAATATTTAATCTCCCGATTCAATTAACGTTTAGCTTGTATGGAAGACAAAAATAGTAGGAATGTTAATAGGATGGCAAACTTAATATTGTTGTAGGCATATGAAATACATTGTAATATAATGCTTAATTTTTCAACAAAACTTTAACAAGACTTATTTAACGTAGCCTGATTTTTTAGCTTACCTGTATAATCTAGGATTATATAATACCTGTGGAGTATTAAGCTCATCATAAACCAGTGGAGTATAAACACTAAACCAGCACAGCACAGGCTGAGGTTGACATATGGAGTGTAGGCACCTTTCATAACTAGATGATTGTTTCTATTTTTAGCAAATAGGATTTAAGCACCTGTTTTGCTCCCTCATAATTTCAACATCTGTGGAAGATTTCTTGTGCTTTGTCATTCAGTAAAAGGCACTAGCAGCAGTCTCTGACTGCTTCATTTATCACTGTAACACTTGGTACTGCATTTTGAATTGATTGTTTCAAAGATGCAGCGTACTTCAAGTTCAGTAGGTAATTTTGTGTGTTGTCTGAAATGCCTTGCTTCATGGTAATAATAAAATCTTATTCTAAGGTATTTATCAAGGTCTAAATAATAAAACAGTTTGGAGTAGGCTTCAGCCTCTAAATTAAGATATATTCCTTTTTTCAACAGAGGCTGAAAACCCTGTAAAGTGTTCCTCTAAAGAGCATCTCAGTTGTTTGAACTGCAGTGGTTAATTTGCAACAGAAGTCAGGTTTTCTAAACTGCAAAGGAGAAACCTGTGCACTACAGCACTGACTGATAATAAAATTCTTAATATGTTCCCCCTTCATAAAAATGAAGGATTTCTTATAACTTAATTGACTTTGTTGTCTTTTTAAGCTTCTCTAGAGGTTGCTTTTTAAACCTTGAAAGTTTTGCCTACAGGCTCCTGCGAAGGAAACTGTTCTTTGTATATTACACACCACAGAAAAATATGTATTTTTTTGAAATGTATAAAGCAGTATTTTGTGCTGAAGTGAATATTTAGCAATATCATGCCAATAATAGTCCGAAGTGGGAGTATTTTACTGCCAAGAAGCTTTTGGATATGGGAATTTAAATTAATTAACCTTGAAAAAATCTATTTTAAAGTCTGTCATTAGTTCACAAGCCAATCATTATGATTTTCAAGGCTACGAAAACCTTATTCAGTCGGAAATTTGAAGGGGTTTGTGGGCTTGAGAAAAAGATGTATCCTTCTCACCCACTCCCCTTCATTGAGCCTTGGTCTTGTAAAAACTTGCATGCTTATGAGGCACTAGGTGTCTGCATGGTCCAAAAGTTAGTTTGCCAGTTTGAACTGCAAATACTTATCACCATAAAGAAGGATGCAGGAAAAAACTGACTCTTTTAAATGTTAAACTTATCTGTCCTATTTTAAATTGTATGTAATACTTACAAATATTAATATTATTTTTTTCTTTGAGAGCAGTTATTTGTTGATTTCTTTGGCTTTATGTTGGCGCTGGTAATATTTACTATGGAAGTCTCAAAGTTGTGTTGATTTTTTTTTTTTGAATAAACTTTCTTTCATTAGTAGCTCATTAACAAGCTATCACAGAGACAATCTTTGTCTATGCCTTATGATTCCTAAGAAAACAGAGACATGATAAAAGTTCCAGTACCAAGAAGCACTAATTTTTTTTCTTCAGTCAGGAACAGGCAGAGTAGCAGGTTTGAGTATATCTTTCCATACATTTTTCCTGACAGCAGGGTTCTTAAAGTTAATTCTGGGGTTAACCAGTACATAAACTTCAGACCCAGCTACAAGCATTAACAGATGAGAGTGAGTTCAAATGAAAATGTAATTGCTCAGTTTAACATGTAAGAAAATAGCTTAATTCAGAATAATGTCAAATTGTAGAGATACTGCAGTTTTCTTTTATTATTCTTTAATCCAAAACCCTAGGCATAGTTTTCTAGAAATAAAAAGAAGTAATAAAGTAGCTTTTTGATTGGCTGAATTATGTGTTAAAGATAAAATGCTTAAGTACTTTATAAGTCTATCCTACAGATACTGGAAAAGGCTGAATAAAAGGTAAGCTGCACTCTTTTTTTCCTTTTTCTTTTTTTGTCTAGAATCTTAGTATGGGACATGACATGTTATTTATGCTATATATAACTACAAAATTTTATGTAAGAGCAGCAAGTATAAAGGAGGTTTAGTGAAAAGTTTCTTCCTAACATTACTATTGCAAAAATGAGATTAGCACCAAAGAACAAAAATGTTTCCTACACTTGATAACTCTAATTTACCTGGGATTTCTGCAAAGAATCCTAGAATTTAATTTTCTGGCTTAAGTGAGTTCAAAACCTTCTGTGTTGAAGCAGTTAAGACAAGAAAAAAAAAAAATATATCCAGAAAAAAAAACATTCAGGCCAGCTTTTTTTTTTTTTTTTTTTTTTTTTTTTTCTCCCTGAAAATCTACATACCTGCACCAAGTTTAATATGTTGACCCCAAAACCTTTTTTCTGTTGAGAAAAGTGTGTTTTCCCTGCCAGTAAGGACATAAAAATTCTCAAGTATAAGCTCTAAGGTAACATGAAAAAAAAAAAAAAGCATCCTTGAGAAATACTTAACTTTCAAAAACAAATCTGAAAAAACAAAACTTGGACAATGAAATCGTGAAACAAAAATCTCACTAATTTTTAAATGGTGTTACTTCAATTACATTATAATATTAGCAGAAAAACTCTGAATCTTTTGAATTTTTGCTATACAAAACACATTTTTTTGTCTTATTCTAGATTTGTATTATATCCACTCTCATACCTTCTATTTCACAATTACACTGAAAGATATGTTCCTTTCTTTTCCAGATCTTTTCCCAGTTGCTTTTTTCAGTCTTTTTTGTGTTCACAGTTTAATTTAGGTACATTCATTATCTTTCTTTTTCTTGTTCTTTCTTTTCTTGTATCTCTATAGACTATCTGAAATCTCTACATTATATAGGTTATTGTAACAGTGCACCATTAGATTAGCTTTGTTTATTACAGCACAAGCTTCCTAGAGCTCTGACGTTTTCCTGTAAATTAAGGCACAACACATATGGTTCATATACTTGGATTTTTCTGTTGCCTCCTGTCTGGAAGCTATGACCAAACAATTTTTCAATGATAGGTTTATTTGTTCTAGTTGTTTTCTTTGCATTTAATGTGGATGTAACAAAGAGCTACAGGAAAAGTATGATAAAAGACTTAGATATTAACCACCTTTGAAACTCCCTGATCCTCCTCATATACATTCACATTCAGGAACAACAGACTGACTCTCTATGGAATCCAGGCAGTAACTATGACATTCCAAAACCTATCGAAACCAAAACAATGTTCTCTAATCTGAGTGTATTACTGGAATGGTCAATAACCTTGTTTTACCTTACCATAAATTCCTTAAAAGAGAAATAGTGGTTTTGCGAGAATGTGGTTAGCGTTAATACTATGAGTTTAAACTTTTTATCAACCCTTATTTTATATATCAAAAAAAGATGGAGTCTTCATGTATATACTTCTCTGTTTTTTTTGTATTTTTTTTCTGTTTTCTAACATAATACAATTTTGGTTAATGAAAATTTCTAGTGGAAAGCTTTAGCCTTTTTCCTCTTTTCAGCTGCACATTGGGTGCTCACCTGTTTTGTATTATTGGTTTCTTTCATCCCAAGAAGGAAAAAACTAGTCACTTGCTAACACTGTAAACTCACCAGTCCTTCAGAATGATTCCATATTTCAGCTTTCTCATTTTTAAATGAAAAATAGCCCCAAAACCTGCAAGACCTACAAAACCAATCTTTACACCAAAACATTATTTATTTAACTTTATCTAACTGTAAGGACCTAAGGCTTGAATATGCATGTTTTACTTAGCCGAGCAGAGAGGCAAACTAAAGGAAAGACCACCCACAGTCCCATGAGTTGACTGATCTTTCTCTACAGCTCAGATCTGAGACATTTTATAGAATCTTTTTACTGGATTTTTTTTCTTCTGTGAGCAAAACAAGCAGAAAGGGACAAGGAGGGAATGAATGACACACTTGTCCTTGAGAAAGAGTAGGAGGAAGGCACAGATCTGAAGCTTCAGAACAGCTTCATTGCCCTGGTATAGGACGAGGGAAGAAGATTCCATCTAGGGTGGCATCAGAACCAACCAAGCCTTAAATAGAAGCCAAAATCAAGAGAAAGCAGCAGGTAGTGGTAGATGGAGATGCCTTCCTGTGGGAAATGGAGGTCACATTTGCCAGTTCAACTTGCTGTCTAAGGAGACTTGTTGCTTGCCAGAGGCTCAGATACCACATGGAGAGACTGCCAAGGCTTGTCCAGCCCTTGGACTATTATCTGCAGCTGCTCATCCATGTGGGCACCAGTGGTACTGTGAGGCAAGATGACAACCATATCAAGAGTGGCTTCACATCTCTGGGAGTGAGGGTAAAGGCCATGGGAGCTCACACAGTTTCTTCTTAATCCTGTTAGTGAAAGGGAAAGGCTTGGCTGGGAGCAGATGGGTACTGCAGGTCAATAACTGGTTGCACAGCTGGTGTCATACAGAGGTTTGGCTTTTATGTCACCTGACCCTTTTTGAAGATTGAGGACTGCTGGACAGACCTAGGTTTTAGGGCCCAAAAGTGAAAGGAAGTAGGAGCGGAGGAAAAAGGAAATAAATAAGTGCCCCTATTCTCATATCCTGTAGTTTTAAAATTAAAATTTATTGATAATTTCCAAAAGAGCACATTTTCCTGTTTCATCAGAAAATGTATGTCCCAAAACAAATATACCTTTTGTATACCATTCAATTTATACCTTTCCCCTTTTCCTTTGCCCCCTTTCTCACATATCCGATTCAGAGACATAGTCTTCCAATAAATATCTCAACAAAAAGTGTGTATTATGTGTCTTATAAAGATTCAAGGACAGTATCACAATTTACCCTTGATGAACAGTGAGAAAGTCATATGTATTGGTAATTAGTGAAGATTCTTCTTCTTGGGTATATGGTAATCATAACTGCCTAAGGCTGGATGGTGTGTTGATAATGATAGGAATGTGCTACAAGAAGAGAAGCACAAACATGAGAAAGAATGCAGATTTAGAGAACTGTAACAACATGAAAGAAAGTACATGTTTTCACCATTTGACAAGAGCACATATTCTTTTTTAACCTTGTCTAACTCACTTTTTTTGTTAATTTTCTGGAGAAGCGTGTCTGGGGATAAAGGGGTTGCACCCCACTCAAGGCTGCATCGTTCAACTTGTAAGTCCTACTCAGGATATCATGGTATTGTCCATTTCATACATATTTAACATGAACAGTGCACAAGCCATTTAAAGTTAATATATCTTTCCTCCTATTTCTACATATGCTACTCCCCTGCCCCCCCCCCCAAAGAAAAAAAAAAAAAAAAAATACAAATTAAAAAAAAAAAAAGAAAAGAAAAATCTCTCCACAGGACCTGTCAACAACAAAATGCCTTGTGGGCTTTCAATTGTAGAGGCACTGGCATTGGTGTTTCAAAAAAATATTGATGCTTAAAAGTAATGAGGACAAGAAAGCAGTGGGTGTGAGTACTTATCACAGAACTGATTTGCTGTAACCCTAGGATCTGCACAAACTACAATATATATTCGTAAAATGGACAAATTCATTTAACAAGTAAAGATAAATGATCATTTAAAAATTGACCGAGCTACCAGAATCAAAGGGTAGTGATCAATGGCTTGACATAATCAGTGACCTGTAACAAATGGAATACTTCAAGGGTCAATGCTGGAACCAATAGTGTTAAATATCTTAAATCAATGATCTGGATGATAACACCCTCAGCAAATACGAGGATATTAATATATGAAGGGAGTGTCTGATATACCGAATGTCAGAGCCATAGTTCAGAGTGACCTGAAGAGAGCTCACAATGGAGTCAACAGAAATCTATTGAATTTCAGCAAGTAGAACGTCAGGCTTCTGCATTTGGACAAAATAAATACTATGGAGCAGCACAGGTTAGAATACCAACTGGCTAAATAACTGTGTACCATGCCCTTGTAGGTATTATTTCCCATTATCACCTCTTGTTTCCAGTTCCTTGAAATTTAGAGACAATGTCAATGAATGGTGCAACCTTTGTGTATTCCTCCTGGAAAAAGTTGTAGGGAACTTCCAGGAGCAGAACTAGCTCTGGACAAAATAAGTCAACAACATCCTGAAGCTTATGTTGCTTTTTTGGTTCTACAGAATTGGAAATATGTATGATACCACAACTGATGGCTCATACACATCTCCACCACTTCTTAGAGGAGATGCTGACCTACGCTGGGCTTGGGGGAATTTCACAGAATTCTTATTAAAATACAAATTCCTGCATCTCTAACACCAGAAGCCTGATTCAAAGACCACTGAAAGCAATGTACAAGGAACTGGAGTGAATTATACTCTTAGTGTCAGTTCATTATTTATATACATAGAATGGTCAGTAAATCTGTAGCAGTAGCAAGAAATTGTATACATGTATATTCATATGCACAAGGGTGAATGCTCAGAAATTTACTGAGGAACTACAATATGAAATCAAAATAATCAGATTACACCTATATGGCATCTCAGAAGTAGAACAGTAAACACAGGACCTTTAGTGGAAATATTTCTTGTGAGTTCCTAATCTGAATGAGTCTTAGCCTTTTAGTTGAGTGATAGAGAATATTGTTCTGAAGAGATGAAGAGGGCTGGTGATTGATGTGCACTGACCTGTATGAATGGATTGGATCAGGAAAGCAAGCAAATTGTTTTCTAGTATAACTAAACCTCAGTCATATATCTAGTAATGTGTAAGCTGTAATTCATGATGGGCAACTCCATCCATAGTTTCTTAAAAAAAAATTGGAAGTCACAAGGAAAAGTTAACTGAACAGAAAGTTCCCAGTGTGACACTGATCAAACGGGCTAATATATTGCATAGACAGGGCAATACATCAGTACAGTGATTACATAATCTGTATATATTTTTAATGTTTAATATGGTGGAATATCTGTGGCTAACACAAAGGAATAATGTGAGAAAGTAAGAGAGAGTTTTAGACAGAGGCACAGAACTGAAGATCAACTCTTGAAGTGGTGACAAAATCATGGGAACCATTAGGCAAAATTAATTGGTGGAGGAAAACCATGACTGGTATAGGCTACATTTGTTTTAATAAATATTTTGGCACAGAAGTGGTCTATTGGTCAGTCAAAGTTGATGCTGGGGCTCATTTTATTTTCATCATATGCTGTTTGGAAGACTTCACTTCAAATTAGGCTTAATTTAGTCTCCTGGGTGTAAAGTCCCCACTATACACGTAGTTCAAAGCTTTCTGAAGAACTATACTCACAAATCTGTGCTTCCTTGAGTGTGGGCTTTTTGGGCAACCTCCTTGGACACATCATGCTATTTGTTCCTGTTTCCTGAAGATGATGACAGCAGATCAAAAGACATGTCAGGTGCCCCCCCACCACCATTGCCTGTATAAAGATTAATGTATAGAAACGTTAATTCTGGTTCTGTGAAATTTTCAAGTGCCACTATGTGCCTGCTGCCTTTTTCATCTTCCCACTGAGTTTGGCAGTGTTCAGCATGAGGCACCCTAGACAGGGTATGGGAGATTTAATCCTGAGCCCACAGTCAATATTTTTGCTTGGAAAGGAACAGGGAAATTTCTGACCCTAAGTTCTCGGGACACCTTCTTTCCCGGAACACAGCAGATGGGCGATTTAAATAAGGCTCACTCATGACTTTGCTTTCCATGGTTTACTCTGTTGTGGGAATAGAAGAGTAGAGTTTGGAGGGAATCTACCCACCCATAAGGTGTTGAAGCTAGGCTATATGTGAATACAGAAACTGCAAGGGCTATCACTCAAATGTTTTGCCAGTCCTTGTGTATGACTGAGGTATATATGAAAACATGACAGGTTTCAAAGGAAGGGCTAATACCTTCCTGAACTAAGACTCAAAGGAGAAACTGGTGCTTTCTTCCTGGGCTAGGACAACAATATCTGTGACATCTTAGTGTCATTCTGCATTGCAGTGGATGTTGCGTGCCCCTGTGCCACTGCAGCATGAGACTCTCATCTGACAGAGGTAAATATACAAATGGTGAAGGAAAAGAAGTAAAATGGTGTTAAAGTTACTAAAATCAAGAACAGGGGCAAAAACTGGGATAAAGATGTGGGGTTTACATGGCCAAAATCAACATCATCCTGTTACCCAACATAATCCCCTAGCGACTAACACTAAAAATTCTGGCCAATATGGTCTAACTTAAGGGACAAACAACAACTGCAGTGGTGGTAAGAATGAAAGAATCCCTAGCAATCACCACATTTTACAGATCCAGCAGCCTTCCATGCTCTCCCAGGAGATCTGGGCATCCAAAGCACTTGGATAGAGCAGCTTTGTAGTATGGGACTGCATATTAGCTGATCAGGTTGATATCTATTTCTTCCTATAGCTGGCCCAGTATTGTTACCCAGAAGCACAGTTTGGCAGCTCTGGAGGGAAGACCTCCTTCTGGAGCAGCCACAACTGGAACCTATACAGTGCATCCTGTTCCTGAGTTTCTGTCTGGTCTCTAGGGGAACCCAGAGCTATAGATCCTGATGAACATTCTGGATGACACTTATGATGACAGGCTAAATGGTCCCACTTCTCTCTGTCTTCTCCTCTGTCCAAATTGCCACCTAGGCACTAGGCCTTTGCAATATCTGATTCAGGATGGCTTTTCTAGTGCAAACTGCCTTGTTTCTCTGGTAACACAGAGACAAATCAGCAGAGAGGACATGGATGCTGCAAAACCTCTTCATCAGAGGAGAGCCGAAGAACAAGCCTATCAGTCCTTAAGTATCTGTGAAGGTACAACACTTCAGCTTTCTGCCTGGCATCATCTTTCCCACAGATCACAGCTTCTGGAGAACACAGTTTCTGCACATCATAGACCTGTTTTTGTCCTGATGGACTCCCATGAGGGATGGCTGAAAATAAGCCCTGAATAGAATACATAGACAAGGAAGGATGAGCCGTCCCTTAAAGAGTTGAGGGCTGGAGCTGACAGCTCATATGAAGGCATTTGGTGTCTATTATCAAGAAAAGAACTTTCTGGTGTCTGAGAATTTTTTGAAGGTTCAAGCACACTCTCATGATAGATGTGAAGTACTTTGACACTCATTGAGTTGAGGCATTTATTGGTTTAATTTCCTCTGGATGGATTCCAGTGTGTGTGTTCTGAAGCTGCTTTGAGAACTAACCCAACACATAAGTGGAGACAACCAAGGAATTTTCATCAAAACCTCATTACTGCTCCCATTCAGACTGCAAATGCAGACATAACCTTAGACAACTAATTTAATTTTGGAACTCTTAATACTTGTCTTCTAGTCTCTAGACTGCCCTTGTCTTTCTTTCCCTAGCTTTTCTGTCTACTGCTGTGAAGTATATAAATGATGTTTTAGTTTGTGGATGTGGTAGGTTGCTTGTTTATTTTAAAGGTGGTTAGACTTCATGCAGTGAGATCCTAAGATCAGGGCTTTGGGAAATACATAAAAACTGTGATATCAGGCTAACTTCTGTAGCAAATAAATTGAGTCTTTTGGAGAAACATCATATCCTTTGAACTACCTCATTCTTCTTGTGCTCTGCTGATTGATGGCTTTATCGATTTACGATAAATGTAATTAAGCAAATGGTAGGTATTTGGTTAAAAAGTAAAATGGCTTCTGAAGACAAAACAAACAGCAGAAAAACAAAACAAAACAAAACCCACAGAAAAAGAAAGAAAAACCCTAAGAGAACCCACTTTGTTAGCTTTAACTGTTTCAGGGGGTTGTTAATTTGTTTGTTTGAATGCTGAGGGTAAATAAGCTTTTCCTGTTGTGCAGGTACTGCAAGCATATGTACCTGTACTAAATGAAGATAAGGTAGAAGGAAGAAATCAGAAATAGTCAGGATGTAAATTAAGTCTGCCTTTGGGCATGGTTAGATATGCAAATCAAGCAATAAAATATTACAAAGGTTTTTGTTAAGTGCTTCTTAAAATAAAAAATGGTGGACTATTTTGTAAGGGTCAGTTCTGAATGAGGCATTTGAGCACAGAAGTTTACTACATTTCCAAAACTGAGGAATCTGGTTGTTTTGGGTTGGGGTCTTTTTTTTATACTTCCTTCAAAAAAACACATTTCAATTTCCATTTGCTTTTATTGAAAAAGCAAACATATTTGAAAGGGTGAAGTTTAACAGCAAATTGGTCTTTCATCTATTTTACATTTTAGAATAATATAATTCTTGAAAAATATATATTATAATTCCATCCTAACTTCCTTACATATAGAATTGGGTTTGCATGGCAAGGTTTTGGTAGCAGGGGGACTTATAGGAGTGGCTTCTGTGAGAAGCTGCTAGAAGCTTCCGATGTGTTAGAGCCAATGCCACCCAGCTCGAAGATGGACCCACTGCTTGCCAAGACTGAGCACATCAGTGACGCCTCTGTGATAACATGTTTAAGAAGGGGGGAAAAAACACCTGTGCAACTGAAGCCAAAGAGATGAGTGTGAAAAACATGAGAATAACTCTGCAAACAGCGAGGTCTGTGAAGGAGGGGGAAAAGGTGATTCCAGGTGCCAGAGCAGAGATTCCCCTGCAGCCAGTGGTGATGACCATGGTGAGGCAGGCTGTCCCCCTCAGCCCATGGAGGTGAACAGTGGAGCAGAAACCCACCTGCAGCCCATGCAGGACCCCATGCCAGAGCAGGTAGCTGCCCAAAGGAGGCTGTAATCTCATGGGAAGCCCATGTTGAAGCAAGGTCCTGGCCAGACCTGCAGAGAAGCTCACCTGGAACAGTCTGTTCCTAAAGGATTGCATCCTGTGGAAAGGACCCACGCTGGAGCAGTTCATGAACCACAACCTGAAGGAAGGACTCACAGTGGAGAAGTTTATGGAGGACTGTCTCCTGTGGAAGGGGGCCCACACTGGAGCAGGGGAAGAGTGTGAGGAGTCCTCCCCTGAGGAGGAAGGAGTGGCAGAAAAACCATGATGCACTGACCACAAGACCCTTTCCTTATCCCCCTGTGCCACTTGGGGGCAGGAGTTAGAGAATTCAAGAGTGAAGTTGACCCCAAGAAGAAGGTATGGGTGGGTGGAAAGTGGTTTTAAGAATTAGCTTTATTTCTCATTATCCTACTTTGATTTGATTCATAACAAACTAAACTAATTTCTCCAGGTCAAGTCATTTTTGCCCATGATGGTAACTGGTGAGTGATCTTCCCTGTCCTTATCTTGACCACAAGCCTTTTGTTATATTTTCTCTCCCCTGTCTAGCTGACAAGGGGAAGTGATGGAGCAACTTTGCTGGGCACCTGGACTCCAGCCAGGGTCAACCTGCCACACAGATTGCGACGCACTTACTGCACACAATCAGATTCATTACACTTTGAGGTGAAGGGGTAAATATAACAATAAACAAGACAGTGCTGTGTATTGAACAAATTTGAAGAATCACCTCTATTGAAAAGAATTTTAAAAGCTTTAGAGCTTTACAGTGACAGACCTCATAGGCCACACAGCCTGTGTGAAATTGGATTCCATGTGATTATTTCTGGGCAATAATTCAGAGCAAATAACATCAAGAAAGGTTTGCATAAATCCTGACAGAAAAAGTGGATTTAAATCAAACTAATAGGTTGCAAAACATATGATATATACTTTGTACTGTGCCTTGGAGACACATGGCCAAATCCATATTCAAAAAGTAAAAACAAACCAGAGTGATTTGAGGAATAAATTACTTGTCATCATGATCTTTAAAAATGCCAGAATTTAATGCAAAAGTATAATCCTAACATTTATTGCAGCAAAAATAAATGTCAACATATTAGACTTAACCGGCTAAGCCTTGTGGTAGCATTTCTACAAAGTGAAAGGAACATGACAAGTTGTATTTCACATTTATTAGAATAAGGTTTGGTCTTCTTTATCATAAGCAGTAGATTTAAACACTTTATTTTAATTTACTTCGCATTATTGAGAAAAACATTGACTCAGATAAGAAGTGGAATACCATATACACTTTTCTCTGAAGCAATCAATCAATTTTAGAAGCTAAATATGTAATATGACAACACTAGAGCTTTGCAGTAGAATACATAATGTAACATAAAATGCTTGTGACATATCATAGACACTACTTAGAAACATATCTGGTATATCTAGAACATTGTAAAAGTTATGGTCTACTATTGGTTATAACAGATAACTTCATAAATTTAAGTACATATTACTGTACAGAAGGACTATAAATGAAAGCATCTTTTGACTACAGCTAGTACGTATTCAGAGAAAATAATTGTTCTAATACCTTCTTAAACTTTGGTATTGTGTAACACTTGTATGTATGCATTTCCTTGCCTTTCATTACTTACAACATTATTTCTGCTTTGCAAAGTATGTTTTTACACGCTATCTTTCCATTACTAACATAATTACACATATGAAAGACTAGAATTTTTTTAAGACTTGTCTTCATAGGAAACAATCCAAATTTCTTGGAAATGAATACAATTCTTCCTGTTATAATAGTGGCAGCATAGCTTTCAAGGGTTTTTAAGTTCTCGTTTGTTGCCTCACAGAGTTAAAATGTTTAGATCATTTTCTTTTAGACAAAAAATAATATTTACGTAAGTCTTTTATCTAGAGTAATTAACATAGATACTAAAACATCAGTATCATAACTGCATTAAATATTTATATGAAATAATATCGTAAAAAAGGGTTGTAATTGAAATTTTAAAAATATGTTAAATAAATGTATTTGCATTTGCAAAATTTAAGCACTTAGAAATTAGGAGATGACAGATTTGTACTTCTTCATGCAATATTACTGCAACCTCTGTGTTTTCTATCTGACAATGACAGAGGTAGTTATCTCTTTAAGACAAAAAGTACACAAAGAACCAAGTATGTCATCAAGTAATTGAACAAAAGCATACAAGGCTATCAGAATACAATATATTTATCTATATGTGAATTACTATTTAGTACAAACATTTCATTTTCAGCCTTAAAAGTTATTTATGCACTGATACATAACAATATACATAGATAGCATCTCCTAGTTTTGCTTCATGTTTTCTTTCAATAACACATTTTTTAATTGTTTTTGAAAAGACAAAGGCAGAAACAAATATTACACCTGATAATCTCCCCATGATTCAGGGAAGATTATGTACAATACATAAAAGAACCTATGGCAATTTCCCATCGTTCTTGCTCTAGGAGTGGCAGCTAAACAATGCTACATGTACCAGAGCTGCCAAGAGCCAGTGCAGTGTCTGGCTAGTGTTGCTGCTGGAACTTCCTGTGAAACCTAGCCCAAGAACTGGGAAACCTAACTGATTTACCGGAGTAGATGAAAAAGGAAAGGCTAGGGAGAGGAAAGAAAATGCTGGAAATAACATGAAGTGGTCTGTAGCGATGTAGATGAGCCAGGTAGGGGGGGTAAAGAGTGGTAACTGGTGCTATTTAGCAAACCTAATAGGAACAGCTAGTAGAAATCAACAAAGGGCCAGTTTTCTAGCAAGCACATTAAAAAGATTTTACCTCAGGTAAGACTAAGATCATATGAGAAGATCAGAAAGGATCCAAAACTGACTCGAAAGGCTTCTTTTTTCCCTTTTATTAGTATCAACTACAAACATTCATCCCAATCTTTTCATGAAATAAACTAAGTATTTTTAATTTTCACCTAGTTTTCTGACAAATAGAAGCTTGGTTAGTAAGAGGTATGAGTAGGCTAACTTGGCTTGAAAGAGTTGTCCATTGAACTGGATATTTTCATTATCCTATGCAGGAGCTGAGTCAAGCTTTATCCTTTCTGGTACTTACAGGCAGAAAAGGCTGGTGCAAACTAAGTGCTAGGTCTAGTGGAAAGCTTTACAACTTCTGAAAGTGTTTATTTTTGAGGAGATTGTCATACAGATCATCTCCTAACACAGCTTTGGCATTTGGCATCAGCTTTGGCTCTCAGGTGTTTTAATGGATTTCACTCCCAGTAAATCTTTCCCTTGGAATGCAGCTGCTAAAATGGACACTATTACTGACACATTACATCCTTTTTTCTTTGTGGGGGGCTTTAACACTCTTATATGTAAGTACCTCCCTCCTACTATAAATTTATTTCACCATTTATACTTATGACAGATGATAGGTGCATACGACCAGTAAAAGTCCATCTCCTAAAGACATTAAAAACCTAAGTTCTGGCACATTGTTCACATAAGTGACTATATGACACAAAAGTGTATGCTATATACTCCATATATTAGTAAGGTAAAGAGATGAGTAATCTTTCCTGTGAATGACAAAATGTGCAATTACACATTTAACTCTGAAATATGTGCTGTTAAAATGAGCTGCAGCATATATGGATAATTGTATTTAAATTTGAAACTGGTTAACACTTTTGATAATAAATAAGCATCCCAAAATGTCTGTTTTGTATAAATAATAAGAATGACAAAAAATCCAATTGCATACATTAAACATATGCTCCAATGGAAAGAGTGTCAATTTATTATAATGTGCTTTTTTAAAGGAAACCAAACTTCTGTTTTCAGTGGAGTCTTATTTCCATATAGCTTTTATGTTATTGAATTTACAGATACATAAAGACACTTACAGACCTGAAACTAGTAGTCGCTTTAAAATGTTTTAAAATTTCTAAAGAAAAAAACTATTGAGATTCTGACATATGACGAACTACATATACCTCTGATCATATACTCTTGCAGGTTACATGAAAAATTCTCCTTTCTTTTCCTGTCCAAAAAATCCCCATTGTATTTTCATCTGCTCATAAAACATTCACTAAAGCAAACAGTGTTCAGGTAGTAATATTCTATTTTATGTTTCCTCTGCTTTGTAAAGAAGCTTTTTTAATTTTGATTTATGTTTCATTGCCCCCTGCTGTTTGATAAAGTACTATTTTTTTTTTAAGAGTCAACATCTCAGTCTACGTTATTAATGAAAAAGGAGTTGGACTTGAAATCATCTTCTTTTGTTATGGTCTCAGATTCAATATGGGTTTTTTTCACCTGAAAAACTGAAGTATTCAGATAATGCAGTAAATGCAATTGAACTATTATGGCAATGCTGCAAAATGAAAAAATGTTTTCAAGTGCCATTTCCTGACTTCCACAGAATATTGAGAAAATATAATATTGTTTTCATATATCGTATCTCTTCCTTTTATTATTACTGTCTTGGCATACAGAACACCTCATGTGAAAAAAGACCTTTCCTTACATATGCAGATCTATTAACCCCCACTCATAGAGAAGGATTTTCAGTTGCTTGATGAAACTGTTCACTTAGATCTGCTCATCGCCTACCTCAACAGAGTTCTTTTGTGTTTTTCAAAATATTTACCTAGAGAAAGCTGAAGACATTAGTGGTGTTCATTTTTCCTTCTGGAAGTTATGCAGAATTTTTGCCCAAGCCATACTTGTCCATATAGAGAAAAATACCAACAAGATCTCTCCAGTAGTACCATGATGTTACAAACCTGGGTATGGCAGATATTGACTGTGTTCGCCAGCAAAAAGTCTGGATACCCTATGAATTCTTTCATTTTTTAGTAGGTTTCTTTCATGCTAGAGAAGTATTAGCTGTATAAGAACAAAATATGTTTGGAATGAATGAGATACATAAGTAATGACAGCCAAAGCTTGGCACAAGTTTCCAGAAGTCACAAAATCACATTAGTATCAACAAAATTGTGGGACTGTATTGAAAGTTGTGGGATGACTTTAAAAAATTACTTTGGAAATGTTACTTGGGATTATTTGTCTTGGTTTTTTCAGGCTTCTGTACTTCAGCTTTTCTCTGCAAAAATAATGTCTCGCACCTTAAAAGAAACAAAGATTAAAATTATAATTTTTAATCCAAATGCACAGATATTTCATAAGACTATTGGAGCCCATGCAGAACAGTGGCATTTGTACTGTTGCCACTACACACATTGGGTAAGTCTACCTACATGAAGGGTAGACTGAAGACTGGCTTATCTTGGTTAATGAGCTAGCCTGAATTAAAAAAAATCTGGTATCTGGCTATATGAAACAGAGATAGCATGTCTTAACCCCCTTTCATCAAGATATTTTCTTCATGATTGTCAGAGGCAAACTGAAAACGTAGGCAATTAATTAGCTCAGATGATTTGGATGACTTAATCATTTGTATGAGCCCTGAAGCTGCTCAGTAAATATCCACAGTTTATAAGGTAGTACAGAGCTGGTAGACTTGAGCCAGATCAGATGCTGTGTAGATGTATTACATCAGTACAGATGCACAGCTCTATACAAGCTAATTGGGAGTAGTCCCTGCTTAAGGAAAGAAGTGGCTACAGACGGAGCCACAAATGAGTTTTTCTGCTTCTCAGCAAACCAGAATCACAAGTGCTTTATTTGGAACAGAGTGAATGCCTCTATCTGTCTACATCACAAAAGATTGAGGAAATAAATTGATTGCACAAAGAATTACTTCCAAATTACCAAACGGCAGAAATATTACTTGAAAAAATATTTTTTTGTGGATTTTAGTAAGGCTTTTGATACTGTCTCTCACAGCACTGTTCTGGAAAAGTTGTCCAGCTGTGGGATGAATGGGTTCACAATGTGCTGGGCGAAGACCTGGCTGAATGGCAGGGCTCAAATGATTGTAGTGAATGGGGCTATATCTGACTGGTGACCTGTCACCGGCAGTGTTCCTTGGGGTTCTATTCTAGGGCTAGTTCTTTTCAATATTTTTATCAGTGTTCCCGATGCAGGAGTCAAATGCACCATTAGTGAATTTGCTGATGAGGAGAGGAGTGGCTGGACAGCAGCCCTGCAGAAAGGGAGCTGGGGGCACTGGTTACCATCAGGCTCAATATGGGTCAGCAGTGTGCCCAGGCAGCCAAGAGGGCAAACTGCATTCTGGAGTGCATCACACACAGTTTAAACAGCTGGTCAAAAGAATCGATTATCCCATATTCAGTGTTGGTGTGGCCTCACCTTGAGTACTGTGTGCAGTTCTATGGCCCAAAATTTAAGAAGATTGTGAAGGTCCTTGAATGCCCAGGGGAGGACAACAAAGCTGGTGAAAGGGCTGGTAGGAACATCCTATGAGGAGTAGCTGAGGACTTCATATTTGTCTAGTTTGGAGAAAAGGATGCTGAGAGCAGACCTCATTGCTCTCTACAGCTTCCTGAGGATGGGAAGTCAAGAGGCAGGTGCTGGTCTCTTCTCCCTGAGATTCAGGGATAGGACATGCGGGAATGGTTCCAAGCTTCACCAAGGAAAGTTTAGACTGGACATTAGGAAGAATTTGTTTACTGAGAAGGTGTGCAAACACTCGAAAAGGCTTCCTAGAGAGGCGGTTGATGCCCCAAGCCTGTCAGTGTTTAAGAGGCATTTGGACAATGTCATTAATAATTTTTAGCTTTAACTTTTGGTCAGCCCTGAAATGGTCAGGTAGTTGGACTAGGTGATAGTTGTAGGTCCCTTCCAACTGAAATATTGTATTGTATTGTATTCTGTTCTATGCCTGGTCTGAAAAAAAAGGAAAAGGAGGTCAAGGGAAACAACAGGACACAGAAAGCCTCTAAAAGAGAATGAGAGGATGAAATAGGTTTGAAGGAGAAAAAAAGAGGATTCAGGCTGATGGAAGACTACAAGGCCATGTTTTAATGGAGGAATGTATAAGGAAAATAAACTTTGGAAAAATAGGAAAGAGACAGTAGAAATTTGTTAGAGAAAGGAAAAAGAGAAATGTGTACAGAACAGAAGCATTTACATCCTTAGGAGTACAGAAATAAATTGTAGCCCATAATCTAGAGCTCAAACCCTTGATAATAGTGCTATTATGAATATATGAGTCTATATCTTGCTCTTCCTTGTAACACACCAATCCACACATGTATCCACATATTTCAGTTTGGTTTGCAAACATACCCCACTGGATCCAAACTTCATATCCATAAAATATGAAAATACATATTTCCTTACCCAGAAATTCCTTTCACAATTTTTGGTCTAGTTTTGCTAGAGTGTTGTTCTGATTTTCCTGCCATAGACCACAGCATGTTATTATTTTTTCTAATGTTTGTTTAAAATATCTTGATAGTATAACCAACTAAGAGTTTGTTTGCAGTCTTGTCAGAAGAGGTAGTTGGTTGCAGAGCTGGAAAGGACAAATTATCTTTTTTATTTATAAAGAAAGCTTTAGCATGTTATTACAAACCAATGGTATTACTGGTTTTTTCCTTAACATTCTGGATGCAGCATTTATTGTTTTGACATTTATTGACTCTTGTTTTAGAGTTCTGGAATCCATTTATGCAAGTATTTAGTGGCATAGCTATTGGCATTAGAAACTTAACTAATTTACTTAAAGGCTTCCTTTTGGCTTATTTGTAAGTTACACATAAGCATCATGCTACACAGCCTAAGATAGACCCTAAAATGTGCATTTCCACATTTGGGATAATTTTTTAGTGAGTGTTCTTCCTTAGTAAATCTATGACATATTGCTTTAATTTTCCATCCTGTTCTTTGCCTTTTTCTGAAGCAACCGTAACTGAATTGCATTACAGCATAACAAAACATTCTGTCTGTTAATGGAAGTTTCTCCTCTGTTTTCAAAACTGCAATGAACACTGAATGTGTTTCTGGAACACAGAAAACAGAAATGATCAACAAAACATTCCTAAGACATGAAAAAAATTAAAAAAAAAATTCAAACCTATCTATAAAAAGAAAAAAATCACTTAAAAAGTAATGGAAACCCCTTGAATCTTGCTTTTCAGTGAAACTAAGGAATTGCACATAAAGCCTTTGTTAAGACCATAGAATTATAGACCACTTCCTTGTGAAGAAACCTGATTTTGAAATATTAAAATCTAAACCACTTCCAAATTGTTTCTATAGTCTAGGTCTTCTCAAGCTTTGTGATGCCATGTTCCCACATCTGCTGAAATACAATTTAGCAGTCTAATATAATCCTTGGTAAGCTCATCTCCTACAAGTATGAAGTAGCCAAGTTAAATTTAAGGAAGTCCATGATCATTATTGTTTTACGAGGTTTCTGGTAAAAAACAGCAAGACATTTGTTTTTGTAAATCTTTCACAACATTTTAGAAATATGTGTTCTGTCTGGTTTTCTTCCTAACTATGTGACAGCTTTCCTGAAAACTATTTTCTTAGGAAATGCCTATTCATGCCATTTTAACATCCCAGTCTTTCTTTTTTCTTTCTCTTAAGGCTCTGTGCCTTTAAGAGTTGTCTATCTTTTTGGCTTTCCATACTAACTTGCTGCTATTGTTTCTACTCATTCTACCTTACAGTACAAGCATCAGAGATCATTCACTTCAACCATTATATAGAAACTAAATATTAGGTAAAATATGTTTCAAATCTGAAGCTAAACTGTGTGGAGACTTGGTGTCAGCTCTGGATGGTTTACAGTACCATAAAGACTACTGGTTAGTTGTGTAGATACAAAGAATTCTAAACAACAGCCTTTTTTTGACAGTAGTTGCAAATTTTCATATTCTTTAACAAAGCCAGCTGAATGAAGTTGAAAAGCTTCTCAGTTTCTACAGAAATGGAAGAAGTAATCAGTATAACTGCTTCATCAGTGGTTTCATTTCTTTCAGCCACATTCTGCTTTCTTGCAATACAGATGAGGTCTGGTAATCTTCCCTGACAATGGCAATTGTTCCAGCGTATTGCGTTGCTTGTAGAAACAATAACAAAAACTGTTTCTATAATGTAATATGGCAGAATATTTGACTACCAAAATGATTGTGCAAGTATGCTCATTATGTACCAATGAGAAATAAGGCCATATCAGGAATATATCTCAGCTTACATAACCTATTCTTCCCAAAGTAGAAAGTACACACAAACATTTGTATTATATAAATTTGTCAAAAAAGCTTGATGACATATAATAATGATATACCAGTCTAGGCATGGTATATCTGTTATTGCAGGTTGGGCTTTAGAGATTTTTTAATTCCTTCCTATTATTTGTAATTAAAACCCCATCCTTTTCATTAAATCAAACAAAAAATCATAATGTAACAGCTCATCATAGCAATAGGTTTGACATGCTAGGTTAAGAATACATTTGAGGCAAATCTGAAATTGTCTCTGTTAATGTCTGTTAATTCAGATCTTTATTTGAAAAGTAGATCCTTAATACAATTATAAATGTGTCAGTGCAAAACAGTTTTCAGATTAAAATTTTGCAGGATTAACTGATTATGCCAGTTAGAAAATATTGAGGGATCTATCTGGAGAAGTTACTCTGTTCTCTTTGAGTGAAAATTCCTACATACCTGGATATCTTATTATTATTGTCTTATTATTATAAAATGAGACAAATGGCAAATGTGCTTTGTTATTATTGTTTTCTAGAAATTATGATCTAGATCACAACCTTACTGTTCTAAATAAACTCCAAACAAACATTAAGAAATAGTCTTTGTTTTCAACAGCTCATAATTTATTCAAAAATATGGGGAAAAAAAAAAGAAAAAGAAAAAAAAAAAAGAACCAGACAAAAAGCATTATTACTTGTGAGGTTAAAGAGCATTAGTGATTCACATCCCACAGAAGTTCCACAAAAAGTTAACAGAATTAACATTTTGTTTCTGAAAGGGATTCAAGCTTGTAATTAACTATGAGTTATACATATGTAGAAGGAGAGAAATAATCAACCTTCTGTACATACTAAGGGAAAAAATATCTCTTGGTCTTCTCCACCACACTCATTGTCTCTATATATTTTAGTTCTCTAAACAAGACTAGTTTCTTTTATAGAAATAAAAAAATATCATTCCAAAGCCAATATTGACTTCCTCGTATACTTTTTCTTTTCTTTTCTCTTTTCTTTTCTTTTCTCTTTTCTCTTTTCTTTTCATTTCTTTTCGTTTCTCTTCGTTTCTCTTTTCTTTTTCTCTTTTCTTTTTTCTTTTCTCTTTTCTTTTTTTCTTTTCTTTTCTTCTTTTTTTTTTTTTTTTTTTTTTCATCTGCATGACAGCTGTAGGGTTATGAGAAGTAATAAGCTGAAACAAACCAGGACACTAAAGCAGTCCTGCCTCACAAGATAAAATATTGAAGCAGAGCAGATTCTCCACTCAGGGAGAGCAGGGAGAGCTTCCACCACATGCGTATAGATAGATAATCCAGATTTTCAGATTTAACTCAGAAAGTTTGATTTTAAACCAAGATTAGAAGCCCATTTTACCTGGATTGTTGTTTACAGTCATGCTATCCTCTTTTCCTAATATTTGAAGGACTGGAGTAAACAGATCCTGGCAAAATTTGGATCAGAATGCTCTGGCAAGTCTAGGCACCAAGCCAAAAGAAGAAAGTCTGTTCAGAAACCACTGATACTTTAAGGTTTACGTAATTTTTTCCAACAGTTTCAGGTTTATTGTTTTATTATTTGTTTGAGAAGACTGCTCAGTAGAAATTTTGTTATTGTTTATTTTGGATTTGGAATGAAAAACTGATAGAACTTTTCCTCTAGAAGATATACTTCTATATAGCCATGCTATGTGTACTAAAGGAAAAGGGAGCATTTATGTGTATGTATGCTTATATATATGTACACACATACTTACATATACGTATGTATGTATATATGTAATATCTGCAGGCATGTGTAGATATACTGGTATTTGCCTGTGTGTATATTGAAATGAGGGAAACATGGTTTCTGTGCAAATGTAATAAAGAATATGATAAATATTGAGAAAGTAAGGTAGCTGTATAGTATTTCTCATTATCTCCACCACTGAACACATAATTCTAACACATATTTCTGCATAGTGTCAAAGGTCTACACTGAATGTAGAATTATTTTTATTCATGAGGTTCTCTTTTAGCAATGTACTGTATGAGTTTTTGCCATATCCTGCCTCTGAGGTGAGATACTACAGGTACAGAAACTGTACAAGCCTTTTGCAAACTCACTGTCACAGTGAGGATTAGTCTTCAGGATGGTTTATTCCCATGTCTTTATTCTCCAAACTGCCAGTTACATAAATCATTGGCTCTACCCACCGGATTTGTTTGCTGTGTCTTATTCAGGAAGGTCTGTCTTAGGTGGGATAAACTATCCATCCAGAAAAAGTTAACATGGCTACAAATTAAAAAAAAAAAGTTCTATTTTAGGTGACTTGCTGATCAGGATCCTGTGAGAGATCTTTATCTTCCTATGTGATTGTAACAACTGGACTTTTTTGTTTGTTGGTTGATGGTCATATACTTACTACATTCTCTATGCAGCTTTCTAATCATCTTCAGTACTTACAAAGACATAATGGCCCGTGTATTGAAGTCTTGCTTTACTTTCCTCTTGAATTTTCTCAGTGTTATGTCTTGATACAATTTCAGAGAACAAATTCTGTGATATTTGCATCCTTTTTTTTATAAATGTGGTGGATTGATCCTGGCCAGCAACCTGAGGTGGGCTGACTTTGGCTGGATACCAGATGCCCACCCAGGTGCCCCATCAATCCTTTCCCTCAACAGGACAAAGGGAAAAAATATGACAAAAAGCTCATGGGTTGAGATAACAACAGGGAAATGACTCAGCAATTACCATCATGAGCAGAACATACTATATTTGGGGAAAGTTAATTTAATATATTACCAGTTAATAAGAGAGTAGGATAATGAGAAGTAAGAACAAATTTTAAAACACCTTCCCCCCACCCCTCCCATCTTCTTAGGCTCAGATTCACTCTCAACTTCTCTACCTCCTCCCCCCAAGTAGTGCAGGGGATGGGGGATGGCAGTTGCAGTCTGTTCATGATGCTTTGTCTCTGCCACTCCTTCCTTCTCCTGCTCTTCCCCAGCTCCTCCATGTGGTTCCTTCCAAAGAAGACAGTTCTTCATGAACTTTTCAAATGTGGGTACTTCCCACAGGCTGCAGTTCTTCAAGAACTCCTCCAGAGTGGGTCCTTTCCACAGGGTTCAGTCCTTCAGGAAGAGACTGCTCCAGCATGGGTTCTCTGTGGGGTCACAGCTCCTGCCAGGAGCCTGCTCCAGTGTGGGCTCTCCATACGGTCACCGCTTCCTTTGGGGCACATCCTCCTGCTCCGGCATGGGGTCCTCTATGGCCTTTATTGCGGCTGGCTATCTGCTGCACTCTGGACCTCTGTTGGCTGCAGGGGGACAACCTGTGTCACGATGGCCTTCACCACGTGCTGCATGGGAACCTCTGCTCTGTCACCTGGAGCACCTCCTCCCCCTCCTTCTTCACTGACCTTGATATCTGCAGAACTCGTTCTCTCAGATATCCTCACTCCTCCTTCCCAGCTGCTGTTGCAGGATATTTTTGTTCCTTCTTAAAAATGTTTTCACAAGGGCACACCCAGCTTTGCTGATGGGCTCAGCTTTGGCCAGGGGTGGGTCTGTCTTGGAGCCAGCTGAACCTGGCTCTGTCTGAAATGGGAGGAGCTTCTAGCATCTTCTCACAGAAGCCTCCCCTGAAGCCCCCCTGCCTGCTACCAAAGCCTTGCCCCACATAAACCCAATATGCAGCCAAACACCTTCTCTTCCTTTCAATCCCTGCCCTTTCCCAGGGGATGGGAAGGAAAACGTTGAAAGACAGCAAAAAGACTTGTGGATCAAGATAATGACTGTTTAGCAAGAAAGCAAAACCATTTTCCTGGAAGGCAGAGTCTCAGCACGCGTAACAGTTGATTGGGAAGACAGATGCAGTAACCATGAACATCCCTCCTTCTTCTTCCTTTCTCAGAGTTTTTATTGCTTGATATCATATTCTATGGGAAATCCCTCTGGTCAATTTGTGTCAGCTGTCCCAGCTGTGTTCCATCCCAGTTTTTAGCTCACCCACAGCCTACTGGCTTTGGAAAGGAGAGACACTGCAAGGACTGTTCAGCAGTAGCCAAAACACTGGTCAGTAATCAACAGTGTCAGCCATAAATGCAAAGCACAGCACCATAGAGGCTGCTGTGAAGACTTTATAACTTCATCCCAGCCAGACCCAGTATAATGCACAACAAAATACACGACTAGAAGTGTTAGGATATTCTGCATACGCAAGATTATGTTCTATCCAAAAAATAATCCTTAGCATGTTATGTAGAAATGAAATAAGTGATGAGCCAGTCAAGATATATATATTTAGAATGATAGAATCAGCCACTATGAAATATTTTAAAATGTGTTAAAAGCAAACAAGGTTATTCTTCAGAAGTTTAATAAGAAGACATATTTAATTATTTGAACTCCTAACAATAAAGGAATAAATAACTTAAAAGGAAAAAACAAAACAAACAAAAACAAACCAACAAAAATACTTCAGGGAAACTGCTTAGCAAAGGAACATTTTCTTTTTTTTTCAAAGAAGCACTGATTATTTTATATCTTATGACAGCTAAGCAAGATAGATTTTATAAAATATTGGTAGCAAATAGCAGACAGTATTACTGGGTTTGTGACGATGTAGAGTGATGACTTTTTTGGTAAGTGCTAGCAAATGTGGTGATTCACACTTTTAGTAAGGTGAAATTCATGGGAATTTGAGAAGATATTAAAAACCAGAGGCCTACACAATATATGAATTATATTTTAAAACCCCTTACATGAAAATGCAAAGTAGGTATTTTAATGTTGTATTACTTTTGCATGTTAATAAGACCAGTATGGAATATGAGAACTTGAGAAACAGGAGTCGTTATAGGTAGAAGAATTACAGCAATAATTTGACGTGAAGGAAACCATGTTTTGTAGCAAGAAACTAAGACTTTTACTTTATGCAAAGATTACTTGATCAATGTCTACAGGAACCCAGAACTAAAGATTGCTGACAGCATGCTGGTCTTTAGAAGAATAGAACACAACAAACCCACTTCTACAAGATAAACAAATTTCAATAACATCAGCTTAATAAAACCAACTGTTCTAATCACTGAAACAGCTTATGTGGAAGCAGTAGAATATGTATTACCTGAAAACTTTAGATCAGGATGTATTGTAGCTGAAACAGATATTATTAGAATAACTTGATGGGTCAAAAATCTGCATTACTCTGAAGGTCACTATTCAGTGACCATAGCAGGTCTTTTTAGCCTTGGAAATTCTAACTGCTTAATAATCCATGTATATTAACAGACTTTTGCCTTACATAATTTCAGTGCACTAAATAAGGATTTTATTTTTTAGCAGTTTTCAAGTTTTGCAGTACCACAATACTTCAAGTTTTCCAGCATTTTTGACAAGGTAGGGAAAAAAAAAAAAAAAAAAGATATTAACAAAACTACACAACCTAATGTTCTTTGATTTTCTGAAGCTTGATCTGCTATTCCACTTCATATCATATCTAATAGAAATAGGGTAGTCTTCTTCTAGGAGTTATACACAGCCCCTCCAAGTATAATTCCATCTACTAGCCTCATTTTATGTCTTCCTATTAACTGCAATGTATGGCTCAATGCTTTTTGAGTTCTATATATACTGACCCAACCAGAAAACATGTTACATGATCATAATTTATTGTTCTTTAATGACAGTTTGGATGCATGCTAAAAGTATACTATTACATTTATCATGGTAATATGTTTCTATACCTGATTTGACATAACGTTTGATCGATTCCCTTTTATTGATGAATGAAGTTACTTTAAGTGTCCACAAATGGACATCAATCAAGAAGCTTTCACATTTTTTCTGTTCACACCACTCTGTTCAAAAAGTTCAAATAACATTGAAGTATATACTCATAACTCTGTGATTAAATCACACCATCCTCAAACATAATAGTCAGGAAGGAGCTAATAAAGGAACTGAGTATCAGACTCATGTGTTATCCATCAGTCAAGTAGAAACAGATGTTGTCCACTAAAACATGATGAAAATAAAGATGGAGGAAAGAGGCAAGATTATTCAAATATAAAGGCTAATAGAAACTGGGAAAAACTTGTAAGGAGAAACAGGATGTAAGGTTAAAGAAAAAAAAAACAGAAAAAAGAAAGGAAAAAAGAAGAGAAAGAATAGATGAGCTTTATTTTCAGATGCAGAGAAGCTCAGACTCTGGTTGCCCTCATTTTCAAAGTCAAAAGATGGAAAATTTAGTTCTAAAATAGTCTCAAATCAGGGAGCAGGGGAGGAGTGGACAGCAGGTCCTCTAGAATTGGTGACATGCATTTGAGTTTCCTGCTGTCTGAGAAAGCATATCAATGTGGATAGCTTCAAACAATTCTGTAACTGAGGAGAAAAAAGGAGTTTATGACCTTTGAAAGAAGGGGCAGGCAACTCAGGAGAATTACAAGCATATTGTGAGGTTATGCAGGGAGAAAATTAGAAGGGCCAAAGCCCAATTGAAAATGTTTCCATAACTATATTAGCAACAAAAGGAGGACTAAGGAGAATCTCTATCATTTATGGGATGTGGGGGGAAACATAGTGACAAAGGATGGGGAAAAGGTTGAGGTACTTAATGCCTTCTTTGCCTCAGCCTTTAATAAGATCACTTGTTCTCCAGGTACTCAGCCTCTGAGCTGGAAGATAGGGATATTAGGAAAAATTTCTTCACTGGAAGGGTTGTGAACCATTGTAACAGGCTGCCCAGTGAAGTTGTTCAGTCACCATCCTTGGAGGTATTTAAAAGACATATGGATGTGACACTTTGGGATATGGTTTGGTGGTGGACTTGGCAGTGCTATGTTAACAGTTTTGAATATGATGATCTTAAAGGTCTTTTCCAACCTAAACGATTCTATGATAGCTGTTTTTCTCCCTGGTATATTCTCAGCTGGTTATGTGATCCAGCTCTTTTGGATGATAAATTAAATGTTTTATGGAAACATATAGGTGAGCAGATGCATCCTACATAGTATTCAGCTTGATATTGTTTCATTGGGGTCATTCTGGTTTATGGACTGGTACCGGCTCAGAGCACAGTTCATTTGTATGTATAGTAGTCTATATAATCTTTGCTGTATTGCTTAGCTAGAGAGCTCTTAAGATAAAACTCTTACTGATTTCCCTAAGATGATTCTATGGTGGCTTTCAGTGTGACAAATAGGAAAAATTTGACCTGTGGTACAAAGCAACTGTGGAACTTTAAATTCTAAAGAAATCTGTTGCTGGATCAGTTTGAAATCTACAACCAGGTGGTGCTCTAGAAATGTCAAGTCGTATTTTTATATGGAAATGCTGCAGACTAATTAACAATACTTAAACTACTTAATATAAATGTCTGTTGTGTTTAAAGAAAACTAATATAATTGCTCAACCATCTTTAAACCTGTGTCCTCAGATATGCCAACCCAGCAATGACTGGACTGGCTAAAAAGCATTGAAATGGCTAATTCCAGTTAATTAAACAACAACAAAAAAGTCTGACTCTTTAATGTTATGTAGCAATGTGGAAAACAATTACAATTTGTTCCTGGCTTAAATACACGATATGCTTTCCTATACAGAAAAAAACCACAGAAAGATAACTAATGCTTCATAGGCTTGTGTTTAAAGTAAATGAAGAATATAAAAACACTTTGTTGCAGTCTTTATTTTAAAGTGACTAAATCTTTTTTAAATGGATTAATTTTATCCTAGTCTCTTCAGGATGAAGTCTCAAGTGAGTAAGGAGAAATCAATTTACATTTATTCATTGCACATTGACATAGTTGTTAGAGAATCGCTATTACCCTTCTTAACAGAATCACTATGCTGTTGTTTCTTTCTGGTGCAATGCCAATGACAGTATGTTTTAGACTTCCACCACAATATATCTTGGCACTTAAGAGATCAAATGGCTTTAGAAAACATTTAAGAGCCTCATGTCTAACTTCTTAGCAGATCATAGAATCATAGAATCATGGAATGGTTCGGGTTGGAAGGGACTTTAAACATCTTCTAGTTCCAACCCCCCTGCCATGGGCAGGGACACCTTCCACTAGACCAGGTTGCTCAAAGCCTCATCCAGCTTGGACTTGAACACTTCCAGGGATGGGGCATCCACAGCTTCTCTGGGCAACCTGTGCCAGTGCCTCGCCACCCCCACAGTAAAGAATTTCTTCCCAATACCTAATGTAAACCTACCCTTTTTCAGTTTAAAGCCATTACCCCTTGTCCAATCTGTGCCCTTGTAAAAAGCCTTTTCCCAACTTTCTTGTGCCCCCTTTAGGTACTGGAAGGCTGCTTATAAGGTCTCCCTGGAGAGAGACCTCTCTTCTCCAGGCTGAAGAACCCCAACTCTCTCATCCTGTCTTCACTGGGGAGGTGCTTCAGCTCTTTAATCGTCCTCTAGATTCTCTCTTACAGGTCCAATCCTTCTTATTTTGGGGTCCCTAGAGCTGCACACAGTACTCCAGGTGGGATCTCATAACAGCAGAGTAGACAGGATATAGATATATTTATGCTCCTTCCAAAAAAGAAAAAAAAAAGTTTACGTTACAGAAATTTATTTTCAGATTTAAATGTTATTATGCACTTTTTAAGTAGTATTCTTTAAGTTTTAAAGCATATTAACTTTTGAGGTGTCTGTATCAGTTACAATATATTCTCTGGGAATAAGGAAACTATGACATGAAATGGAGTGGGTTCTTTTTTTCATAAGAAGATATACCGTGATATTTTACAGGTGGAGTGGGGTGGTGGGAATAGTGGTGCACAATGTTGCTCCACGTCTGTTATTGAAATGAACGACTATGTTAAATCCAGAATTTTTCTTAAAATGTTGAACCAGAACCTATATGGTGCTTTTTCTGAATTCAGAATAATTCTGTGACTTTTCGTTTGCACACTTTTAACACTCTTTTCTTTCCTTGCCTTGTAGAATTTGTAGATTCATTGAGTCCCAAGCTACTTCCAGCTCACCCTAGTCACATCTCTATTATTTTGAGCATGGATTAAGGTCCAGTTTGCACTTAAATCCAAATTTTTTTCCTCATTTATACTGTGATAATATAGAATAATTTTCAAGCATGTATGTGAGGTTTGCCTCAGAGTGCCACGAGGCACCCCAAAAGTTTTACACCCAAAATCTTTAGAGAGGTCTAAAACATTAAGGAAAGATCAACTATCCTGTACCAATCCACATCTCACCAGGGATCCCATACTATCTTTTTAGGAAATTTTGTTGGTTAGTGTTAAACAAATTAATCATCTGGGCATCTTTCTGGAAGTTTCTAGAATTTGTGTGGTGTGAACAAAGCAGAAATTATACATTAATGTGGATGCATAAACCAAGAGAAAGTGAAAAACTGTAGCCTACTTTATCATTACGGAGATGACATATGGCATAGTTATAGTCTTAGACTTACAGAGTCTTATGCAGTATTACTTCTTCTGTTATTCATTGCTCAGCTTACCATCCAGTGAATGCAGAAAACATCTGTGAAGCTGATTTTTGGGGTGTACACAGAAAATCTAGGGAGTTCCCTTGCATGTACAAAAGTGAGATTCTAAAGCTGAAAGTAAGAAAACACAAGTTTAAAGGACACTGAAAAATTAAACTTTCAAAGAAAATATGAAAGCATACAGTTTGTAGTCATTGCAGCCTTTCAGGTGCACAGCTATAGAACAGCTGAATTATTAGAGAATACCTCTGGATGACTGATTTAAAACTCCTCTTGAGACTGAACTAAAGCCGACAATGATATATAGTTGTTTGGGCTTGAGAGAGGAAGGTGATTTGGAATATGGTACTGTTCACAAAATTGCCATCTAGGTCTTAGCTGCATGCCACTTTGATAGTTTAATTATAAATCTATCACTTAAATCTTTCTGGAAGATGGGTTGTTTTTCAAGTAAATTCTAACTTAATCGAGTAATTCAAGATGAAGTTCTGTGGCTTATAAAAGAGAACAGACTGGATTGTTATGATGTGCCAAAGATCCTTTATTTTTTCTAAATTTGAAATTTGGATCTTTATCTGATATTCAAGGCTAACTGGAATGCTATCCAAATGAAGAAATATAACTGTGATATAGATCAGACTGCTTTCTAAACTCCAAAATTCATCTTTCCTTCGACTCTTTTGAATATTTCTATGTTTCATGGGACTTCTAACTGGGGCAGTGATCTAGACCTAGTGATCTGGCATCATTTTAGCAAGAATACTTGAGATCCCATGTTGATAATATCACTAATTTAGAGTCAAGTATTTCATATTTTTGCGGAACTAAGGCTCAGACTGCCTATAACCCTTTCAAAAGGATCTCAACTTCTTAAAAATTTATTTAATCATGAGTAGCTCATACTATCCTTTAAAGGAATCATTATTTCCCAAGTTAATGAAGTTAAATTAGACTTTGAACTAGTGACGATTAATATAGCAAAGACAATGCATCATGACCTGGATTTGCTTCAAGTCTGGTGGGTTTTTAAGTATTGTGTTATAAGAACTGGGTTACTGGAGAAGACATGCTTGGACGATGCATGCTGTGCAGTATATGTGGCCAGTCTCTTCAAGACCTTCTGTTAAAAGTACTAGAGAAGTTTTTACCACAATACGAATGTCTTTGTGGTGGTTTATATCTCTCTATATAATACCTTATATATTTATCTTCATATGTATATAATTATACATATACACACACACACTCATAGATTTTTCACCTCAATAAATTTTCTGAATCAAGACTTCCACACAACACAAACTCTTAAGGGGCTGCTAGTAGGCAGCTCTGCTGCTGTCTGTAAGACAGCTAATAGACAGCTCTGCTGCACAGTCTTCCATGTGCCACACATTTTCCATGTGCTTGGGAAGGGCTGTAATTTTCAGAATTCATTTGACTGAGAACCTTGATCCAAGCTTTTCTTCAAAACTGCTCAGTTTTCTTAGGTGCTTTCAAGGTTACAGCTCCAAGTCTTCTAGTATGCTTTGCATTTATTTGGCTTAACAGACAAGAAGATATCTGGACATTTTACTAGGTTTTAGTTCCATCCCAGACTGGAACTTCTTAATCTATTGGATTATAGGAAGGACTTTAAACACCAGTTCTAAGAATGTCTGAAGTGCCTGTAGCCCAGTACCTTATTTTCAGTAGCAATCAACAGAAGTTGTCTAGGATGGATCTTAACAGAACAAATTCAGTGACGTTTTCCTGTGATCTTTTCCTGGTTTCTAACAATTTCTGGCTCAGGCCAGAATTAACTTATTTTTGTGGGGGGTGTAGTCGTTTAGCCCCAGCTGGCAAATAAGCACCACACAACTGCTCACTCACTTCCCCCTGTGGGATGGGGGACAGAATCAGAAGAGCAGAAGTGAGAAAACTTGTGGGTTGAGATCAAGACAATTTAACAAGTAAAACAAAAGCTGCATATGCAAGCTAGGCAAACCAGGGGATTCATTCCCCCTCCCCACCGGCAGGCAGGTCCAGCCACCCCCTGGAGGGCAGGGCTCCAGGACAGGTAACCGTGACTGGGGAAGGCAAACGCCATCACGCCCAACGTGCCCCCTTCCTCCTCCTTCCCCAGCTCTACCCGCTGAGCATGGCGCCATACGGTACGGAATGTCCCTTTGGCCAGCCGGGGTCAGCTGTCCCGGCCGTGCCCCCTCCCAGCTGCTGGTGCCCCCCAGCCTGCTCGCTGCTGGGGGGTGAGGGGCAGACATGGCCTCGGCTCTGGGTCAGCGCTGCTCAGCAGTAACGAAACATCTCTGTGCTATCAACACAGATTTCATCACAAATCTAAAACATAGTTTCATACAAGCTAATATAGAAAAAGTTAAGTTTACCCCAGCCAAAATCATCACAGGGGAATATGCAATATTTAATATTAGGGGTTAATATTATGATTTCAATTGCAAAATCAACTATAAATTTCAGCTTAGGAAAGCAAGCACTCCCAGGACCAATATTGTTTCTGTTAATGCCCATTCATGTGAGCCTTTATTGTTTGTTGTGCCTTAAAGTTAATAGAAAGGATAAAAATGTTAACTATGTCTGTTTCATTTGTGAAGAAAAGCAAAAGCAAAAGCTAAATAATTAATTACTTTGCAATGCTTTCTATGTCTCTAAACAGTATACTTAGGACAGATCTAACTTTTCAGTATGGTGATACTTTGGATGAGGATGACATTTTTTATAAAAACTAAACCAAACAGCATGATTTTAAAGGAATGGTGTCAGCATGTCATAATTAGTGAAAACACTTTCTAAATGTCTGGTTTTAAAACTTTACACTGGGACAATTATTATTTTTCCCACAAAGAAGTACAAAAGAATGACTAAAGAATGGCTAAAAAAAAAAGACTAAAAGACTTCAATTCTGCCTTTTTCAACCTCCCCCTCCCCTCCACAAAGGAAACATTGTATTGATCATTGACATTCTTCTCTCAAGAGATGCTTGAAATGATTGTGTCCTTGATAGTGCTTGTCCTATTTGGTGTCTAATTAAAAACTACATATCTGTTCTCCATTTGATCTCTTTATAATACTTCTGGTGGTCAGGGCTCAGGATATTAAAGTCCTTCATGCCTTAGAAATGTAATAAAAAAGAACAATGAAGCTTTAAAAAGAAAGCAAACCAAAACAAAAACCCCAACACTTGACTTCAGAGAAATCACAATGAAAAAAACAGTGTGAGCAAAGCAGAAGAGCGAGAAGGAAGGACATCTTTATTTTATAAGTGTTTATAAAACATACTTAGTGCAAATGTATGTTCTTAATGTTCTTTCAGAGTTTCCGGATTTAGCATGAAAAAGAGAAAATGCTTGGTCTCTGGTGTTCCCACCCCCCACCCCCCTTAAATTAAAATAAATGCTACAGGTGTCTGAAATGGAAACAATGTGTAAAGAGGTTTTTGTTATGCATGACTAAATTTTTAGATGACTGTACCCAACATGTTGCAATGGTCAACAGTACAGAATTCTAATCAAATGTATTCATTTGATGAGGCATCACAGCAAAAAACCTGCTTAAAACTCACAATTTTTATCAAATCAGAAACAAGTGGTTTATTGTTGGTTCACTGCACTTCATCCATAAATTAATTAATGAATTACACTTTTGGAATCGATATATTATAACAGAAACTGCAAAACTGGACACTTTCAAAGCGTCAATAAGTGCCTACACATTCCTTAATATTTTTTCATAACTCATCCCCAAATTATAAAATATGTATGTGTGCATACACACCCTCCCACACACATACCCTTCATTGGGACCTGTGGGCTGTAAGCACATACACCCCTTCTGGGGCCGAACAACACTCTTCTAAAGAAGATGTGGAAATTAAAAAGTTGAGAAATACATGGCAAAAAATACAAAATGGCTGCTACATAAAGTAAGACCAAGGAGATGACTGAGAAGAGCTGCAGTAATATAAACAAAATGGTTTGTAGACTGTAAAAAGGAATGAGTAGCATTCATGTACCGTTACTCAGTACAAGCATTATATGCCTTCAGTCCAGTGAGTGGGAGACTCACTTGTTGGTAATATCCAAACAAATGGTGTCATAGACCATGCTGTATTACCATTACTTTCACTAAATAGAGGCCATAAGTAGTACATGGGTTCAGAAACAGCTGAAAAATCTGTGTGCCTGAGTGCTTAATAGCTATAATGGCCTCAGTGAAACTTTAAACATGTGGAATCACTGAATCCCTAAATCACTGACAGTGTGGTTATCCCAACTTATGACAATCTTTGCCTTCTTATTTTCTTTCTGCTCATCATTAGAGATGGCCTTATGCTCATAGGTGCTGCCCAAGGCATAACAAAACACAGTGATGGAAATCTCCAAGAGCTTCCTTTTTCCCTCCCTCACTCTGTCAAGCTTCCTTTCCTGCTGCTATGAAAGGCAAGTTTGGACAGAAGATATTATGTACTAGATCTTCTGACTTTGTGAGGCCATATAAAAATACAGATGGCACCAAAAAAACAGTCTGGAAACAGAAGAGGGACTACAAAATAATCTGCTCCCCATGCATGTGTACCATGTCTCTCCTCTCCCCCAAAGTAACGTGTGTCCCTGTGGAGAAATACAGTTACTACATGTCATGAAAAAAACCCCCACGATTTCTTCTCTTCTATGGAGAATTTTTGAAGTAATGTCCCAAGTGAGCCCAGCCTGGAGGACAGCCTGACCTATGTGAGCTTTGTGCCCTTGTCTTATGACAAGAGGTCCTTTCACTATTTATGTGGGCTGAGCCAGAGGACAAGTAAAGGTAGTGTGTGAAGTGAAAGTGTGTAGAAATGTTTCCTGGTGGTGATTCTGTGACAGGCAGGCTGGATACTATGCAGTCTACTAGGCTGGCAAGTAGCTAGATGGAGGCACGGGAAAGCAGGTATCTGAGAAGCATTTTGAAGGCTTACAGGATTCAATAAGAGGACGTCAGGTAAAAGAGGACTTCAGGGCTCAAGGTGGGACTCGCTTCTTTGAACAGGCTGGTTATAGTCAATGACTGTGCTGTGTACTGACCGATCCCTGTGGGATCCATTTTGTGTCGCTAACAGTGATGCAGGGGGTTATCCTGCCTTGCTGACACATATTGATCACATCTAGAGAACAATCTGGCTCTTGCACACAGAAGAAATGTTCACATACTTAAACTAAGAAATAGCAGCAGAAGGACAGGGATGTGATTTGAGACAGCCAGCGTGGCTTCACCAAGGGCAAGTACTGCCTGACCAACCTAATGGCCTTCTACGGTGGAGTGACTACATCACTGGACAAGGGAAGAGCTACGGATGTCTTCTATCTGGACTTCTGTAAGGCCTTTGACATGGTCCCCCACATCATCCTTGTGGCTAAAGTGGAGAGATATGAATTTGATGGGTGGACTGCTCAGTGGATAAGGGATTGGTTAAGTGGTCACATCCAAATGGCAGTGGTCAACAGCTCAATATTGAGATGGAGACTGGTGAGAAGTAGTGTCCCTCAGGGATCTGTGTTGGGACCATTAGTGTTTAGAATCTTCATCAGTGACATAGACAGTGGGATCAAGTGCACCCTCAGCAAGTTTGCAGTCAAAACCAAGCTGAGTGGTGTGGTTGACACACCTGGGGGATGGGATGCCATCCAGAGGGACCTGGACAAGCTTGAGAATTGGGAACATGTGAACCTCAGGAGATTCAATAAGGCCCAGTGCAAAGTCCTGCACTTGGGTTGGGGCAACACCCAGTATCAACACAGGCTGAGGCAATGAAGGGATTGAGAGTAACCATGAGAGAAAGGACTTGAGGGTACTGGTGGATGAAAATCTGAACATGAGCCAGCAATGTGTGTTCATAGCCCAGAAAGCAATCCAAATCCTGGGCTGCATCAAAAAAAAGTGTGTCCAGCAGGTCAGGGGAGGTGATTCTGCCCCTCTACTCCATCTTGCCGAGACCTCACCTGGAGTACTGCATCCAGGTCTGCAGCCCTCAGTACAGAAAAGACTCAGACCTGTTGGGGTGGGTCCAGAGGAGGGCCACAAAAATGATCAGAGTGATGGAACACCTCTCCTATGAAGAATGGCTGAGAGAGCTGGGGTTGTTTTTACCCTGAAGAAGAGAAGGCTCTGGGGATACCTTATTGCAGCCTTTCAATACTTAAAGGGGTCTTGTAAGAAAGATGGGGACAAACTTTTTAGCAGGGCCTGTAGCTATAGGACAAAGGGCAATAGTTTTAAAATAAGAGAGGGTAGATACAGGCTAGATATAAGGAAGAAAATATTTTTTATGATGAGGGTGGTGAAGCACTGAAACAGGTTTCCCAGAGAGGTGGTAGATGCCCCATCCCTGGAAACATTCAAGGTCAGGTTGGATGGGGACTTTGAGCCACCAGATCTAGTTGAAGATGTCCCTGCTCATTGTGGGGGTGTGGGACTAGATGACCTTTAAAGGTCCCTTCTAAACCAAACTGTTCTACAATTCTATGATTCTAAGTAGTGCCATAGAAAGTTTGGGGATAGCTGGAGCATCTCTTCATGTAAGAATGGGCTATGATGAACTGTGGGTTGATGGGTTGTGTTCCATGCAACTGTGGACCCCCAAACTGATAAGCAAATTAGCAGAGTTACATATGTTTGTGATGGTGGTAGAAATAGTGATTTCTTTTGAGTGACCTCCTCCTGGAGTGAAGTGAGAGAGAAGGGCCATTAAGACAACTCCAGAAGCTCCAGAAGCTCTTCCCTCATACAGGTCAAAGGGAAGTAGGCAGAGCCATAATATCCCCTTTCTTGTTGGAGGTGAGGATTGTCAATATGGCACAGAGCAGTTCCTATAATTATCACTATCAAGTCCAGTGATTAACAAGAGTGTTCGGCTGGGATCATCTCAATTACCTCCAGCAGTAGGAGAGATTCTGTTGCTGCTGAAAGCCAATGTCTGTACTGGGTGTAATTCAAAGGATATTACTTCAGGCTAGTTTAAGTAGCTGAATACCTATGATCATTAGATGTGCTTCTGCAGCATAATCTACCAGTTTATGTGCATCTGGAAGGGATCTAGTTTGTTTATTCTAAAACTGAAAGCCAAACCCAGTAAGTACAAATGATGAGAAAATTTGCTGAAAAAACACATTTCTGATGTGAATTCAGAAAACTTGTATAGATACACCTTGATTATGAAGGTGAATCTCAGTTTATAGGTTGTTTTCCAATGTGTTTTGTCTTTCATGTTTCTATGATACAAATCAAAGTAGTGTTTGCCTTTCTAAGCATACCATGGATCGGCCTGTGAGATGATATCACAACACACTCTATGAAACATTACAGGGATTATATGATATTTCTTCTTTGAGCTTCACTTGGGCAATTTTACAAGGCCTGATTTTACCACTAAAATGTGAGAGCCATGTACATGTCATGTAAACCTTACAATGTCATGATATTCTCCTGCTTTTCTCATATATGGTTATACTTACCATATGTTCTGTGCTCAGCCTGATTTCTTTGATACAAACAGGTTATGTCATCTGTTTGAAGAGATGAATCTTTACAGCTGTAAATTGCCAGTTACAGAAGCAGAAACTCCTGACATGGTATAGTCATATCTCAATTTGATAGAAGACATTAAAGTTTTCTTTTCAAGATAATACAGAAGCACATCTTAGAGTAGGAATGCAATTTTATTTGCATGAGATTTTTCTTGTATTCACACTATTTGGTTTTGAAGTGCTGTACATTCTTCCTTTACTCCTAAAAGTTCTCAAACACACAGGCTAAGGCTTTTGCTTTCTTTCTCTTTTTTTTTCTTTTTTTTATTTTATTAAACTGATGCAACTGAGGCAACTATCTGTCATTTCACACAGTAAAATATCACTTTTTTAAACCCTCATCTTCCTGTATTTTAAATATTCAATTTGTATTATTTTTATTTTATATTTATAGTTATATATTTATATAAATAAAAATTTAAGAATATTTTAAAAAATTGTATCTAAAAAAAGAAAAAATTGCATTCTGTAGACCTTATTCAGTAGTTACTTTATTACTAAGCAAAATTAATATAACACTTCTGTACAGCATCTAGCAGTCTCAAGCCCATGGCTTCATCCTATTAATGACAATAAATGTAACTAAGTACAATTGCATGCCTATCATGAATAGAAGACAATGTTTAATAAGGATCAAAATTTTAAAACTTATCAACATATAGGAACACTTTTCTTAATAATGCCTCCACATAACTGCTTCAGTGTTCTTAAGTTATAGTTCTGTATGGGAAGTTTTTACCCTACTTCTCCTGTTCCATGAATACTTTTTTTTTATTTCAATTGCATCTGAATATAGGGATTTACATATTGTTAATTTGCTCCTTGACTTTTTTTTTAAGCTTCTTGATTCTCCCTGAACAATATTTCTCAAAGTAAATAATGGCAAGAGTACAAATTGGCAGGGACTTGGTAATCTTCTTCCAAAAGCTGGAGACTTTGCAATAGGAGAACATAATTGAATATCACCCTCAGGGCACAATGTTCAAAACTTCATTTGCTAGCATTATAAATGAATTCACTCTTTAATTAGCAACTTGGAGTGTGAGAAGAAAATTACATGATCAGTAACATGCAATGGAAAAAATGTATGAAAAAGATTTTCTGGACCAATACTGCTGATATATGAAAATCTGGTATTATAAACTGTTACTTACTCTGGATTCTGCAGCTGCAGGCTGATTAAAGCTCAGCAGGAAGAACTATAATAAACAAATACTGCCTGCTGCAAGAACAGGTGTTTGTGTCTTCATTTTGAACCCAAAGTAAACCAGAAGATGCCAAGGGGCTGCAATAGACCAGTATTTGGATTGACATAATTTGTTACTACTTGTCCTTGAACTTAAAAACATATTATTCTGCTTTCAAGAATCCTTCATAAAGGTTCAACACTTGATTCTAGTAATTAAGCAGCTCTATGTCTTCTCTGTGCAGCTGTCCATTCTATGTGTATTCACTGCAAGTATTAGTTTCTCCATTCACTGGTGTATAGCATGGTGTCTTTGACTAAGAACATTGTGTGCACAAAAATAAATAAATCAGCATTTGGTATTTTATTTTATTTCACTAATCTCATCAGTGATTAGTTTGACATTTGTAGTCCAAACAAATCAATATAGTCATAGGAATCTATCATGTCTTATCTGTTCCTTGATTGATTGTATAACGTTTACAAAAGAAGTTATATATTTTACAAGAGAAATACAAATCATTCTACTTCTGATATTTATCTCAGTGGCACTTCTGATGCAGATGAAGCAGATTCATATCTCCCACTGATATCACTGATCAAATTCATGTGATCAAATGATCACATGTGTTTCCCACCGATATGAATGCACTGATACGAATTAATTGAATTGAGATGTTCACTGTGTGTCTTTCGTGCATTCAGCTTCTCAGTGGAGATTTCCAGTTGCAGAATTCTTCATAACAGCAAGACTTGAGCAATGGCAGAGTAGCTAAGTATCTAGATAAATGCGTAAATTGACATGCTATGTACTACTTCATGCAAATTAAAAATGCAGTAGAGCATATATCAATGATTGCTATATACCTTTAACTAAACTCAGAATCAATTAGACTAAATGGATTCAGCCTGTCCCAAAGAAATTACCAGGAAGTTGCTTTCATGATATAACAAGTCTCAAGCTACATGGCAAAAAGATTTCACTCTTCTCTGATTGTAGTTTACAGTGGATGACTAAGATAGTTCATGGTAGCAGATAATACGTACAGCCAGCAGAGAGAGAACTCAAAGGTAACAAAATTACTGAGAACTTTTTTCTTTCCCCCTCTCTTTTGCAAGAGATGTCACACATAAATAAGTGCTGAAATCCCATAATACTTAAAGCGGATGTGAAGAGTTATTACTGAGAATACAAGCAATATCACAAAGTAATTTAAAATCTACACACTGCCAGAAATGTGGATTATAAAAAGGAGAAGCTGAGAACTGGAAAGCTTTCTGGAAGATTTAGCATATTTAAGATATAAAAATTACTTTCTTGTCTTACTTAGACACCCTCCATGGGTTGAACAGGAGAAGCAGGATGCCAAAGGAAGGATTACCTGTGCTTTTTTGGGTTTGAATTTCTGACAGTTTAGGTGTTTAATAATCTTGGAGGTAAATGATATTTAAATCATTCTTAGATCAATATTCCCAAAAGAGACAGTAGAAAGCCTAAATTATTTGCTACAATGGCCGTAGAACACTTTGACAACAAGGTGACTTGATCTCTTTTATGTTAATGAGTATTGGGTGAAAAAACTTCACAAATTCCCTCCCTCAAAAAGAGGACACAGGCAAGTCTCATTATATGAGCAAAATCCACCTGTATTAATATCAAAAATGCCTGGAACTTATTTAAAATTACTTTTCCTATGTTAAATATAATGAGGTATTAAAGTAAGTTTTAATATAGGTGAGAATCCATTTTATAATAAAACTAAATATCACTTCCAATTCTGCTCACAAAAGCATACACGTTGTTATAGACTCTTTAGAACTGAAACATCTATTATAGTTAAATCAGTAAACAGATTTTTTAAAATATTTTTTTTCTTTACTATAACTAGATAAAAGTATGAACAAAAGAGCTCGTAAGGAACTTAAATATATTTTGAAAATTAAGGCTTAAAAAAATCATAACTGAAATAGTTCTGATATAAGTTATAGAAGGATGTAACTAAATTGAGTGAATATTCAAATATATATAGAAGTATATGATGTAAGGGCCTTTAAATAAGTAAGTGAAACTTTAAATAAGTAAGTCATGTTTAGTTTAACAAACTTGTGGATAGAGTGACACACTTCACTCATAAGAAAGAAGCAGCAATTTATTGGTATAAAACAGTGATTTAACAAAGTTCAATAGTAAATGCAACAGTGGTTTAACAAGACTCTATAGCAAGGTACACTTGAGTATTTACTGCACAGAGGACAGGGTCAGACAAAACTGTCAGGCAGACCCTCTCATTGAGTCACGAGGTTCAGAACGGACTCCTTGCATTCTAAACTCCTTCTCAGAGGGGAGTTTAGGTGCAGCAAGATTCTGACTTAGTCCCAGACTTGGTCAATGGTTTATATCTAAAAGATTATATGTGCACAATCAATTTTTTTATACAACTGAACTAAGATTGCAAAGGTCAGCATGCTATTAATCACAAGAATCTGTTGTGGCAAAGAATCTCTCAGACCTGAGGAGCAACTTTGAGGGGCATCCCTACTCAAGGGGAGATCCTGTCATGCAACACACTGCAGGAGAGCTCAACAGGCTCTGGGCTGTCCACTATGTATAGTTGACTCATATTTGCATACCTACTACAGAAATTAGTTTCTTTCAAACTTGGCTTGCATCAGACCTTGGCCAGCACTATTAGGTATATATGTTGTTCAAATTTGCTCTTGTATATTGTGTTGCTATCTGTCTCCCCTGAATCTACTTTGAGTGAGATATAGCCATGATAACCTGACCCATCCATTTTCTCCACCACTGGTGATTAGCACTTACTTGAGCATTGCCACAGGAACACAAACAAAGGTGAGGATGGGGGGTGGGGAGCATGCTGCCACAAAAATGAAAGTTAAGAGAAAGTTCAATTAGTCTGTAGACTTATGAAAATAAATAAAACTGATCTGTCAATTATTCTGTGGGTAAAAACTTTAAATAGATGGGTCATAAATATGACTGAAACTTATAATTTTAGGTATAGTTACCTACTGGCTGCTGTATTTAGCTGATTTATTTTATTGGTAGATAAAAATTCCACAGTGACATATAAAATTGTTGCAGAACTTGTTAGGTAAACACTTTCTCAACTTGTTATCTACGGAATTTTGAAATAACTTATTGGAAATTGAAGATGCTTTGAATTTGGAAAACAATATCAACAAGTAGAACAGTGTAATGCATTCCTATTGCTCTATCATGTAGCAGAGTCCTAAGAAACATCTTGTGCCCACTGCAGGAATCTGCCTTCAACTTTTATATATATTTTAAAATCACTTGTTATGTTTTTTGCCTACCTGTTTTTTCACTTAAACTTCCTCTTTTGTTCTTTTAAAGCTGTCTCCTTGTTTATTTGAAAAACTGTTTTCCATGATATCCATCAAAATAAACAAGACCAAAAGTTTGCCCGTATTGGGGGTAATTCTGTGCAAAATCGGTTGTTTCATGCTGAGCAATAATGCTGCATTTTCTTACCTTACCTCCCCTCCATTCAGTCTGAGACTTTCAAAACTGATCTTGTTTCTTCACTCAGTGTCACATGGAGCTTCTATCACACCACATATCTATTATTTCCCTGTGCTGCTATGATAGATATGCTAAATAATGTATAACTGATATACCAATTTTATTTTTTTTCCCTAATGTCCTTAAACATTAAAGCAGTTGCTGTTGGGAAATACTCAAACTTAGGCAGCCTAGGAATGTGACACCGCAAGCTTGTTATGTTAAGGTAGTGGGACACAAAAGTACATGGCAAAAGTAAATCATTAAGGGCAAATAGGAAGTGATGTGATGAGAGCTGCAACCCCAAGTGGGAGAACTTGGGGTTCACAAACAACTGAAGGCTGTCTTGGCCTACCTTGATTTTGTTTAGAGATATATATATATAATTTCTTGTTTTACCAGCTTTGGTATTTTTGCTTAATTTTAGGGAATATCAGGAACCTTGATTTAATAATTAGCTGGCTTATTTTCATTTTAAAAAGTTGTAGCAAATTTCATTTGGAACATTGCCAGGATGTGAAGTTGATCCTAAATCGCTGTCCAAATAAATGAGACCTTGGCTAAAATCACCAAGTGTGACTAGATTAGCTCAGGATAAGCTAGAAAGCAGAAAACCAATAGATAAAATTTATTACATTGTTTTGTTTGCTGACTTCGCACTTTTGTCACATTTCTGAGGGTGGAGACCACTGGGTGAGAGGAAGCCTGACAAAAATGGTGACAACTGCTGAGTTTTTTTGGATACAGAGAAAGCCAAAGGGATTAGCCTCAGGCTACATGATTAACAAGGCCATTAGCAGCTTGTGCTGATGCTCTAAATTCTAATGCAATACATAGAGAAGACAATCTGCCAATGTGAGGTGAGGACAGCGCACCAAGCATGGACCTCAGACACCTTGTCAAAGGCTGATCCCAAGGTGGAAATCTTTTCCACAGAGGCCAGGCCGCCAGCCAGGACTAGGGCATATCCATTGGCCAGCATGAGTGTCCTGTGCCCCTGGATCTGTGCTGCTAGTCTAAAATGGACTAGAAGGGCAGGGGCTGGCTGTAGGATGTAGTATGTAGTATGTAGGATGAGCATGTAGGATAAAGCCACTTGACCAGATTGTTATTCATCACTATACTCAAAATGTTTAGTAAATAATCAGAGTGATGATGACACTCTTTTCTTGTAGACACTGCACCCAACTACCTCATCACAAGATTGAACTGCTTTTTAAATACCAAATATTGTGGTAAAGGGCTTTTCTTGTCAAACTTTTTATACCTCATGTTTCTTCTCTTAAGTAGACCATAAGAGTTTGGGGTAAAAAAAAAACCCAAAACCAGAAACAAACCCTGCTTCTGTAGGGAAAATGATGAAACTTACTGATTGAAAGAAAGTACTGAGAGGTGGGCAGCTGACAGTTATCTTCTAGAAAGAAATACGTTTCTTATTCTTACTACACAGTTTATCTTATCAGTGTGTACCTAAAAGAAAATCCTACAAAACCTGACCAATTCTTATTTTCCACAGCACTGTAAAAAAAGAGATGTACATGAATGCCCAAGATGTTACAAGTCCAGGATTTTATTCTTTTTATTTATTTATTTTTTATTAAATCATACAAAGTATGGAAAGTGGTGCAGGGAATAGTTCTTTCCATTTTAACCTTGGGTTTTTTCTTCATATTTTGGAGGTCCAGAAGCTTTCATGCACTGCTTTCACTTAAAAGACAAAACAATGAACCTGCTTCAGTGCTCTTGAAAGCACACAATGATATCTCATTATTAGATAAAGGTATTCTGAAGCAGTTGTTCAGGTTCTTCAGATGCTTGGAAAAGTATTCCTTCCATTCTTCTTTATCTTCGTTTATTAAATTGCTTTTAGCCGCAAATTGTCCCCTGTGACTAAGGTGTCAGTTGTTTATTCTGGCAGTGCCTGAAGTGCTGCTGGCGTGTCAGTGCTAGTATGTAGTATATATCTACTTGGATGGATGTAAGGTTAATCATGATATAGTGGATGTTTTCCCCACAACAATTTCTGTGAGTTATTTGAAACAGAGTAAAAACCAGGCTATTATTGAAGTGCATGTTGTTAGAAATAAACATTCAAGATGCTGAAAGGCTATTTATCTGAATCCTATTTTCCTGTCTTCCTCTTGGAAAACCTGACTTTACCCATTCTTGTTTTACTGGACTTGAAAATCACTAAAGCTGCTAAATGTCTACAATAACCATGTAGTGGGTACATGGTTCAAATCTAGAATCTCATTCTCAATTGTTAATGTTTTATATTTTCAGAACTTTTATTCCTATGAATTCTATTCTGTGATCCTTTTTTGTAGAAAGAGTTTCATTTGATTTTAAGCATTTAAAGCAAACATTCTCATATTTGTGAATAGGATGGAAATCTCAGGAAATATTCCCCTTTTTCTGGCAATTGGTTAAATATGCTATGATATCTGGAATTCTGGCAGGATATCCAAAAGCAGAGAATACAGTAGCTTGCAAGTTTGTTTATAAAGAGAATTTCTGAGATGTAACTATAATTATCTTATCTGGTGGTTGGTATCATAGCAATATCCCAGTTGCCTTCATTTGAATTCCTTCTAAGAGGTTCTGTGTGCGTATACTTTCCCTTCCCAGCCTATTCTTTTTATTTAAAAAAGGTCATTTTTTTACTTGCTAATATTAGTGTAACTTATTTAACTTTTGTGCTTCTTTTCCCTATTTGCCTCAGTTATGATAATTTCTCAAGTGTTATAAATTTCTGTTTAAGCTCTAAGAAATCCAGGTTATATCACTGCATAAATCTTTATTATTACTGTTAAGAATAACAACAAAAAATAATAAAAGTTTCACTAGATTTTTTTTCTATTTTGGTATACAATGCAGCAGAAGTATGAAATTTTACACTAAGGATTTTTTGTACATGATTACATAACGTGATAACAGCTTCAATTTGTGCATCAGGTATTGTAAATATAAATAATAAATATATCATTAAAAATGTCACAGTTAAGTGAAAATATATTTAGTAAAATTAATGAGGTTATTTCCCTGGGTCTGAGCTTTCCAAATTACATATTGAAGATCTAGTTTAATCTTAGAATAGCATGTAATATAAGTATATTTAATTTCATATTCTATATTCACTCATTTCCGGTAATTTACACAAGTGTTTTGACAGTACCTTAAGAAGCAATTACTCAAATAATTGTTATAGTATATATAATTGTGATGAAACACTCAGTTGAAAACTTATTTATTTCCTCTGCTCTCAGAATTCTCTGAGAAAAAATGGGATTATAAAAGGATCTAAAAGTATAAAATGACTGACTGGGTTGGACTGTTTACCTGTATGTCTGTCTTCTATAACATTTTACAAATGTCAGTTATGGTGTTACATGAATGGTAATAGCTTTTAAAGGCATCATGCAAAGCTGTGGGCCATGATTTTTTGAGAAATTAATATTAAATCAATCATTCAGAAATATTGTATATTATTCATCCTATTTAGACCTGTGCAAACTTTCTTTCGGGGGGGTGGGGATAATCTTGGCTATTATGGGAGTTAGTGTTCAAGGTAACAAAGATGTATTGTAATCCCTACTTGTAAACACTATTTTTGAATAAAAGCAGTCAGTGTTTTTCAAGGGAAATTTTTAAGATCAGAAAGACAGAAATGCAAGATTTATAAATGATCCTTTGCAACAAAATGGAAAGGTATAAGCAATGTATTAAACCAGTCAAAAATATAAACATACTGTTTTCTACTGTGTCCTTTCCCAAATCAATCAAGTTGGTTAAATTTTTGGTTCCAAATTTGTTTTGACCTATGTATAGTCTGAGAACTGACAAAGTGCAGGGCATTGTCAGAGCAAAAAGGAATGATTTAACTGAAGCATGACATTGGAGGGGAGGAGAAGCTGATTGATTAAGCTTCCTTGTAGAACAAACCTATACCCCAAAGTCTTCAGGGAAAACAGTAGACTAGACAGATCTAACATACACATAGACTGTTGAAAAGTAACTTGAAGCTGTTGCTGCCAAAAGATGTCTTTGGAAACACTGTATCTCAAAAGCCTTTGGCCTAAATACTCCCATAAAGTAGGCTGGAAACTCCTGGAGTTTTCTATAAACCTGTCTGTCTGCATACATGTGTGCCACTTCATTCAACTGGCAGGCGGTTTGATCAATACCTGAGTCACAGAGATTCAAAGATCTGAGCCTTTCCATTGTCCCCCTTCTGTGTCAGTGATAAGCCTAGTATAAATGTGAACAGAAAGACAGATGGGGGGAAGTGTGGCTCAGGTAGAGTTATTACTCCCTATTAACCTTTTCCAAGTGAATTTCAGATCACAGCAAGAGAACCAGCTCCAGTTTAATTTTAACCTAGAATCCCTGTGGTAATAACACTGAGATGAGGCAGTGGATTGAAAACTCTTTCCCAGAGCTCATAAGAAATATTTTTAACTGTTAAATACCTACTAGTATGTATGTTGTTATACTAGATACAAAAGGATGGATCAAATTCCCATTAAAATGCTTGGAAAGTGTCCTAAACATTTCAGTGGAAGTTAGTTCAGACCAATAGCATATACATCAAACCCCACCAAGAGCAGTCTTCAATATAGTTGTGGAGTATCAAACCTTCAACATATGGAAAGTATTGGCACTTAAAAGTAAAATGTTTCTTGTTAGCGGGATTCGTTCATTAAAAGTAAGCATGTACTGTTTTCAGCTTAATCACTGTTCTTATCCTGCTATATTAAAAGGTAAACCATTTGAATGGCATAAAACTTAATATGGATCCAGATACAAGAAAGTACAGAAACAGGGTGTAAATTTTGTCCTGTAAATTGATTCTTGCTACTTAGTAAGACTGCTAGCATCCTGTTATTTTCTCCTTCCATCCATCTTGAACAGTATATCTCACATAAAAGCCACAACAAGAGGAATGCTTGTAAAAGAACTCTCATATAGATATCTCAAATAATTCAAATAAGTAGAAAACTTAACTGGTAACTGAAATTCTGATCTAATAAATCATATCTGATCTGGAGACAACTCACATCACCTTAGCTGTTTGTAAGCTAGACATTTAATTTAAACTAACACTAATTTAAGCTTTCTCAGTAATTAAATTGCAGGGAGACACTTTCAGGAGTAGTTCATCTCATTTCCCACAGAAACATAAGAAAGGATTAACTTCTCTAGAGCTGAGTGGCTGACCTCTCTCTCTTCTCACCTCCATGTGGATTGCTGAGGGAGAAAGAATTATCTTTGATAACATGTCCAGTGTTAGAGCTTGGTAAGAAAATTCCAAATTTCCTGTTTCCTGAAATACTTGTATATCAAAAATTACTTGGCCCTATAATTTTCATGTTGAAAGCCAAATCAAAATCTTTATCCCACCAGTAAGTATTATTTTATCTCATTAATAGATTTTAAGAGCCAATTTAGCTGCTGTGAAGGAGGGGATGGAAATGCAATCTGAGGATAAACTTTGAATTGCAGGTGTTCAAGCAAAAGTACTGGATTCGTACTCTAGCCAAATAAGAAACCAGGTTTGTAAAAACACAGACTTTGAAGTAGTAAGTACTGATTATCATCTAGGACTTGAAGAGGTATTACTGGGATAGAATTAACAATGAGATTAAGTTAATATTAATTAATGTTAATTAATAATGGGATGGAACTTCATACACAAACCACAATGCCACAGACTTAGAAGAAAAATTTCCAAAAGACCTTTGCTTTACACTGGAAATCATCAACTGGAAACAGAAGAGTTAAAATATCTGGTCAATTACATCAAGGGTATAGGCTAGCAATGTGATAAAGTTATACAAAGAAAAAAGGCTGTTTATCCTAAGGTATATCAGTTTGAATATTTCCAGTAGTCAAAGTAACTCCCTCTTCCTATGTGAGACATCTATAAGAGCTTTCAGAGATTATTTTCAGGAAAGGTTTGCCAATAGTAACTTTTCCGGCAATAATGCCTATATTTTATTTAGTTTAAATAAAAGAATGAGTTCAAATAATTAACAAACTGAGCCAGCAATGTGTCCTTGCCACAAAGGAATATTCTAGGCTTCAGTAGGACTGTTGCCAGCAGGTCAAGGGAGGTGAGACAACAGCACTGGTGGGACACATCTGCAGTGCTGGGCCCAAGTCTGGGTTCCCCAGTAGAAGATATGCAGAGTTCAGAATAGGGCCACTAAAGTGATGAAGGGACTGAAGCATCTCCCCTCTGTTGAAAGGCTGAGAGAGGTGAGACTGTTTACCCTGGAAAAGAGAAGGCTCAGGGAATCTCATCAATGTATATCAATACCTGAAGGGAGGGTGCAAAGACAACAGAGCCAGGTTTACTGGTGGACTGTGACAATGGACATAAACAGAAACACAAGAGGTTCTGCCTGAATATCAGAAAATATTTTTTCATTATGAGGGTGACTGACCACTGGTGCATGTTGCCCAAGGAGATTGTGGAGTCCCCATCCCTGGGGACTCAAAAGCCATCTGGACATGTTCCTTTGCAACTGGCTCTGGGTGAACCTGATTGGGCAGAGGGGCTGGGCCAGATAATCCCCAGAGTTCCCTTCCAACCTCAACTAGTCTGTGACTGAGTGAGTTGTATGACCTTAAACTTAGATCCTTGGTCTGAGAACTCTGGGCAAGAAGCTTTCCTGCTCTCTTTTGAACAAGTGTCTCTGCCTGATTTATTCTAAATTGGGCCTCTTTATGGCCTCAGCTTCTTACCTGTCAACTCGGTAATTTGGAAGTAAAACTGGCCCTAAAAGCATTTCCTATGTTTCAAAGCTTTAGTTTCACTGTAGATTCTTGTACTTTTACTGCACAAGCCATTTTATAAATCTAGTTACGCAGAATTCAGCTGTAGGCTGTTTTCTTAATTTTATATTTCTCTGACAAAAATCACTTGATTAAGCAAAATCTGTATTTTCATTGACTGAAGCTCCCAAAATGTTTTACTTGCAACAAGCTTTCAAAGAAACTTCTGTTCAAATGGAAATACAATTTTTTTTCCCACCATCAAACACTTGCCTTTCTGCTCTGCTATTTTTTGCTTAGCTCTTTAGAGCTTATATCTTATTCGTGAGACCTGCAAATACATTTTAAAGCAACTTAACATTTTATTTTACTCTAGTTTCTTAAATTATTATCTCTACATCTTTCTAGCAGTCTTTACTATGCTTTCTGAACACAATAAAAATGATATAAAATAGCTTGTGTCTGAAATGAATTTTTATCATATTTCCTCATGTTTAATTATGAATGTATTTATAATTTCAAGATCTATGGAAACTATAAATGCTATTTTACACCAAACAATTATCCAATCTTTTACGGATTTTACTTATAATGTGTTGCTTGATTCTTCCATTTGAGAGGTAAATAGTCAATCTAATTAGTTGTTCACAATATCAATAATATAAAACACAATATGAAAAAAATGCACCTTCATATGGATAAGTGCTTTAGAAGCAAATATGTAGAAAAGATGCTTGTACTGGCTGTATTTGGTAAAAGAAAAGATGAGAGGTCTTGGGGGTTCTGTTGTTGTGGAGCTGTGGGGTTTGGTTTTTTGTTGTTGTTTTTTTTTTTTTTTTTTTAAGGTTTCATAGGCAGAGGGGTTTCCAGGTATCAGGAAACACTTTCAGCTTGTAGTATAATACCATGTTCAGGCTGGTAGTTTTTCTCCCCTCCCCTTAAGTATTTGATATAGAAGAAATGCTTGTTCAATGATGCTTTGGAAAGCAAAGCACAGTAGTAGAATGGGAAGGAATCAAAGTACTGTGATGTATAAGTAATAAAGTTCTTCAGTATTTTATCTGCTTATTCTCTCTTTCATATGAGGAAGTCAAGATTTCTAGTACATTGAGTAATTTATATTTCAGTTCCAGGAAAATCATATTTTGTTTAAGTTGTTTCATTAGCTTAACTTATTGCTCATTTTTGTTAGCAATAAGATTAATTATACAGAGAGATTCCTGTATACCCTACTGTCTGCCTTCTTTTCATAAGTACAGTAAACCTTTAGAAAAAAGTTGTGTTGAAAAATGAATAAATTTCAACCATTTGGTTGCTACTAGTTTCAATTTTATTACAAAATGCAATCTTCACTAAAAGGGTGGATTTTTTTCCTCAGGAGCATAGATAAACTGTTCTCCTGTAAAATTTTCTGCAAGTCTGCTAGTTGTTTTTGCTTTTTTGCTTTTTATCTTATGAGCTACAAAAGTATATAAAATAATTTGTCATGTACTAAGAACACTTCAGATACTGGGAAATAATGGAAACTATAGTTCTCATTCTTTGAATAACCACTTTTAGAAAACTCATTGTAGTGTTGGATTGTGGGTAGAAAACTAAAAGGCTACAGGGATTAAATTCTTTTGTTCTTTAAGCTATTCATATACATAACAAAGTATCCTTACCATGCTGGACAAAAAAACAAACCAAAGCAAAAAAACTTAAAAAGTTGGACTTAAACAGCTAAAGTGGTACATTTACTGTGATACTGGAAAACCTCTTTTTTGTTGTTATTTATGCCTGCATAGCAAACAGTTGTATTTATACCCTGCAGTTTCAAAGGTCCTGTAGAAGATTGGTTTAGTGTGTGTATATACCCATCTTAACTGTATGCTTAGCTAGGCACATGTTGTAGGCCATTTGGTTCCTTTGCCTCTTGAATGGCACTGATCAGTAATTACAATTACTTGAAAATCACAGTTAACACGTTGCTTACGAGTCCCATTATCTGAACTGCTTAGAGGATAGACTTCAGAAAGAAATTCAGATTAAAGTTAAATGTGGGTGATCTTCCTGTATCTGGAAGAGGAAAAGTGGATTCAGGAGAAAAGGCAGTCTTTGTGTGCAGATGAAACAGCACCATATGACATAGTGTTTAGGGATTCTTTTGTGGTGGTGAAAATTTGCATTCTATTTATGGAAATTGCGGCATCCTATTCATTCTTATTCTATCTTATTACTGTCTGTGCAATATACAAGCCATTATTCTATAAGTGAGTGTCATAGCCAGAAGAGTACAGTTACACACATTTAGTCTTTCTTCTGCTCTATAAATCTGGATTCCTTTCCTTATATGTTGTTGCAAAGCTTTCAAGGAAGAAAATGGAGAATATCTTTCTCTTACTCCAGAGGGGAAAATAAATAAATAAATAAATAAAATTTCTGGCTCTTATCCAGAAAGGTAGAAGTTGTATGTCAGAATACTCTTCAGCAGATACAAAAGCTTTAATCTGAATTTTGTATAATCGCATTATACAAAAGGCTGTCACTATGGAAATATTTTAGAAGTATTCTTGTGTAATCATCTGCTTCCATGAGGAAATTTGTACAGAAATGCATCTCTTTAAGATCTGTCTCTGGGTTTCTGTTCTCAGTTGTCTTAAACTTCTTATGAAGCTTTTGTAGAATCAATGTGTCTAACATGGTTCAGGCTCTACTTTAAGTTGAGATACTAAATTCTAGACTGTTTTATTTAGTAGATTTAGTTTTCCTTATCTCTCTTTTTTGAAGAAATTAAGACATTGTTTCTACTTCCAGCAGTAGCTTTTTTATTAAAAGCAATATAAAAACAAAATTATCAGCATTACAGTACCAGTCTCTATGTACGTTAGCAATATTACCTTGGTAACAGTGGTAAAGTAGTGTTGATCCCACTTGGCTGATGTAGTTTTCACACAACAGTAATTGTAATTTGTTCCTGGTTTCAGATAATATCAATTAAACACTGAATACGTGCAAGGGTCCTTGAACACTTCCAGAACAGATATTTAAAACTAAACATGTCTCTGCATATTTGGGCCTGAACGTAGATCCTTGTCCTGCTAGATATGTTTGACTGCAGGATCTTTTGTATGATCAATTTGCCATTCCAGTTTTCAGGGAAGATACACGTTTACTTCTGTGCAGCACCACTGATGATATGGGTAACTGCTAAGCAAGAGTATAAAGCCAACACAAAACAGAAGCTGAAATTATGTAACACATGAAAAAAGCCAGCAGCTCAGCCACCGAATTTATGGGATTGTGCCAGAAATACACAGAGGATTTGAGGGAAGTCTTACAATTTGCTTCCTTTAGATTTTATAGAACAAGCGTGACCTAGGGAACTTTCCTCCAGTAATTGCTAAAATGACTTCATGAAATCACTGCTCCTCTGTTCAACAATTGTGGGTCAGGACCTAGTTATTTCTGCCAGTCTGCCAGGCTTTGAAATACTGTTCATAGTTTGTGAATCCAGCATGAAGTGGGAATTAATTACAAACTTCCACAGTATCTGGAAGTACTCTGTAAAACCCCTTTTGTGAATGTCACATGACAATTACTCACCTGTAACTACTGAGGTCATTACTACTGCGGAGATTGAGCCTGTTTAGGCACAGACAGTTCTGAGAAACAAGAGCTGAATCTTCATTTAAAGAACTACTAAACAGGTATCCCATCCACAAGCCAATGTGGTGGGTTAAACATTGGAAAGTGTGTTCTACAGTCTCACAAACTAGCAAGAACTCTGCAGTCTGTCTTTGAATATCAAGAATAAAATATTGGTCTGTATCCTTGTAGCCTAGTAAACATGAACCTGCCACTGTTAGCAACAGGTAACAGGTTCTACACAACTTTTCAAGGCTTTAGGACTGTTGTGGTTTAACCCCAGACAGCAACCAAGCCCCACGCAGCCAGAGGGAGGAGGAGGATCAGAAAGGAAGGTAAAACTCAGGGGTTGAGATAAGAACAATTTAATAGGTAAAGCAAAAGCCAAGCATGCAAGCAAAGCAAAGCAAGGAATTCATTCACTACTTCCCATGAGCAGGCAGGTATTCGGTCATCCCCTGGAGAGCAGGGCTCCATCATGCGTAACGGTTACTCAGGAAGACAAACACCATAATGCCAAATGTCCCCCTTCTTATCTCAAAAAAACCCCCCAAAACCCCAAACAAACAAATAAATAATAAAAAAAAAAACAACAACAAAAACAAACAAACAAAAAAAAACCCCAAAAGCACCAAACCCAAAAACTGTTACACATTGACTGTCAATAATTTGCGTGCAGTCAGTCTACGTACCAGTTAGGCAGTTGGAAATCTCTTGGAAAATAGAAAGAATTACTCTCTACCTTCAGCCTTTGCTTAAAAAAGAAACAGAGCTCTTTATCATTGCATTTTCAATTGTGCAAATGTAAAAATGCTGTCCTCCACTACATGGTGAATATATTGCCATTTAGTGTCAGGCCACAGCTTTGCATTACCTCTGCAAAGACTCAGAATTTGAACTCATCAGGCTTGCTTTGTCTGAACTTGGCCTACCTGAAGCAATTTTGGCAATCCCTGTTACTGCTAAAAAGCTAACACTAATTTATTTCAGTTTAAGCTTAGCACATTTCTTTTAGTGTAGCACCATTATAATAATCTTAATATATTTCTGTAACTAATGGATACTAATTCTATTCTATTGATCTTATTACTAATGGCTAGTAATAACCAGCACTTATTCTATGAAACGTGAATTATCTATGACTGTAGAGTAATAATGTACAGGATAGACACCCTAGAAGACTGGGCAATGGATAAGAGTGGAGTCCTCAGGGCTATAAAGAAATCAGCAGTGGTTAACTACTAGGCATTAAAGAAATGCTACCTTGGAAATTGGGTAGAACCAAGTTTAGAGATAACAAAGGGAACATAGAGGAAATGTCCAACACACGTATCACACACAGCATTCACATAAAAATTGTATACTCTGAACTAATAAAGAGAAAGGTGTAGAGCATATATGACCTTGAACAGACAATGGAGTATGACATCACTCCTCTTCCAGTGAAGAACTTGGGAGTACTATGATTTGTCATTTGTGTGTGTGTGTGTGTATGTGTGTGTGGTGGGTTCAGAGGGGTTTTTTTGTTTGTTCATTGTTTTGGAGTGTTTTTTGGTTTGGTTGTTTTGGTTTTGTGGGGGTTTTTTTCTGGGTTTGGTTTTGTTTTGTTTCACAAAAATGAAGAGGTAAGAAAAACACCAAAGAAACAGGCAGATACTAAACAGTTTGATCGGTTTTGACAGTATCATAAGAGGGGATTACCAGTAATTGGGTACTTTGGTCTGTAATTGCTACTATCACTATAACTGGACTAACAATAATACTTTTTTTTAGTTTTTTGATACTTTAATTAGACTATCAATAAATGCTTGGTTTTGTATGTGTTTCTCTAGCCCACATAAATTTTATGATGTAGTTGGTCTGGCATCAAACTTTCAGGTTTGACTGTAGTTTGGATAGAACTGTGTGTTGCACTACCTGCTATTAACGTGAAGTTGTGCAAAAGCTGAGTTGAAGGATGCTATGAAAGGGAAAACACAGATGACAGAACTATTTAGGGGATTTGGGTTATTTGTTTCAAATTCCTTTCCTGTAACCAATTCCAGATTTGGTTCTGCTGACATTTGTAACCTTTCCATTATTATCCCATTTTCATCATAAAGTCTGTACAAAGTACTGCTGTGGTAGAATGGTAAGTAATTTCCCTGATAGTGATATTCGTGGAGACTCTGCTTTTAATTAGCATGGGATATTGGAGATAAACCCCCATAGACTAGATATATATATGTAAACACAAACTAAATATTACCATATAGTAGTTACTTTAAGATATAGACTGTACAAGAAAACTTTCAACATCTGACATGTTCAGAAACTGCTTTTCATGTGGGTTTTTTTCCACAGAGATACTAGTTCTTAAAAAAAAAAAGAAAATAAATCTGTTTCGGGAGGGACAGTTAGCACACAGAAATATTGTGACAAATTACCATCTGTTTACAAGTCTTTATATTGGGATGTGAAAGTTGTGAAAGAAAAAGTGCATCAACTTAGCCAAATGAATAGTTTCTCAATAATATTAATTCCACAGTAGAATTACATAAAAATCTTCCCTTCTGCATTGTATGTCAAAGTCTTGGCTTTGTTCAGATTTTCAGATATTTCACAGTTTAAAGGCTTTGTCTAAGCTTTGCCATAACTGACAACTGAGATGAAATAGAAGAGATGAACAGTGTTCATATGCAACTGGAAGAACTGCTGAATACTGTTTTCTTTCTGAGCAGAATGGGTTGGCAGCAGAATGAGAAAGGGACTAGGGATCTATACAATGCAAGGAAAGAAAGGACTCATGAATAAAGATATAATGAAAATATAAACCATCTCTGTTAAGTCTTAAAAGACATTGCACATATTAAAAAACTTTGTAAATTACAATATCCATTTTCTAATCTTTACTCAGAATATTGCTTCATAAATTAATTTGCTTACTTAAATGATGATACCTACTCTTTGGCAAAATTTTTAGTTGTAGCATCAGCTCCTAGAAGCAGTATAGCCATAGTACTGAGTTATGAGGTTCAAACTAACTACTGGGAGACACAGTACACTAATAAAATGAAATGCCTACTTTCTGATTCTGCTGTTATGTTACAAGCTGTTTTCTCAAACTGGTGCTCCATTGCACAGATGCAGCAGCTCACAAATGTTTTGAAGCACCAGCACTTGTTACTGAATGAGTGTTGAAATCACACTTTGTGTTTCATTTGATTTCTGCATAGTAATTCACCAATGTTCAGTAACCGTAAATACTGAACTTGAGACAAATAATGACTTACTATTTTATTACCAGAGCCAAGAGGTGGGTGGGAGGAGAAGCAATTTGTTATTGTCCTACTGAAACTTAGGTTTCTGGACAGCTTTATTCTTGTCACTTCGATAAATGATGTTTCATTAGCATTGTAACATCATGGTTTTGATTTTTGAAATACACTTCCTCTATCACCTTAGAGCATTGAATTGCATCCTCTCTCCAAGATCAGGCTATGTCAGACACATATGATATGATTTATAATCAACTGATCTAAGAGGCAGACACTGCTGAGAAGGGTAGTCTACCTCCATCAGCTTCCACTTCACTGGGCTCAGTGATCATGTAATGTGATGAATCACTTTAAATCTGGAAGGAAACTAACCTGGGTGGAAGGGAATCATTAGTAAACTAGCCTTATAACTAGTAGTATGGGTTGAATACCTACTTTATTAAAGGGTATTGTACATATAAGTGTTAATTTATTGAACTGTAAAAGATTGAAGTCTTTATCAGTTCTTTCTTTCAGATACAGCTATCAGTTCTTTCTTTCAGATACAGCTTAAGTCTTTAGTAGCCTTATCATGTTCGGTAAATTTCATTCTGCAAAAAGAATATGCATAACGGTGCTTATAAAATACTTTTGAGATTGACAGAATATGTTGCAATGCAGTCTCTCACCTGAATGGCTAATAAGCACATCCTAAAATTTCAAAATCTTACACTGAAGATTGGAATACCTTCAGGCAACCTGCAGCATTTTGGGAAAAAATACAGAGAGATAGACGGAAGTAGCTGCATATAATTGGAAGTGACAGAATTAAATTTTTAAATAACAAACTTAGTAAAATAATTAGTATACTAATTTGAATCTATTAAGTATCACTATTAAAATTTGTGGGTTTATGTAATCTTTTTATTAAATATATTAAAATTTCTGAACAGCAAAAAACAAAACCATAAAACATTAAAAATGTATTTTGTTGATGGTAAAACATACTGAAACCAGCTATTTCAGTGTTCTTTTTTTTTTCTCATGCAGATGTGCAAAGATAGGTTAATTTATTTTGCTTTCTTGTGTCTTGCCTTTTTCATCTTCTAAAAATATTGAAAAAAAGGATCTGTATCTGAGGCACAGAATTAAAAGTAATTGGGGCCTTAAAAACTTGTGATAATGACCAAAGTGGGACAAAAAAAGATCAAAAGATGTGAAAATCACTATCACACAACAAAAATAACTTTACACATTTAGTATTTAATATCAACAGCCATATTAATGAGATGATAAATAATGAAATGATCTGCTTGTTGGAAAAAATAAAAAAAACCCAAAACATAACTGACAAAATCTGGTCTTGCTGGGAATAATAAAAAAATAATATGAAATTAAGGCAGTCATAGTAATGATGTTAGAGTATACACAGCAGTTTTTTATTTTTTTTAGTACATGTAGGATGAATATGTATTAATTGGAGAAGGTAAAAGAAAGTTGAATGGAGTACAAAGACTTATTCACATTAAAATATTGTTTTACTAAAATTATTATATACAAAATTGTAGAATATTTACTATTGTGTTTTTTTCTTGATGTAGAGAGGTCTTCAGTGTTTGATAGCCAGAAAGACAACAATTACCAGTGTTAAAGATGCAAATCAATAACATTAAGAAGTTCTTGGTGGTGGTGATGTATTTCCTATATATATGTTTAATTTTAAGAAAGGCAGATATTTATAAATTGGAGATTTGTTGACTGCCTACCAATTTAAGAATTAGTTAATTATTGGCAATATGAGGCATTATTTTAGGGTTTGGGGGAAGATAAAATAACTCTAGCAAGTTCCATACCTGTGTTGAAGATGACTGACAATTTTAGTAGCCACAGTTTTAACTAGTGAGCTTGTGTGTATTGACTAAAGGAAAAAACATAATGGCTACATTCATTAGTAGTAAAAACCATGACAAGGCATTGTCTTAGACACTGAAACTCAAATGTTTTATATGTTAAAATATTACAATAGTTCTTGGGATGGCTTTGGCACAGAGCTTTCTCTCAAATTAAACCCTGGCATGATAAAGGTTTAGCATGGCTGAAGAATCTTTTCCATTTGCATGCAGCCACCCTGTTTTGACAGTTAAGTTTTGTGACCTACACATGTATAGGCTGTCCTTGTTGGTCTAAAGCCTAGGGAATGGGTCATTGGCATCCTAGTGCAGCTGTAATCAGTAAGGGAATAGGTGTATTCCTGTTGATACCTAGCACGCTTTACTGCTTTTCTTTGAAGTACATGTATACACTATATACCTATAGGTCCCATTGTATTAAGTACCATGGCATGAATTCACCCCACCCAATTTTACATATCAAAATGTTCTTCAGTCCATATACAGTCTGAAGACAACAAACCAGTCAGATTTCAGGTGAAATGAATCACACCCTGGGGGTGTGTAACGTAGTGGTGGTGGTCTTGTTTTTCCTGTACAGGTAGCTTTGGGTGTGTGTATACTCAATAAGCATTGTCAGCATTAGCTGTGTAGGAGAATCTACACACTGTTATCTAAAGGTGTAGCTCAGTTTCAGCTGAGGACATAACGTAGATTCTTTCCTACCTGAAGTCAGTCTGAAACAAAAAATAATTTGTAAACTATGAATTTAGGAAGCTAATTCAAGAATACTGAAAATTAACCTGAAATGTTTTCTGGATCAAGGAGAGATTCATGCATACGAATGACTATACTTATAAACAGACAAAAGGCTCTTTAACATATATGAATTTCTAAATGATGTTTTGTTAGAGGCACAAATCAGTTAAGACTTTTTTTGGAGTAAAATATGCTTTTGTACTCACTGTGTTTCCAATTTTTTTGTGATTGATTACTTAATGATCTGTTGTCAATCCAGTAGTTTTTACAAAGGTAGGGCTAATTAAAAAAAATCACATTTTCACAACTTCTTTGAGTTTGTGAGTACGTTTGTAAACAAGCCACTTAATAAAGAAATTATAAGTGGGATCCTTAACAAACAAACAAAACAAACCCACCTAGTTCTTGCAGCTATGATGTACTTTTAGGCTCCCACTTTCACACTGAGAAAGTAAGCAGTACTAGGAAAAAAACCTCTCAAACTTCTCTTTCAAATTTTCAAGGTTTTTAGCTTTTATTTTGTCATTCTTTTTCTTTGGCTTAGGTGTATTGTCTCTCCTTTGTCCCACTTGCTATTAATAACATGTTTTCAGGTAAAAACCATTAAGGATACTCAGATCCAGATGTCAGCGTGAGTTGGTTGTGAATTCAGGTTGATTGCAATGTCAATGGGATACTTCAAAATATGAAGCCTAGGAACTTATAAAGAAATGTCTTTTTTTTTTGTTTGTTTTTCATTCCTAGGTCTTCTCTGGCTTGCTTATTAATGTTATATAATGTAATTATTAAGCAGGGGGGGAAGTCATGCCTGTTTGTCTATTGACTATTGAAGTACTCCATAGCTGCACTTACAGATTAATTTTAAGCCTTTGAATTCAGTCTGTGAATGGCTGGATTACATAGAACTCTGGCATGCAACCAGCCTCTTTGTAGTGAGGCTTTTTTTATACAAAACAGATGCAACTTTCATTAACAGTTTGCTTGCAGCCAAGCAAGACAGAACAGTTAAAATGTAAGGAAGAAGTGATAGAAGTTATGATCTCTGTTATAAAATAATCACCTGAGAAGAGTAGTCTACTGCTCCTGCAGTGACATTCACTGCAATATCTGTATTTGAAAGGAATAGAATTTCAGAATGAAATGGAGGTTATATGGTGTTTTTGCAACTGTTTGATGTTTTCTGAAGGCACAATGCAAAGAGACAGTAACATTAACTTCAAAGCATTGGTACTTTTGGACTTCATCAGGTCTTTCTCTGGTCAAACATGAGGTAACTCTTTTGAGCTGCACAAATATTTAGCAGAAATACAGTAATGAAACCTAATAAAACTAAACTTACAGTTGAAAAAGTAATTACTTGCAGTGACTTATGTCAAATAACTGCCTGTTCCCGAAAGTCTGTAATGATGAGTTCTTCAAAACTGAAATTTTTTTTATGACCTTATCATGTTATCATAAATTCTGCCAAACAACGCTTTTCTGTTACAGTTTCAGTATGTTGAGCATATGTATTCAGCAATACAAAATGTTAGAATAGCTGAACACCATATACTCCAGATGGTTCCTCCTACATAGATACTGTGGAAATTCCATTACATGTACTGTAGATGAGTCAAAATAAAGGCCTTACACTGCAGTGAGAGGCTTTTGTCATTATATTGAGTTGCAATTAGTAGGGCCCCTTTTAAAGTTTCCATATTTGTTCTGCTTGATTACCATGAATTAAATTAAATTTACTACAGAAAGTTGCAGCTTTGGTTGAGCAGAAATCAAGAAGCAAAGTTTACATACTTTACTGTTGCAATCCAATTACATTCTTATGAAGCAGTTTATGTTTCACACCCTTGATTTACAAAACAAAATTGCCCTCAGATATTAAAGGCATCACCTACCTTTTAACAGGTTGTGGAGCCATCACATCATATGTGCTCTGGTAGCTTCATCCTGGATAGTTCCACTGTAGTCCCACAGAGTGAAAGCTCTTTCACAGTTGCAGTATATTAAACTCATTTGTAGAACACTTCTTTGAGTTTGGTTTCATCTAAAAGGGAATTAAGTCTGCAGCATCCAAGGTTAATCCACAGTGAAACCCAAAATTAAGTAAAAGGGTTGATGAGGAAATCCTGCTCAAAAGCATGCTCCTGTTCTTAACTGAAATACTAATGCAGGCACACCTAAAGAGAAACAGGTTGTTGAATGTCCTGAGACGCCTAATCATTTAGTGATATTTCTGTTGTACATATACCAATGAGTTACAGATAAGACCATTTTACTTTGTGACTTTTATCTAAACAAAATAGTGTAGGTTTGTATTTAATGAGAATAAAGAAGAAAAATACAATTTATTGAAAGATGTGCCATATAGGTCTCAGGCTTTTATGGCACTGAGTATAATGGTAAGACACCTACAAGGGGAAAATAACAGCAAAGTGTCCATATTCAGGTTGGTGAAGTGTTGGAATCAGAATTTTATAAAGGTTTAGGTGAGATGAGCACATGTGTATGACTGAGGAGATTCATATGCAAAGTAGGTGAACTTAAGATACAGAACTGTTTTGAAGCAGCTTTTTCAAAAATGGCTTTTTTAATTATGCTAAGGAATCTGTGAATGTTTTTGAAAAGTATTTTCTACTATGCTTGCTTATTACTTTTTGCTTTGATTTTAATAATAATTTTAGTTCACATCTGGTATGATTTCTTTTGAACATAAGTACAGAATTCCAGCAATAATGTTTCCATAATTGTTTAGGGGGTATCTAATAATAGAATCATTTTACCTTCAATGTGTGTCAAGTCAGTATAATCAGTAAGAAAGGACTTAATTCTACTTTTATTAGGGAAAATCCTATATAATCAAGCTGTAAATGTCTCATGTGTGCATCACTGTGGGGTGAAAATTCCATTACATCTCTCCATAAAGTCCTTGTATATATTTCCATGTGAGTTGTTATAGCCTGCAGACATCTTTTATGAAAAAAAAAGATAGAAAAGAAGTTTAGTTTATCATTGCAACCTTAGCATTCTAGCAAAACCACAAAAGTTCTTTTTATTTTATTCAACACATCTATGAAATACAGGCAGGTACCTGTTTGCCTCATTATTAATGATAAATAGGTAGATTGGTCATTGTAATTCTTTGGACTGTATCTTGTGTCTTTTTATATTAACTTGAAGATAGATTAACATAAGCTAATGTTAGGTTATAGACAACAGCATTCCCCTTTGGTATGTTGTATTGAAGTTTCTAAATGCATTAATGAAACACCTACTAAAAGAAAGTTACTTTTGTATATTACCACAGAATATCAGAATGTCTGAGTTTGGAAGGGACCTCTACAAGTAATCTTGTTAAACTCATCTGCTTAAGCAGGGCCATCCAGAGCAGGTTTCCCAGGAAAATGTCTGGACAGGTTTTGACTGTCTCCAAGAATAGAGACTCCATTACCTATATGGGCAACCTATTTTTTTGCTTAGTCACCCTCCCATTAAAAAAGTATTTACATTCAGATGGAAGCTCTGGTGTTTCAATTTTTGCCCATTGTCTTTTGTGTTGTCACTGGATACTACTGAAAAAAGTCTGTCCCTGACTTCTTGTGGTGGGTCTGGCTGGGATGGAGTTAACTTTGGAGTCATGGCAGACCCTATGGTGCTTTCCATTTGTGGCTAAAGCAGTGTTGATAAAACACCAGTGATTTGGCTATTGCTGAACACTTGCTTGCACAGTGTCAAGGTTTTCTCTCCAACCTCCCCTCTCACCTCTCCCTCCACCAAGGGATAGTAGGCGGGGGGTGAGTAAGAGGCTAGGAAAGGACATAGCTGGGACAGCTGACCCAAACTGACCAAAGTGGTATTTCAGACCATATGACATAGTGCTCAACCATAAATGCTGAGGGGAAAGGGGAAGACGCAGGGCCTTTTGTGGTTATGGTGTTTGTCTTCCCAAGCAACCAGTACCCATGCTGAGGCCTTGCTTTCCCAGGAAGTGGCTGGACATCTGCATCCTGATGGGAAGCAGTGAATAAATTCCTATTTATTTTTTTTTTTTTTAATTTCCACATGCAGCTTTTGGTTTTCTTTTAAAACTGTCTTTATCTCAGTCCATGAGTTTTTCCATCTTTTCTCCCTCTGTCCTGTTAAGGAAGGGGAGTGAGAGGGAAGCTGTCTGGGGATCTGGTAGCCAGTCACCCACCACACTTCTTTACACCTTCCCTTCAGACATTTGCATACATTGATGAGATTCCCCCTGAGCTTTCTCTTCTCCAGGCTGAATAATCCCAAATCTCTCAGCCTTTTCTGATTGGCCTGTATTTCTCTGGTCCTCAGGAGTGACATTTGCTTTCCTGAAGTCCTCAGGCAACTCTCCCAATGCCCACAATCATACAGTTATTGACAGTGGCCCTGTAATGAGATCAGCCACATCCCATCAAGGCCTATGGACTTATATATGTCCAGGGTTTTTAAGTATTCTCTGACCTCATCCTCTTCCACCAAGAGTACATCTTCCTTGATTCAGCCTTTCCCCCTGCTCTCTGGGGCCTCAGATTTCTGAAGGCCAGTCTTACTACTAAAGACTGAGGTGAAGGCGGCATTCACACCTCAGCCTTTTCCATGTCCTGTGTCACCATGGCCCCTGCACCACTCAGCAGTGGGCCCCTATTTTCCACAGCTTTCATCTTGCCAGTTATGTACCTATAGAAGCTCTTATTGTCTTTGACATCTCTTGCCACATTCAAATCCAGGTAGGCTTTTACTTTCCAGATTGCTTCTCTGCATGTTTGGACAGTGCCTCTATATTCCTCCCAGGTCACCTGTTCCTGTTTCCACCCTCTACATACTTCCTTTTTGTGTTTGAAGTTTTGCTAGGAGATGCTTGTTCATCCATGCAGGCCTCCTGGAGTTCTTGCTTGACCTCCTACTTGTTGGGATAGACTGCTCTTGAACTTGGGGAAGATGATCCTTGAACATTAACTAGCTATTATGGACCCATCTTTCCTTAAGGGTCCTATCCCATGGGACTCTTTCAAGCAGATCCTTGAAAAGGCCAAATTCTGTTCTCCTGAACACAGCATGTGTTTTGGAGTCTTCTGTATGTGTCATATAAAAGTACTAGTTGTAGTAAAAGAGTTGTAAATTGGTATGACCATGATGCAACTATAAAAATACTGCCTTTGTAATATTATCAGAAAATTCTGAATTATTTTGCTTCTCAAACTTAAAAAAACCCAACAAAACAAACAAACCAAAACAACCCTTCTCCCACACTCAGAAAAACCCAAACCGCCATATTATCAGGACATAAGCTATTTCTTACCCTTATTAAAACTGACCAATATACATTCAAATTTATATATTTATAACTTTACATTAGGAAAGTTGCTAGATTGATACCATTAAAATATGTATTTTCAAATATTCATGTACAGCGGAAGGACATTAAGACAGTAATTGTTTGTGGGTTAAGATGACAAAGATAAAACTTCCAGAAAAAATAGTCAAAGGCTCTCACCTCAGACGTTCTCCTTGAGCAAAATGGATCTGACTTTTCATTATGCAAGATAATGTGGTTTTGTTTGCATATTATTTTGTATACACACAATTATTCTGTCTTCCCAAATATAACACCTGTGTGACAATACCTAGAAATATTGTGTATTACAGCAGTCTTTTCTAGCCTATAGTCAGGAGAGCTATATTTTAAAAAAATAAACCTTGAGAAGTATTTACTTTATTAGTGCATTGAAATGGAAATCTAGTCAGAAGATCTTTAAAGCAATCTTAAGGAAACATTGGCAGAGGACACACACAGGTCTTGTACTTGCTTTAGATGTGGGAGAAACAGATTTAAAGAAACAAACTGAACAAGAAAAAGGGCACACTTCAGGAGAAGGTCTTGATTTCTGAGTTACTAGTTCATCTTGTTTGCTTTCAGCTTCTGTTTTAGGATGACTTATGTTACATGGTGGGATTGTATGCTAAGGTGATCAAAAGGAAGTAGGTTACCAGTTTAAACTAAATTCTTGATTTTTGACATCTTAAGTCAAGTCAGACAATTGTACCTGCCTAAATGTTTGGTGGCTTTAGTAAGTGCAATATACCTGAACCTCACATTCTAAATGAGGAGGTTGTGGTAGGCAAAAAATAAGTTAAATGTGAATTCTGACAGAGACAAGATAATTGTGTGTATAAATATTCAAAACTGAACTTTTGATCTCTCAAGCAGAAGCCTACTTGCTCTTGGTAGCTACAACTGGTATGGGCTGGCTGTAAATTTTTGGTACACCTGGACTGAAGAAAAAAGTCCTGAATCCTCCAAGTAATAAAAAATGTGACAGAATTATCAATTAGAAAAGTGATCATATGTTCTGCACATATACCTGTTAGACTGAGAAAATGCTGGCCTTAAAGTTTTGAAAAGAAGGTGAAGATCTTAGCTGAAGAAAGTATTTGGCAAGTGGAGGAAGATCTTGGAAATCAGGGAGATGTATGAAGACAAATGCCTGGACCTTAGCTTGTAATAACTGGAACTAGTAACTTCAAGCACCTGCACAGCAGAAACCAGCATGGTTTTCTGATTGACTGACAGCAGTCTCCTTGCTTGGGGAAGGCAAGGCTAGATCTAGGGAATATAGATCTATAAGCCCTCTAGGAAGAGGGATAGCCTAATAAAGGTCTAATCTTGTAAATTCTGAAACTAACCCAGTATCCACATCCACTACAGGTTGTTTGCTTTGTCCCAACTGTAACAGATCTTTTAGTTTTGTTCTAAAAACAAAACAAAACAAAACATGTAAATATTATCATTTGATGCACGAATGGCTCCTGCTTACGATTTCCTAGCTACTGCTTATGAGTTCCTTTCTAAGCCAGCCACTCCTGTTGAATTACCAGGGAGAAAAATATTTTTGTAGTGAATTTTAGAGATTATACCTAACAAAATGACTGCAAGGATGGCTTTTGGCTGTCAGGGATGCGTACAATGCTTTATGAAAGAGTTAGAAATGATCACTTTCCTATTCTAAAATCAATATTATTCTTGTAGATTTAAGATGGAAGCATTCCTTTCTGCAGAGGAATTGATGAAGTTTTTTCCTTCCTACATCCAGTTGTCCAGAGGACTGATTAAAGTTTTTATGTTTAGGAAATATATTTTTTAGTAATTTTGCTCATCAACCTGTTGCAGTTCAGCTTTGAACTTAAGATGTTCAGAAGATGCTGTTGATGACCTAGTGATACATATTGTATTGCTAGACTATTCATTACAAACAGAAAAAAGACTCCACAAATGGGAAGACATGCCAGATGTTTTCCTTCATCTTTTTAAATACTTAATATTCCTATTTATTTCTTCTTCTCCTTTCATTACTTCTCCAAGATAATATTTCCAATTGAGGGGGTTAAAAATTTGCTTCATTTAGTATTTTTGAGAAATCGTGAGTGTAATTTAGCTAGATATCTGACAGAAAAATATATAGCACAGATATGTAGTACATTGCCTCAATCATAGTACAGTTATTACAAGCATCAAATGTCTATTAAGATCAAGAAAACTAATCTTGCCAAAGAGAACTTGTACAAATTCTTAGGAGGGAAAGTATAAAGGAAATACTTGAAGGCAAGGAGGACTGGCAGGAAAGAGGCTCTCTCTAAAACTGCTGACTAAAAGAACTTCTTGAGGAAAAGGGAAAGAACTATGTTTGAAAACAAAGAAAGAGAAAATACAGCAGAATGGTTCAAAGAAAAATGCTCTGAAAGAATTTACTGCCTTGTGGCTAGAGGTGACATTGAAAGTAGCATGGACACAAGTTGATTAAGCTGCTGTCAACATATTTGGCCCCAGGAATCAGTTGCTATTGATTTACAGCTTACAGTGAAGGAAAAAAGGCAGAAACTTATGAAAAGAGCTGTATTCAGTAAATTCTATTAGCATATTCACTGCAAAGGATGAAAAAAACAAGGTGGAATTAATCTCAGGGAAAATTCACATCAAAAGACTTGGTTAGAACCAAAAGTGCCTTTTGTGTTGCAAGCCCATGAGAAAAATGAAAGTATAACTGATAAATTATTATTTTTATTTTTTATTTACTTTCTGCATGATTAAAATAGTGACATATTATAAATAGGATCTTACAAAACAGTATTTAGTATATAAAATATACATTTATATTTATATTTAGTATATAAAATATATATTTCTAAAAATGAAACCATGGTTTCATTCATAAGATATTCACATTATGTTTAGTTAGACATACTATAATATAAAGCACAAGCCCTTTTCTCTGAAGAAGTGACTGGCTTCTCAATTGTTTAGATCGAAACATGAATAAGTCAATCAGACCTTCAGAACATGTTGTGCCTGTCACATGGGAAGCTATAGCTGCCAAGAGTATTGTCAAAGACTATCACAAAGCATCTTGCAAAGTATGATATAAATAGGGTGACTTAGAAATACAAATAGAAATACAGGAACTGTCAGCAGCTACAGGTCAAATAAGTGGCTTATCAGCCAAAATGAAATTAAAGTATGGACAGCATAATCTATAATACCAAGATGTGGTAAACTGATGCTTTAGTACAATTTCATTAGGTAAATTCTATACACAATCCTATAGTAGTATCATAAAGCCAGTTGCTCCTTTCCTACATGATACTATATGGGAAAAAATATTTTACGCTTTAAGAATGTGCATAAAGGCATCATCTACCAACTTAAGCACACTCTTTCACAGAGATGTAGCCCTACCTGTAGTTCACATTTCTCTTTTATTCTTTTAACAGCTACAGAGTAACAGCACTGCATTTCCTTTTTTTTTTCTTATAATTTTTGCTGGTTGGGTGTTTGGCCTGCAAACTATGTGCCAAATCACTCCATGAAACCAGGATATTTGTTTTCTTAAACAAAATAGAGGTAGTAAACAAAAAACTGTTTTAATGTTGAATGTGTTGCAGTTTTTGTTTAATAGAGTTATGGCATTTGCAATTCCCCTATATCTTCTTTCCAGTCCAGCACATACAGAAGAAATAAAGAAAACATGCAGTTGTCTGTTTTTGCTTCAAAAACCAAGAAATACTTGAAGCAGCTGGAGTTGCTCAAATGAGAAGTTCTAATGAACAAGGGTTTGGAACATTGGTCAGAGGTCTACTCTTACATGTTTAAGACCGACAAACTCAAACTAGATACAGTGTGGTGTGAAAAATAATAAGGTAGTCAGAAAAGGGATAGTCTATCATGCAAAAGAAGAGTAAAAATACTTACTTTGTGAAGCTAATAAATAATGTGTGAAAGAGGATATGGTAGCAACTCTGGGATAAATGAGGAACAATCAGATTTCATTAAGTTTCAGGATAGTACTGTGGCAGCACTGTCTTATAAGATAAATAGTCCTTCCTGAAGTTTATCAGTCTACCCTTCACTTAGTATGGTATGTCAGATAAGAATAAACCAGTATCTCTGAGGAGAGGTACTGAGCGCACAAGATAGTAAGGTGGTTCCAAATATCAGAATTACACTGACACTATCTTAGACCACAGGGCTTCCTTAGTTCCTAAAGCTGAAAAACTTTGATAAATATAACCTCAAAAAGAAGTGAAAGTGCTAGATGGCACAATCATATTATTATACTCAGAAGTCAATTTTAGGTAGTGTGACTCATGTGTAATCCCATCATTATATGCAATCCTACTCCACGTAACCAGCTGTTAACAAGTTGCTTTAACAGATTTGTTAAATAACATGGTTACAAGTTTAGAGCCTGCTTGTTTGTTCCCGTAGCCTTGTTTCTGTACGTTCACTGGGACATTTCTACTTCAGAAACCTGTTTCTGCAGGAACTTTTTTTCTCTTTCTGCAAAGTCAGTGAGTAGTTTTTTGCTGAGCTTTGTAATTTGAAAAAAAATTAACAGACTTTTTATCCCCCATGCGAGTTTTCTCCTCATGTGCAGTCACTTTATTTTGGGGAACGTTAAAGTAACTAGATGTTGCTCATGCTAGCTGAAAACAATTACCTGAATGAAACACATGCATATAAGAAGAAATTAATCTTAATACTAGGAGTCACAAAGTAGTTTTTATTTTGAAATGTTCACATGTCTCTAAACAGGAATTGTCAAAAGGTACTTCAAAGGCAGGGAAATGTTCTCAGTGAAGTACTTCTGGATCATATAATTTCTCACATTGCATTACTCTGTACAAAAACATGTTTACGGTTCGGGGATGTTACCTCTGAAGGCACAACTGCACATACAACCAAAAATATAAATACAAATATAAAACAGCCATCAGCACCTAGATACCTGGAGGTAAAAACAAAATAATTAACTTGTCTACTGATAATAACTACATATTTTGTTCTACATTAATGTTAATACATACAATGCATTATTTTTGCATAAGCAAGCAATTTCAATTAAAAAGGGAAAAGAGACAATTCCTGGCAATAAGAAGTTGCTTGCTGGGTAGGGTAAAGGAGTTGTTTAAACTTCCTGTTTAGTGTACACTAGAGATGGAGGTCATCTCCACTGGAGTTTGAAGGTCATATGCCTAAATAAGTGCTTTTCTACGATTAGAGAGAAAAAGACCGTTGGTTGGAGTTCTGCTCTTTGTTTCTCCATAAAAAGAAAATTTGCCTACAAATTCACAAAAATTCTTGATTTTACAGCTAGAGGTTTGTTAGGCCAACTCATTCACTTGTGTTCCGTGAAGCGTTCTGTTTACAGTATGGTCAGGCAGTTGGACTAGATGATTGCTGTAGGTCCATTCTAACTGAACTATTCTATTCTAATTCTATCACATGAACTGTAGAATATTATGCAAGCATTTTCAAATGCTATTAAAACTTTGAGAAAAATCTGATTCAGAAAAGCGTAACGAACTGCAATATATTATAGATCTGTATCAGAAGGTCTGCAAAGATTTGTACAAGATGTATATGTAAAGTAAAAAAAAAAAATTACTGGAACAAACACAAGGCTTCCTAATTAAATAGGAGGCCTGATCATGGTGAATACTGTGGATGCTCAGGAAAAAAATAATAAAGACAGCACAAGTTTCTAGCAATAACTTCTCAGTATGTTTTCCCTCTCTCTGGTAAAGTGTATTTCAGGAACTTCTAAACCAGAAGCAGTGTCTTTGTTAAATGGCAAAATTAATAAAAAAATCTAGTGAGAATGACTTTTATCTAAGACAAATTTGTAACCCATCTGAGTTTTTAGCAACATCCCATAAGAAGGACTTCTGCAGCTTAACTTTACGTTGTGCAATTTCCTTTTGCTGTTTGGAACTATAGTTTAATTGTTGTCTTCTTTTTTCTTGTGTTGGAAGAGATGATTAATAGTAAATTCTTATCTTTGTTCTTCGAATTACTCATGGGTTTGTAGGCTTTTTCTTCCTCCTGCATTGTCTTTTCTGGTCTTTTTAGAGCTATTCCATCTAATCATATCTTGCACAAAAGCTGATCTATTCCTTTGTTTAATTATCCTTGCTTGTCCCTCTGTGTGACTATTCTAGCTCTGCCATATTCTTTTTGTATTAGGGAGACCAGTAAATTGCTTGGTACAAACACATGGCCATGTTGTGGAACTGAAATGGTCTGATACAGTTTCTTTGCCTTTTGTTCAGTCTAATGACCAATTAATCTTTCTCTTTTTTTCCTTCATATTTTATTAACAGAAATGCTCTGATACCCATTTTACGGAATTACATTTCAGTTACTTATTCTGTAATTATTCCCATACAATATTATGTTACAATAATCAGTCTGATGTTTACAAATTTATTTAATAGGTTAATCCTATTTTTTCAGGTGGATCTATTTGTTGCTCTTTCCTAATTGTTTACCACAAAATGCTCTTAGAATATACTTATAAATGGTAAGATTTAACTCAATTTTCCTCTTTTCCTACAGGTTAATCCACAGTGTGGCTCTTCCATAAATAATATTGTAATATTTCAATTGTGCTGTGCATGTTTTTTTATTTCCCCCCCCGGTAAATGTCCCTCAACTTCTAAAAAACCACGATCATTTCAAAACTGTAGTCTCTGGCAAAGATGTCTTTTTTTCAGAAACCTTGTAGATAGGAATATAATCTAGGATAATGTTGTATGAATAATATTATTGCAGAATCCATATTTTCAATTGCAATGCAAGCTGAAGTTCAAATCCATATTTCAGGATATGACTTGCACTAGTATTTTTCGCACTCCACTCATGCCACAAATACCATCTGACTACCATAGTCCTGCTCTGGAACTGGCAACACGACGCAAAAAACAAACATTTTGATAATTAAGATCATAATTTGTTTTATTTATGAGTAAGATATACGGGTGAATATATCATAGAAAATGGAAACGTTGCTGATTTATGGCAAGTGATTTATTAAGCTTTGCTAGTAGTGTGCAAGTAGTAATACTGCAAACAGACAAAAAGAAACAAAGCCATTTAAATAGTAGTAAAATGGTACCTCCATGTGTTAAAATTACTATGCCATTTTTCTGAAGGTTTGGAGATTTCCGAAGATTTGTACTGTTTGCGGTTTTGGTTATGCTAAATTAAATAACATTTAATATTTCTGATACAAAAGGAATTATTTATGGTCACAATAACAAAACAAGTAAATACCTGTTTCAAAAATTAAAAAGAGAGATGCTAATCATTTTTTTACAGTTTTATGAAGTTCCTAAGAAAATATTATGGCACTGTGCCACTGTGAAAAAATATACTCATGATTCCAGCAATTTCCAATCATTGCAACAGGCAAAACAGTCTTAACTTGGGAAATTTCACTCAATTTATTGCAAATTACCAAATTTTCAATTACAAATTCAGGTATTAAAAGAAAGATTATAAACAAGTAAATATTTCAGAAAACAATTCCTCCTGCTTCCCCTGGTTCAGCTTCTCCCTTCCTTGCCTCAATTTCCCCTTGTTTTTGCCACACAGTACATTGGTCCCTCCCAACACTTTCAGGGAGACAACAAGGATACAGGAGGTAGGAGTCAGTGTGCAACAGCTTCTTTCTTCTGTCCCTTGCTTCTTACTGCTTTCCTGATCCAACATGGATTGTCTGTGGGCCACAGTCCCTCTGTGGGTGACCTTTTTCCAGTGTGGGTCCTCCATGGCCCATAGTCCCTCAGCGGTATCCTTCCTTCATCAGAAGTGCCTCTTTCCAAGACACCGTCTCCAGCCACAATGTCCTTTTCCACATTCTTCCTCCTTATAGCTATAGTAGTTATTCAGTTACAAACTCCTGAGTGGGTCATATGGTTTGTTGGCTGCACTACTTATCTCTTTATTTTAATGACCTTGGGAACATGCTAATACAAATAATGGCTATGTGCTTTGTCCTAGCATTGACTGCCTTGCTGTGCTGGGGGACCTGTCCTGTGGACATGAGGGAATACATCTCTGTCTCCCTACCTGGGATTGATGTGGATGGATTATTATGCAGCTTCCCTGCGTCCTTGTTCACTCTTATGTGAGCTGTTTAATATTACTACTATTTTTGGCATATTATGGGGTCTGTGGAATTTAGTCTCATCCTGGTGTAAAAGAAGACAACTTTTGGGCGAGACAATAGTGAAATGTGCCCTGAGGCAACTGGTCCCAGGGTGGGCAGGGCATTCAGGATGATTTTGACAGATTCCTAGGATGGTTATCACCTCCCACACTGAAGTAGCTTAGGTGGACCTGGACTGGGAGGGTAAGGGTGAGCTATTTGTGGCTTGATGGGCTCATGAAAGATTGGGATATCTAGGAAGACATGCAACATAGAGGTGGGCTTGTGATCAAGGGATGGACCTGACCATGGAGGCCATCACACAGGTCACTCATGAACATGAAATGCCCTGCAATCAAATGAGCCACAAGGTAAAATCTCTCTGGAGTAGAAGGCAGAGATTGCATTCTCGGTATGATGAGGCCTGGCAAATTGAATATATTGGACCACAGCTATGAACACACTAAGGCAAGAGCTACAGACTCACCATAGTGGAAGCAAGTACTAGTTGGCTAGAAACATACCCTGTAAAACCATGCCACTGCCTGAAACACCATCTTAGGCCTTGAAAGACAAATTTTGTGGCCACATGGTACCCCAGAAAGAATTGTAATCAGACAATGAGACTCATTTCCGAAATAATATCATAAACTTCTGGGCAAAGAAACACAGCATTGACTGAGTGTATTGCATCCCCTATCACCCACAAGTCTGGAAATATTGAGATATAATGGACTATTAAAGACTATGTTGAGAACATTGGACAATGGGGCATGGAAGCACTGCAATACAAATTTAGCAGAAGCCATTTGGCTGGTTAACACCAGTGGATCTGCTAACCATCTTGGTCCTGCCCCCCAAAAAACCCTACATACTGTGGGAGCAGGTAAAGTCCCCATAACGCACATAGAGAAGTGGCTGGACAAGGCAGTGTGGATTGCTCCTTGAAATAGAATAAGGTCTTAAAATAAAAAGATTAGTCAGGATGAGTTTGGTACAATGCTCTGGGTGATGCTCTGTTTGATATGTTAAGAATTTTTCAGAAAACCCTTTGCAAAAAAAGTGGGACAGACTGATATTACCTTAATATCAAGACCCTTCCAGGTGTTACTGACTACGTTCACAGCAGTACAGATAAAGGAGCAACCCACTTGGATTCACTACTCCCGAGTCAAGAAAACCCCTGCGAAAGCTCCTGAGAAACCATGGACTTCCAAATGAGGAGGAGCACCTGCTCTCAAGCCTTCTCAATGCTGATTCTTGGACTTTTGGTAAGTATAACTTCATCTCAAGCTCCCATTTTAGAATGGCCATGGTCTGATGCGCAAATTATCAAATCACTTTCATGGGTTAGTCACACCGCTCTCAATGAACCTAGAGCCTAACCCAAGTCTAGCCATTTAAGTTTTATCTTTTATCTAACAAAAATCTTATACACAACAAGATTGGAATAAGACTCAGAATTCATTAAAGGTGTTAATATAATAGGACAAGAGATAACAAGTCAAGCTAATAACACCTATGAAAAACCAGTCACTTACATTTAGTCATATGGAAGATATAGACAATAATGTTTGGAAAAAAAGAAAAAGAAAGGACCGGTTTCTTGCCTGTGGGGTAGTGTTAAAAAGGATAAAAGAAACAAAGCCCAGTGGGAGCTTAAACTATTGTTAGATCAGTCAGTTTCAATTACCTATTTATGGGCTAGCAAAGACAGAGGTGCTTCTGAAATGTTTAACGTTAAGCTTGAAGAAAGTCCTACTACTAAGCCACCTATTAAAGATCACCAAGCTTGGTGGCAACTAGTAAACTTCACATACAACCCACAATATGAACAAATTGAAGCATATATGCTCACAATTAGTGCAGCAAAAGAACTGGCTTTCCTGTTTTGACACCAAAAAGTCATTGTCAGACCCATGGACCATAATGTTTGGGCAAGTTATGATCAGACCAAAGGTAAATGGCAATCGATTAGCTTTGAGGCATGTATCCCCAGAGAACAACTGGGATACATCTTTGAAAATGCAGTAATAGAGAATGAAGATCTATGCCTTGATATTGAAAAGGGTATGTGTACTTTTGAAATATTTCCACATATTGCCCAATCACAAGTGTATTTTACGTAGGAAATGGATGTACATGTGTTTGAACTTCTTGTGTTAATACTGATAATTGTCATGAAATAGCAAATGGTACCAATTTTGTGTGTGTAGCTTTACTAGAATTGTAGGCTGTGACTTTGATTATGTTGTTCCTGTAATTACTAGACAGTTAATTGAAGCTGACTATACCCTGTATCACGATGTACCTAAATAGGTATGATAGGTATGAATATTAGTCTCTTCAAAGCAATGCTCAGACACCACAACACAGAAAAACTGGTCCAAGTAATAAACAGAACGGCTCAGCACGTGCTTTGGCAGGTAAAATATGACTTTGAAAACATAAAATCTATTTTGGCCAATACAGAACAAGTAGGAGAACATTATTGGTGGGATATCTTCACAGGGCATTCCCCTAAAGCAACACAAGTATTCCACTATTTAATACATCCCATACTAATCACATTGGGAGAAATGATCCTGTTATCCCTCTTGAAAGTCTGTCTGTGGTATAAACTAAAAGCTATAGTTAAAAGAATGCAAATAATATGGACAATGATACATGTCTGCCAAAGCCCTTTGTCTTTGAAACTTTACGAAAGAATTCTTAAGAAAAGGGGGGAATGAAACAGAACAAGGTCTTAAAATAAAAAGATTAGTCAGGATGAGTTTGGTACAATGCTCTGGGTGATGCTCTGTTTGTGTTGAGAAAGGAATGTACTCTGAATAATTAGAAGAGATAAGGTGGGCACCTGAAGGAGATCAGGAGACCATCAAGTCAGGAAATTGTTGAACAAAGAAAATTGAAAGGTCTACTCCACCTGGATTCCACCTATTGTGAATGGAATGATTAGGTGTCAAAATCAAATGAGTATGTATGTAAAGATGTTGTGTAACCTCTTGTGAAAACTGTATAAAATACCTAACTTTTCACTGAAAACTTCAGAGCTAGTTTGTCCAGTGTGAATCGGTTAGCTCCCCAATGTTGCATGAAATAAATACCTTTGCGCTTAAGACAAAATTCATCTCTGAGCAGTTACTCTGTGCTGTTTTGGCACCGCCTCCCATGGGAAATAGCAAACCCACTTGTGGGATTGCCTTCAGTCAAAGACCTGGGTGTACTTCATGGTTAATGCAGACAGATGGGGATACCTGGTGCGTGCCACAAGGAGATTTAACCTTGGCGGAAAAATAATCTATGTGAGTCATATGTTGTAGGAAGTACTGTAGCAGGAATGACCTGAACCAACAAAGAGTGAGTTTAGCAAGGACCCAGACAAATGCAGTGATGACCCAAACTGAGCTTTGTTGATGTCCAACAATTGAACATACTGCTTCTCCTGTCCTGAACACCCATCTTGACAGCTGGGGCCCGTTTCACAGCCTTTTGTGAAGATCTGGAGGAGAGGAGGAAGCCCATGGAATGGGAGAGTAATATCTACCTGTTAAAGGACAAGGGATAGTAGTTAGTGCGAACGTATAAACCTGAGTGTTGGGTATAATGATGGTTTAAGTATGTATTTTAAGCTGTAAGTGCTGGCAAGAAGGGACTTCAGTAATGAGGAATACAATGGAAAATTTAGAAGATATATATATATGTATTATATCATATATATAAAGTTAAGTGGGACCTGAGCATGATGCAAATGGTATGGAATAAGGCATGGAGATTGTATTTGGTCTGGCTGAGATGACGCTGATTTTCCCCACAGCAGCCCTCATAGCTGATTTAAAGAATCAGTCACCAATATTCGAGTGAGCGGAGGTTATCTTTATTCAGCAGCACTGGGTGCATGGGAGATCGCTCCACCAAAGTCATGCAAACCAAGGGAACCTTTCAGCCCCTTTTTATACAAGGCACTCATGTCTATTCATTACCTTTCCAGGAACTCATACCTCGAACCTGGACAATTAGCACATTCCCATTCAAGGACCTAGTATATCTTCAAGGTAACAACTTTAATGTATCTTGTGCCTGGACAACTAGCACGCTCCCTGTGTCACCCATTCAAGGATTTAGTGCATCCTCAAGTCAACTATAGGAGTCTCCTCAGATAAACATGAGCACCCCATTCTTTAAATAAATCATATATGGCCCATTATTCATAACGCTGCGCTTTGTATTGGAAGCTGGAAAGGTTACTGCTGAGCAGCACTTGCACAGCACCAAGGCTTCCCCTCCAACCCTGCTCCCCTCCAAAGACCAGCAGGCTGGGGTTGGGCAAGATCTCGGGAGGGAACATAGCCAGGACAGCTGATCCAAATTGGCTAAAGGACTATTCCATACCATATGACATCTCCTCAGCAATAAAGCTAAGAGAAGGGAGGAGAAAGGGGGGCATTCATTATGACATTTGTTTTCTGGAGCAACTGATACATATACTGAAGTGCTGCTTCCTGGGAAGTGGCCAGACACCACCTGCTGATGGGAAGTAGAGAATAACATATTTTGTTTTCCTTTGCTTCCATGCATGACATTTGCTTTTGCTTTATTAAACTGCCTTTATCTTGACCCATGTGTTTTTTTCATCTTATTTCCTCTTCCCCTGTATTTCTGAGGAGGGGAGTTATAGAGCTGCTTGGTGGGTACCTGGCATCCAGCCAATATCAAACCACCTCACATGTCCACAACTATGTCCTCTTCCATGTTCCTCTTCCCTTTTCTCCAAAGATGCCTTTTCACATACCTCCTCATGGGTCCCCTTTCATGCGTACTCCTGTGTCTTCTCTCACACAAGTCCTTTTTGTGCCTCCTGCCCCCAGCTGCTGCTACCCTTCCTCAGGCTTGCCTGAGGTAGAGGCACTATGTGCTCCTCTGGCTGGTTGGAGATTTGAGGCAGGTTTGTATCAGAAATAATTACAGTGAGAAAAAGCTTTTTTGTTTTGTTTCAGTGAGAAGAAAGAAAAGGAAAGGTAGACTAATTTTTTAAATTAAATAATAAAGGCTAATTTCTGACACTTCATCTTAAAGTAAAAAAAAAACAACCAAACACACCACCTGAAAATCTAAAACTAGCTAGCTTCTTTGCTCCAAAGTAAACATGATCTGAGTTCCTCAAAAAAGTAATAAATTCCTATTGAAGAGTGTGCATGTATTATGGATTACTCAGTCCTGTCTTCAAAATCTGCCAATTAGATTGCAGAAGTGCAAATGAGGTTTAACACATCTTTATCCAGAATTTGAAAAAATGTTAAGAGGGTTTTCATATTTCATTGTCTTACCTGTATACTTTAATTGCTTAAATTGAAAAGCTATTCTTAATATGATTTTAGTAAAAAATAAGATTATAGATAGAAGTTTTGTTTACATAAAAACATTTTATTAAGTCAGAAATTTTCAACAAAGATTGACTTTTTCATTACTATCGATATATGTAACGCTGCATTTTAAGACAGAAACTTCCCATGACAGCATTTAAATAATATAAATAACATAATATATGTTTCTTAACGTCATTATACATTGTTAAGGAAATCAGCATGTCAAAAACTGCAAGTCTTTTACTCATAGCTGGAAAGGGATTTATATCTAAAAAGAATATTAGGGAAAGCATATAAGGATACAGAAAGCATGAAAATACCATGTGGCTACATATTATACCATTTGAATTTTCTCTAGATATTGCTGTCCAGATACCTATCCCAACTGTAGTTCATGTATGTTTTCAAATAATAATAAAAAAAAGCTAGCTGATAATTGGTCACAATATCAAACTACTTGACATCTTTAACATTGAAAATTATTTCCTGATTTTTTGTTTCATCTGGCTTCCACCTCCAGTGGATCCTTATTATGTCTAGATTAAAGAGCTTTCTACTATTCCCTTCTGATTGAGTACTTAACTTTCTACTTGCATGCAACAGGCTGCGTCTTCACTTTGAAACAAAATAAAGCAGACTGATATACAATCTTTAACAAGATCAAAATGCAATCTCTAGGTTCCTTAAAATAACCTAATGCCAGCCCACATCAATTTAAATATGTACTTCTGTGTTCTTTAGCCATATGATCCTATTCCTTCCTTCCTTACTTAGTGCCTCCTGGAGGGAGCCAGGTCAGGGAGGTGAGCTGAAAAACAACTCGGCATAAAGAAGTAATTACCTGAGTCAGGTTAGTGCACACCTGTCACAGCACCCTTCAGACTATCAAGCTGCAACAAGGTCTTTTACCATCTCATACCAGTATACTCTTCATACCAGTCCTTCTGCTGCCTTCACCTCATCCAGGACATGTCAACTACGACTCCCCACTTCTTCAGCTGCTCTCTCTTCATTGGCTCTCAACCAGCCACAGTGCACCTTATCTACATCAACCAACCCACCACCCCTGAAGCCAACCCACAGTTGTATATTATCAATGCTAATTAACCCAGCTTCATTCTTGTACACACACCCACATGAATGTTGCTGCTAGCAGGAAAGGCCAGAAATAGGAGCAGGTGTAAATGGAAAGGCAGGACTGCAGTAGCTCAGTCTTAGATTAGCATGGAGTGTGCTATAACTACACCCTGCACCTTTACTGGATGACACTTTATTTGGTCATCAGTCATTTCTTTCATTCTTTCCTGTTAGTTCAAATTTTTCTCATATCTTAAAAATGTCAGCACTAGAACTCTGTGCATAGTCTGCTCGTTTTCATGGGGGCATATACAAAGCTATATCCCTCTATTGAATTTGCTACCTTTCTATCTATATATCAAACCACCAGATCACCCATTCTTTTCATACAGGAGTGCAAAAGGGAGTTGTGTATCAATTTTCTGATTATCATCCATGCCTAGATTGTTTGTAGTCATCCATTCTGAAATATAACTAGACTTATTTGCTTTTGGACATATAACTACATTTGCTTTAATAGATCAAGCTTATAAAAGAGACAGTGTGGGTTTTTTTCATATGACAACTGTAGCTACCATTTTCTTGTAAATTACCAATATGGTTTTCTGTAGATAACTTTTCAGTTATCCAGGCTGCTGATGAATATTTTGAAACATGTTAGGCTTAGTAACTATCCTGGTAAAATGTTACTAGCAATATATTTATTTTATTGTCATCTTTTTTCAACAGGTATTTCCTGAATTATTTTGGTTAGTCTGCTCATAACTTATGTGTGGTACATTATCGTAGCCTGATAATTACACTTTTCAGGCACAAGAACATTAAAAAACAGAGGATAAGCCTTGAGACTGAGTTTTGTCTAAGAGGCATCACAGAAAAGCCAGCTGGAGGGATTTTCTGGAGGTGCTGAGACTGGACAGAAAGTGTGAAACAGGGTATCCTACTGCTTTCATCACAATTAGCATGGATTTTTCACAGAGTTGGTCATATTCATTTTTAGCTACTTTATAACTGCCAATTCCAACAAAATAAAGGGCTAGTTTACTATCCCAAACAATGCAGTGTGTAAAATCCATTTAAAATGTATTAGAAAGTACATCAAGCATACATAGAACAGAGATTAGTAAACAATGTAATCAGAATATATGACATACGAAAAGCCGCAATTTCTTGTGAGAAGGCATACGTGAAAGTTGTGTAATGGACTCATTAGATGTGAGATATATATGTGTATTGTGAAATCTTGTTTCAGCACTGATAGCAGCAACACTAACTTTAAAAATAGATTTCTTATATAATATTTTGAATGTAAATTTATTTAGTAAAATTTGCATAGTAGCCAAGCATTTTACATTTTTTAAATTCATTTATTATTGATATAAAAAAAAGCTAAAATAAAGTCCAATAAGTCTTTACCATTGCTTTCAGAGATTTAGGGCAACCCCTAAGTGAGCTGTCAAAAGCAGTCAGATGAGGAAAAAGATACTTAATATAGTATCATTAATGTTTTAAGAAACATTGGTAACATAAGGTGTGAAGTCATGGTAAAATAGAATGGGCAAGTAAGATTAGGATGAAGAAAATGTTTGGAAGAGAGTTAACTGCAGAGGCAGCTCAAGTAATCAATATGAGAGGGAATCTTTAAATATGAAGCGGAATTTGGAAAGACATTCATTAAAAGTGTCAGGTTTTTCATATCTATTATCTATAACATGGTGGAGACAGGCTGAAGAAAATACTATGTTAATGATGTTGTACTCCTGAATAATTTGGAAAGTAGTGGGATTTTCAAATAGCATTACAGATTATTACAGTAATGTTTAAAACCTGCAAGTCTGCCCATGTCTAGGGCAAGCTTAAATAGTGAAGGCAACATGATTTCATAGCTTGAGACTGTTAGGATCTCTAAAAAACCCATTTCTTTCATGACATGATAGCATAGTATCCCCTGGTTAGTACTTACTTCAAAATTAGTGCATTGCAGATCAGACTTGCCCATAGTATGTTATTGTATGAGACTCTACCTTGCTACTTAGAGATGTCAGGAAATATCTGTTTAGGAAGAAGTCAAGTAATTAGCATAAGAACTGAGAAGTTCTTTCTATCCTCAAAGATGATGACTGAATGATAAGCAGGTCTTGTTAACTAGATTATAATAAAAAAAAAAAATGAAATGTGAATTTTGTAACAAAGTGAATATGTGGCATGTATATAATTTCAGGAGGAACTCTTTTAAAGGAAATGCCTGTTCATGTGGTATGGTTTTCTTGGTGGATTTGTGCATTCAGGCTTTAAATGACTTTGTCCTTAAAGAGACCTGGCTCAGCAACAGTCTCCTGTACTCCAGTGTTTATATTTACAGACATAAGCAGAACTTACATACTTAATAAAAGATCATAGTGACGTTTTACTTGCAATGTGATGCAACCAGTAGTATCAATATTTGGCTAGGTATCTACTGTCCAACACGCAGAGTTGTATTGATGTTTAAACATGTTTAAACCTGATATTGGGTACAAATTATGATCCTATGCTCCCTAGTGAGTCAGTAGAGCACAACCCTAACTTTGGAACATTCAGATTATTTTTTTTTTAATTGTTCCTATCAGTTTTAAAAGGTGTTGATAATTTTTCTGTCAAATGAAGAAAAAAAAAAGAAAATTAAAATGCTAGTTCAAACAAGATGATGAACAATCTGCACAGGTCAATGCGTGTGTGGTAGTTCTGATAGGTCAAGACACTTCAGAATTAAAATCAAAATCATACGGTCCATCTTGACACCTTAGAAATCTAGTAACATAAAACTTGGTGGTCTGTTTGTGAACTGGCTGAGCCATGGCACTGTTTGTTTCTCCTATGTGTGTTAATTTAATTTTTATATTTAAAATTGATTATAAACTGTAGTAGATCTGAGAAGAGAGGTTCCAAATAAAGTATTCTTCTTTTCAGTCAGTTAATCCTAATGTCCTAAGGATGTCCATGGGTGATTAACTTACAACCTCCATTTATGCAGTTGTAGAGAGCAAAGAACCTAAATGAATATCTTCTCTATTTATATCATACAACTGCAGTGATGTAGAATTTACTGCAGATAATTTTTAGGCTTGTGATGGTATCTCCTCCACAGTTCTGATGTTCTCTAAAGATACATTAAAAAAAGAAAAAATCAAAATCAAAGCAACAAAGTCATCAAATCCTTTATATTTGATATTTCTCAGTTGATTTAGATTTTTGTTGGTATTCTTCCAAACATTATTCACTACTTTTCAGTTATGGTCCTAGTTGTGTTGATAATTTATTGTAAATGGAAAGTTTTTGAAATTATTATTTTACCATAGGAAAAAAGAGGAAAAGATACTACAGAATTAATTAAGGAAAATGAATCTCTGTAGGGCTTATATAGGCATATATTAATTAATTTTTAAAAGCTACCATTATATCTCTGTCCTGATCTCTTAACAGGACAGAAAAAGAGCCACAGTTATGCCACACTTGTATTGAATAATTGTTTAGGTGACAGCCATACTTATTGGTGTCAATGCACCACAACAGATATCATTAAACTTAGAAAAGCAATTAACCTAAAATGTTATTTGGTTGAAACTATACTTTATGGTTTATATATTTATATTTATTTATGTAGAATGTGTAATCAAAATATTTTATAAATCTTGGGCAAAATTCTTGTTTATAGTACATAACTGTTCTGTGGAAGATCAGAAGAGGAACCAAAAATGGGGATGAAAACAATCCTTCTGTTCAAACTAAAGAAAGATTATTATCAAAAGTCAGAAGTTGGAAGAATCACTCTATATAATTCATATATAACCTTCTTTTTAGCAATAGGACTTCTTAAGATTGAATATCCAACTAGCAAGAGCAATTTATACATGGAAATTTCAAAGCAACATTATTAGTCCTGTTTTTGAATACTGTGTTTCTACATAAGAAGAATCTATCAGATTCTGTCCATTGTCCCATCTTGGGAAACTGCTTCTCCCACAAATGTACATTACTTCTGAAGTGGAATCATAGAATAAGTGATAGTATCATTCCCAGATTTTAGTATTAAATGTTAGCTTTCAAATCTTGAAAACACACACACAACTGAAATGGCAGAATAACACTAATAAGGAAAGTAAAGTATAATGTACACAACACAATGGGTTAGCAATCTGTACGTGAATATATGGAATGACGTCACTTACATTTTTTCAGTGGGCTTTTCCTGCTGGAGAATATTTTTCTCCTTCCCCATCCCCTTTTGAGGCAAATTGTTTAATGTTCATTTTAATTTCCTTGTTTCACATGTTCTCTTGCAGTGACTAAAATGAAAAACATAGCTTATAATCAGATGGAAAAGTAGAGCAATTTTTAACTTGTAGATCCTCCAGAAGTTATCTTTTCCAGTAAATTAGTCTTTTCACTGGTGGCAAATGCAATTTAGTCTTTCTAGAGCTCCTATTTTTCTGGAAGCCTGTATTAAATATTAACCTAATACAGCTGTATCACAACTGTAAATTATTAAACCCACTATAGTAATTCAAACATCTTATTCTTTCCAGCAGAATAAAATCCTAATTCTAAGGATTGCTGTAATAAAGTATGATATATTTACATTTCAAAACAAGAATGACAGCAGTGAAAAATATTTCACGATTCACTTTTTTTGTAAAACCAGATATGGCTTTGATCTTTATTATAATGTCACCTGCTGCTGCCAATATACCTAAGCATCTTGCACAATTTTCCTATATCCTCAAAAAAATGTTATTCTTATGCATATCACCTGTAAAAGTCAAACCCAGCTTCACAGGGATTTGACATCCTATGCAAAGCTGAAGGCATTTTCTTAGCCTGTTTACTAAAGAAAAGTATTTTATTCAATCTGGCTGTCTTTTTCTAATAACTTTCTGAGCCCATTGTTTAATTTCAACTAGTTCTAAATAAAATTACAGTAAAAGCTGCAAGAAAATTACCATTTATATATAGGCTAGAGACCCAAGTTAGGCATTCTCTAAATTGGAAAGGGCAGAAACCTGTTTGCATATTTCTTTTAGTATCAGCTGTCCATCCAACAGCAAACACTTTCTCGTCATCTGATTAGCTTGTATTTGGCAGCAGATTAGCATTGATGCTGCTGTTTCTTGCCTAGTATGAATATTGCAGAAATATGGGAAGACTTGGGGAAGGGAAGAGGATTTCACAGAAGAGCTGGCTAGGTGACAAAATACGTGAAGTCGTAGTTTTTATTTGCTTTCACCATTCAAAACCAGCTTGGTTTTCTGATTATTTTCATTTTTTGAGTTATTGTAGAATGAAGGAAAGATTAATTTAAAATAATTATTTTGTTTGAATGCCTTTTATTTTTGAAATGCAAAAATCCACTTGAAAATAATGTGTGGTTTGTAACTACAAGAAAAAGACAGAAGGTTCAATGGTCAAATGTGAATTTGCCATTTTTGAAAGAGATGCATATTATATGGTTATTGTTTTGTCCAGAACATGTAGATTTAGTGAAGATTTATTTCCAGGGACTGGCTAAGCTACTACTCTGAAACAGCAGCACAGCGTCATGCAGCTCAGATTCCACTTCTGTGTCTCAGCCAGGATAAATCCCAGTTGTATACAAGTATTATGGTCCCAAAAAGACTTATAACTCATCAGGATATACAAATTTAGTCTCTGGGTTATGTCAAGCCAGTCACAGCGTTTCTGCCAGAGCTGGCAAACATCTGGCCTACTGAGATGGCAGGTAGGTACAACTGAGTCCAGTTCAACATGTAGACTTACCCTGTGTGGAGGCAGTTACAGTGATAATCACTGTGACTTACAAAAAATTCCAGTTGTGAAAAATAACTTCATTAAACAAGCTAATACCAGTAAGGTTCTGGAGTGAAGCTGCTGTTGGTAGTAATTTAGCCAGGATATGCTCAGTTTGAGTGGTAATTGAAAACTTATCTATGAAGTTGGCATAAAGCAATTTACTACTTAGTTTTTGAATCCAAATTAAATGCTGAATGCATGAAGTTGTTGATAAAATGATCAGTTTTGGGGTCTTGTAGTTGCTTAATCTTTTAGAAGCCAAAGTAGCTGGGTAAAGATTATGTGACCTGTTGGATCCCCTCAACCCCCAATCAAAAAGCTACTTAAATTTTACTTTAGGCATCACAATCTGATTTTTAGTGTCCATTTGTTTTCCATTTCCCTCATCTTGCATCACACATATATAAATGAACAGACTTATCCTTGAAGCTGTTACGACTTCACATATGGTCACAATTTGTAAACAGCATTTTCTTACTGAAGTAATTTTCATCTAAAGGTAATAAATATTCTCTAGCTATCGTATAATTTTAATGCATTAGAAAATTCCTTTGACATAGAGGTATGTACTTACTGTTTTCAATTCTTACTTAAAGCAATTAACCCTATAATGAAGCAACTGAAACGTATTGAGCTCTGCCTCCTTTCAGCAGTAAGAACATTTGTGTTAAGGCAATTAATTGATCTTGTAGTAGCCCAACAGCTTAAAAATGTTCACCACTCTTGCTTGAAGTACTTTTAAAAAGTACAGTATCTCACTTTTTTTTAACCTATTTAGGAAAATTCTCGCTTTGTATTCAGTTAGATAAACTGTAAAAAGAGCTCTCAGATTCAGAAGATAGGAAATGACAAGAGGAAGATGGCTGGAGGATGATAAAGGAATAAACTGAAGATTCAACTAGCATCAATGTAAATCAGTAGATTAATTTCAGAATATTTGCATGGCGTTTTGCATGTAATAAGAAATATAGTATGTAGAATTAAATCCTAATATAAACTTAAGCAAATTTCTGATGAAATAAAGTCCAATTACAAACTATGTGAAAATGCCTCATTCCATACTTGTATCTTAACCATTAATTTATTGAAGGCAGAGTATTATGCTACTTGTGATTTATGTGATGAAAACATGAAGCTAGGCAGTTACTAGTATTTTCACATAGTCCTATTTGCTATTGAAGTCCGTTGCGTAATGGATTGTTCAGTAAGCATTATTTGTATTTTTGGGCACTTAATCATCTTTAATATATAACTGGAAGTTCCATTTGCTTTCCAACTCTGCCAAATAATAGAAACTCATTTTACCTAATAACTTGTTTGGATTTATTTAGTAAGAAAGATTATTACTTTTTTTCTTAAAACGTCCCTAAATAGCAAGTACAGTCCTAAATACGAATTTAATTAGGATTCAAGGAAAATAGAATAATAACCCAGGGATGACTTGAACACACAAACCTAGAATACACTGGATTCAGAGATGCAGGTCCACCACAAGGATTTTGTCTGCTCATCAGTTCTTACTGATCTCTTAGTACTAAAATGCAAATTTGTTAGTTTTGTAAGATATTTGTGAAATACAACCTTGTATAACTTAGGGACTTGTGGCATTTGCTAAAGTAAGTTTTCAGGGTTTTTTAAATAAAAATGTTTGTCATAGTAATGTAAGAGTCAGTGAGCCCAGGAACAGATACACTGCTTAAAGGAACTAATTAATTAAACAAGGTTGAATAGAACAGCATGGAACAGAAGATATTTAAAGTACCTTTTTTTCCTCCCCGTTTCTGCACCATGGTGACTAATGTTTATTAAGTCCCCATAGTGAGATATTGAGAGATTTTTCTCAAGATCTCATGCTGGTTTAAAAGGAAACAATGGCTTGTGGTAAAGTCAAGTCATGCTGAGATACATTAACTGCACCATGTTATCAGCTGATAATGGCGCTATTAACACATTACCTACTGTGTATATCTGTGAATTAGGATGCTTCCTTGTTAATGGAATTGAACCATTTTCTTTGAAATGGAAGTATAGGGCATTTTGACACCATTTTGGAGGAGAGGTGGGAAATACAGCCTCTTTTGTTTGGGTTGGTTTTGGGTTTTTTGGTTGTTTGTTTTTTGGATTTCTTTTTTTTTTTTTTTGGGGGGGGGTGTATATTCCCTTTTTAAACTTCAGGAAGTACATTTACTTTTACTCTGTCATCTTGCTTTGCAATTTCATTAAGATTATTCAAAGGGCATAATTCTTACAAGAAAAGAAAAATAAAGAAATATGCTATGTTGGAGAATTAGCACACTGTAAATTCTGACCATTCCTAAAGAGCGATGATCTAATACAGCAGTAAATAATGACTCTTGGATTGCATAATTAAAAGGCAGTTGCTTAAGTATAGCATTTTTTTTTTCCTAGTTAGGTGGCACTGGCCAGTTTCTGGAGTATAGCAGAAAGTCCAGTTTCTTATTCATTAGAGGAGAGTTGGAGGTAAATACGCTTCCTGTAATCCAACATAAACCAGTAAGCCAATCCAACCACACATTTGTTACACATGACCAGATAAAAAAAAAAAAATATTCTTCCTAAAAGCAGAAATTAAAAATGTGTTGCTGAGACTTTCATGTAAGATTTGCTTCATTCTGAATCTGAGTCCATGGCATGAATAATGTTGTAATCATTCTTCAAATACATGGAAACAAATGACAGTAAATTTATGTGATTAAATATGAAAGATATTTGTGGTTTTCCATGCATGAAAAATAGGTACTTGCTGCTCAATTTGTAAACATACATTGGCAAAACCAACGCAATATTTTTAATCCATGACCAATTAATGAACTTGCAATGAGAGGCAACTTAAAGTGCTTTTTAAAATCTGACACTAAAACAATCCAAAGAATAGTATTCTAGATTAGTAAACCCTGAAAGAAATCTGTGTATTCTAGATTTCAGGAGATAACAAAATTTTAGCTGTCTACTCACAGCTTCATATAATTTCTTAAAATATTTCTAGTGGAAAAAAAAAAAAAAAAGGAATAAATAAATAGTCTTAATAAAATAGAAATAGATGCATGTTGTGGAAGCTTTAAATTTTTAGGTTAATAATAAGGTTGCTATCTTCTCATTTTGTCATGCAAAGAGGACAAATAAAAAAACCAATGATACATGGTATTATAAAATTATGTATATGTCATATCACAGCAGTTTTTCATATACCAGCACCATAAATATACAACCATAATCCAAAAATGTCTAAAATATGTAGCTTATTATCTTGAAAAGGATTTGTGATTTTGCAGTAACTGGTATTAATAAAATACTGGATTATCTTCCTAGTTCTGTTAAGCACATTCTTCAAGATCTTGGGCTCCTTCTTTATCTTCTCTTTGACTGAGCTCCTCATTTGTATTATGAATAAACAAGTTTTACTTTTCATACTCACCTATATTTATTTATTTTTTAAAATTTAGGCTCCCTCTTTCTGTATATTAAGATAGTAACAATCAAAGTGCAACTCATCTCTACACAAACTTCTAAATGCTTCTACAATATAATAAATCATGAGGGAGTATAATTTTCAGTGCAGGCAGTGATATCTGAAGATCCTAAATTTACCTGGGAATCCTAAAGTCTCCTTGGATCTCCTGGACAGCTGAAATGGAGATATGAAAACTGTCTTTACACATTTTATGAAACTTCAGCTGAAATCTTTTTGTTCACTTTTTTCAAGGCAGAGGTGTCTAGACTTTAAGTGTTCTTTATTTTTCCTAGATTAAACAATAAGAGTGCCAAACAAGATCATCTTTCTTTCATGTGCCTTCTTTCCCCTCCCCGCCCCCCCCCCCCCCTTTCTTTTTTATCTTGAAATGTTCTGCTGCTGTGTATTGGTTTTGCATGGCAAGGTTTTTGTAGGTGGGGGGGGGCTACAGGGGTGGCTTCTGTGAGAAGCTGCTAGAAACTTGCTGTGTCAAATAAAGCCCATGCCAACCAGCTCCAAGATGGACCCACCACTGGCCAAGGCTGAACACATCAGTGAAGCTGGTAATGTTGCAGTGATAACATGTTTAAGAAGTTAAAAACATATATATATATAATGTATATTAAAAGCAGACCCAGAAAAACAAGAGATTTTCAGTTTGTGTAGCTTATATTTGTTACCTAAGACCTGACGTTACTAGCTCTTTTACTGATAATGCTGTAGTATATTTGCTACTGGGGAAACACCTTGCAACAAAGTGCTTTCAGAGAAGGAATGCTTTCATGCAATATTGATTCTATGTCAGATCAAGGGAGAAAAGTTATACTTTTAAATAGCATCTTTTGCTTCCACCCTCTCCCCCCTTGAAACCAAAATAACCAGGGGATATTTTGTGCCAATAACACAAGCACAGAAGAATTTGCAATATAGAACTTTTCTTAGGTTAACATCAGCGTAGATTAACTATTGCGATGAGCTAGTGACATCCATTTTAGATATCTATCCATTTAAGCTCTTGGAAAAGATTTTACCTTTTCTCCTTGCTCTATACCACCCTGCCAAATGGATTTTAAATAGCATCTTTAGATACTGCTGTTATGACCATTCTTGGAGCTCGTGGATGCTGAATGCTATACAAAATAATAATTCACTAAAAAGTTAAAAGTTGGGTAGATAACTCAGAGCTGGAAGTGGAATTAAGAAAATGGCCCAAAATGTGAGAATATCACAGGTGACAGTAATAAAAAAATCTGGTGACACCAATCAATTATAGTTAAACTCAAGTGGCAGTAATTCCACTAAATAGGTATTACTTCACAACCTACCTTTTTCATACATTGTGGTGATCTGGAAAAAATGGTTTTTTTCATACTAACTAATAAATGAAAGCCAAGTATCATGTCTGTAAAGCTGGCTTTTTGCTAAAAATCTTGTAAGCTGTATAATTTCTTCTTGGGATGCTTCATATGAATATCCATTACCCACTCAGGAAAAGTGGAGTTACAGAAAGTTTTTAATTTCTGTTGCTGTTTGCTTTAATGTTTCCCTCTCTGTTTCCTCACTCATAGCTGGCAGTGAAGTGGAATAGTAAGATAATATTCAGTACAAACCTATGTAATCACATTTTTAATGTGGACTGAAAATTCTGTTGTTAGGAAAACCTTATGTCTAAATATATTTATTTGCAATAAAGCAAAGAACAGGAAAACACATATTTAGCTTGAAATTGAAACAATATAATATTGTTTTCTAAATGTATGATGCTTATTAATTTCATTGCTACATTTCTTTATTAATTTATTGAGTTTATTAAGTTTAACTTGCATCTACAGATGAACTGTTTTTACAGTTTGATTTGCAGCAGGGGGAGATGTACTTGTAATGATTATCTCTGTTGTGCTTTCCCCACATATTTTATAGTTAGGAACATTACATTTCCAGAACAGTGTCATCTGAGCAGAAAAGAAAAACAAAAAACCCCAAACCTCTATACATTTCCATTTAAAAAATGCAATGAAATGATGAAAAATAATGATCTGCTTTAAATTTTAAAGATTTAATAACTGAATTCTAGATACAAGTTCTGCAATTTTAAAGCTATTCTGAAAGAAAGAACAAATCTAATCTTTTTTATGACTATAGCGCATACCTGACTTAGGGACCAAAGACTAATTGGAAGAAATGGGATCTACCTGACTAAGAAGGGTGAGTGACTGAGTAGGGTGACTAAGAGTTCCCAATCTCAATTAAGGAAAAATGATAACCAGTATGCAATTGGTAAACTCCATGAATGTACTTAAAACACAGACTGCTATAGATAAAAAATGTAGTTTTATTGATTTTCTTTCTTAAGACATTTTCCTAAAATCACCTGAAAAATTTAAACTAAAAGTTAGCTGTGTCTATGTATGTGCTTCAGTATGACTGCTAACAGCAAGACCATGAGGGTAAAGCATGTCATGCAGTCATGAATAATATGATTATTTTAAATATGAATGGTTCAATACACCTTTGTTTTGCTAAAGCATTGATAAGTACATAATTAAGGTAACAGCAGTAGTAGTGAAATCTGGCAAAATGAGCATTGTTTTTAGATTTAGAAAACATGGTAATTCATTTTTGTATGAGGTTTTGTTTGTAAGTATTGTAAAAGACAACACTTGGTTGAAAAGTGTAAGCACTGGCAACATTAGTATACAGTCTCTAAATCACAATGTTCTTTGTTAAAGGGAACAACAAAACAACAATGTAGGATATGGCTTTCTTTTAAAATTAATAACTAAGTATGTTCTTTGCATTTAGACATGAAAGATCAGGCATAAGACAGAAGAAGAAAGAATGTATTTCAGGTCTGTCAGGTGGCACTTAAAAGCCTGAGACAACCAAATATTATTAGTATAAATCATTTTAGTCACTATTAAAGACAATTGTCAAGAAGCAGTCTCATGCCCACCAGAATGTTACCCTTGAAAACCTTCTGATGAACAACTGGTGCTTGAATGAACTAGGGGTCTTGCAGTTCTGGGACAACACATGTTTTGTCTAGCTAAAGTCAAAAAGAAAAAACGTCCTATAAGTGAAAGAAAAAAAATATAAAATAATCAACTTAAACTTTAACAATGTGAACAAAGTACAAATGGCTTTTAATGTTAATTCATTTAGAGTGATACACACACTCATTTTCTAATTAGTCCAACTTTTCTAACTAGTAAAAAAAGAAACCTCATTAGCAAAAATACAGTTAGAAGTTATATGCAAAAAAACCCCAAACCAATGCACAACACCCACCCACCCCCCCAAAAAAACCCCCCAAGCTTATAAAAACTAAACGTTTTTCTCATGTGCTAGGTTCAAAGACAATGAGCAGGGTCAGATAAAGCCCAGTGATTTCACCAGGTTGTTGGTGCTATGGCAGGGCTGAGGTCAGGCCAGCAAGTCAGCCCACAGCTCAGGGTTCCTGTCTGGATAAATGAGATGAGTGGCCCAGCCACTGCAGTGTAGCTAAGATGGGATCTGGAGTTGATGTTAGCTGAAAGCAGTTCCCATGTGCAGGAGGTCAGCCACTGCCTCCCTGATATGTGCCTGGGAGTCTCTGCTGAGGCCTTTGCTACACTATTCTTTCAAAGACACCATTGTGCCATCTCTAAATTGGTGCTGAGCCTCAGCAACCAAATCCACCAGGGGAGGGAATGTGCTCTGGGCTGTTCCCATTATTCTCAGAGACCCCAACAATGCCCTCAGAATGGGTCCCTGAGGTGTTGTGATGAGTTGTTGACATTCTCTCAGCACCCCAGGAGTAGGTTGTTAAGGGCATAATCTTCCTTTTTGTTGCCAGGTTCTTGAAAGTTCTTGAAAGTGATAGTTTTCCTCCTCGCTCTAGGGTCTGCATGGGACCATTTTTGTATGTTTTCTAACAGACTACATGCTTTGCTTGTTCTTCACTGTTCTGTAACCTGTGTTACATTTGACTTTACCATAAATGGTGTGCTGTGCATATGTTCTATACTGTTTTTTGGTTCTTTCTCTTGCTCCTAAAATCTGTTTTGGCCAGCTTCTAAGCTTGCATTATTAGCAGTAATGTCCCCTTAGGAGCGGTTGATACCCTTGGTAAATCCAGTATGATATTCAATGTCTGCAACCCCGAGGCCTCTCTGCTGTCACCCTAGTTCTGTACTCCTAGATGCTTCATGATTATTATAGGGCCATGGATCACTCATTTTCCACAGCATAACTAATTGTTGTTTCTACCTATGTACGGATTGTTAAAAATGTGATCACAGTGTCATTCAAAGCCAATATGGAAGGAAAAAGGACTATTGTCAGCTCAAGCATCTCCTATTAAATACAAGAAATTCTTAATGCATAGCAAAGCACATCAACTTGGACAAATTGCAGTAAATGTGGGTAATCAATTGGCTGATAACACTGCTAAGGAGGTGGCTGAACAAAGCATCCTTACATTAGTGCCAATAAAACAGGTACAGTTCCCAATTCTGGTGCCCAATTATAGCGAGGCAAATCAACAATTGGCATCATTGTTAAAAACAACTATGAACAGACAGTGGTGGTTAATAACCCCCAGAAAACAAGTCATTGTTCTGTCACAACTAATGACTGGGATTGTAGAAAAAAGACATGATCCTTAGTCTTCAAAATTTGATTATATGTGTAGGGATGACTGGAATATAAAGTCTAATAGCAAAGTGTCCTATTTGTTTAAAAATAATCCCGTGAATAGGAAAAGACCACCCCCAGGGAACACTAAGCAGGTCAATTCACCTGGAGATTACTGACAAGCTGATTTTTCTGAACTACCAGGACAGAATGGGTATAGATGTATCTTAGTATTGATTGATACCTCCTCAGGATGGCCAGAAGCTTTTCTCTGTCAACACCAACAAAGCTAAAGAAGTAACTAAGGTATCACTCACAGAAATAATACTAAGGTTTGAGTTACCAATAGGAATACCCTGTGATCCGGGTCCGCTTTTTTGTAGAGCAGAAACAGGCAATTTAGGTGAGACTTGCAAAGAGAATCACTTAGAAAAATCTGACTTAAATAAATGAGACTTATAAAAAAAATAATGTCTCAAAGGGGGCAAATGTAACAGAAGGGTTAAGGTTTATTCTTGAGAATGTAGAAGTAGTCATACATCCTAGAACTGAAGTTAGTGTTAAGGCACCCTTGATTGTTTGAAACTAATCTGTGTATGCTTGTAAGCAATAAATTCAGGTTCTACCAAAAAGGTAGCCCTGGAGGATGAAGGAAAACTGGCCCAAGACCAGGGACTCCAGGCCAAGAAAGAGTAAGAGACTGAGATGACCTGGTTTAAGACTATATATGGGGTCTACAAAGGAAAACTCTAGCCAACTGAATAGAGGAGTGGGAGAATTTGCAGACCCTCGAGACTACTGAAGACACCTGCTCTGGACAGCTGGGCATGGGCTGGGGGGAGGACCAATATTATAATTAGTTTTGGGTAATCTTATGAGTATGTATGTATTTTCTGGGAAATTTATTGACTATGTATACGTGTACTGCATAAAAAGAGCTACCTGAGGAAAGGAAGCCATGCATGTTAGGTGGAGCGATCCACCATGCATCCAGTGCTACAATAAAGAATGCCTGATTCTTAATGCTGCATTGGTGTTAAGGAGTTTCATATTCCCAATTTTGGTGACAGCAATACTGTGTTTACAGTGTCCTAGCTATCTTTTAACTAAAAAGATATATGCAACAATTAGCAGTCTTGCTCATAGTTTCCAAGTTTAGATAGAATCATTTAATCTGTCATTTACCTTCTGGGAAGTGCGTGTCATAGTGGTTTCTTAGTACAAAGACATCACCTAAACTCAGAACCTATACATGTCAATGCGACAACTTAAACCATAGATAACGCATTTTGACTATGTTCCGTTTTCTGAACAGTTCTTGTAAGCTTGTTAAAAACAGGGCTAGTTAGGAAGAAGAGAAATGATTTATTAATTCTGTTAAATAAAGATTAATTCTGCAATATGTCCGTCATATTGGAAATAGCGAAATTCCACTTTTCTTGAAGTATTTCTCTGCTATACCTAGAACTTTTATGAATCATTAATATTCTTTATCATTGATACCATCCATGAAGGGTATTTGTCTGATCTTTTTAATTTTTCTATATTTCTTTTAATAAATATCCCATCGACCTATAAAAGATCCATGCAACCATAAAGGTTTTGTCTACGTTTGTGATCCTGTGTGGCCTGTTGTTTCACTGCACTGAAGCAATGGTGGCAAATGTTTTAAAGCCAGTGATTGGATCCAAACCTACCTAAAGACTTGATGGTACTCATTTTTGTAGGCATCACTGTAAGATTTATTCCATGTGTTATTTGAGATCAGTATATTATTCTTTGCAATTCACGTGTATATGAAAAATAGTGAAAGGTAATAGCTCTTTATAGAATATGTTGAATGGCAGAATTTGGTATCGTATGTGGATTCAAAAGTTTTTATCTTCAGAAGGGGATGGTCGAGAGAGATATTAAATATGTATAGAGCATTTATAGCCCAGAAGCCTGTGATTCAGTGAGACTAAGAAAGTATCTGGGGAAGTATTACTATGGATTTTTATAGTCTTGTGCTTTCTTCTCTTTGTCTGCTTTTAGCTATTATCAGAGACAAGGTAGAATTAGAAGTACCTTTGAACTAACCTAGTATAACTATTCTAATTTTCTATATTATTTGCCACAAAGGCAGATATGCCTCATTTATAATCATATCTAGTTATTTGCCTGAAACCAAGCAACACAGGAACAAGGGAACTGTTACAAACTTCATAAACACTTCAGGTTTCTTGGCTTTTGAAAACAAGGTGAACACATTTTACATTTATATAAAGTAACATTTAATTTCCTGTCGTCTTGTAAGTTAGAGTTACTGATATCACTGGAAAACAGAAAATAACAGTTGGAATTCTGCAGTAAATTAAAAAAAAAGATTAAAAATCCCACTGGTATATAGTTCTTGTATGTAACTGTTATTCCTTGTTCCTTGATACGTACTTCCAAACTGAAATTTCATTTTACTTTTGTCTATACAAAATTTTGTGCATTCCTATGTTTTGTACATGTGACATCTCCGGTGCTTCATATTCTTATTCTATTCAAGCATATTTCAAATTCTAGTGCAAGACTGTTTATAGTAAGTTTAAAAAAAAATAACAATGATCAGTGTAGTGTTGTATCTCCAAGTCCACATAAAATTAATTCATTAGAACTTCTCTGTGTATGAAGAACTGATCCTTTGTTAATTTCTATCTTTTCTAAATTAGTTTTGTTTTTCAAATATCTGCTTGTAATCTTACATAAAACCATCTTCTGAACAGTCATCATTTTTAATATAGCCTAAAATTACTTATATATTTTTCTGTTCATAATGGTTCCTGTAAGAGTTGGTCTAAAGAGAACAATATTGTCTCAACATTGCCAACAGAGACCTGGAGATGGAATGTGGTCCTTATGGACACCAAGACACAAAGACCCTGGGAAAGAGAACTGCACGGTACGAGGAGTACTATGCCGCTCCCTGCCACCTGGGACTGAAAGGAACAATTACACTCTGGGAAGGAGAACTGCACGGTACGAGGAGTACTATGCAGTTCCCTGCCACCTGGGATTGAATAAGGCCACATAACAGCTGTCCAGAAGATGGATCACAACCGTGGTCGTAACAATGAACCAGAAAACAGTACAAGAACACGCCTCCTGAAGCTACCCGCCTCTGGGGAAAGATAACCTGGCTTGAGAGGGCGGAGACTGGCAGCAGTCCATGGACCAGAGGAGCAAGGTGTGTTGCTTGGCATAAAAAGATGCCTTCTTAGCAACTGAACTTTGGAGATCTTCCCCACCAAGGATCATGACAATCAGAAGGACTGGCGGGACGCTGCCTGAACCTGGGACTGTAGGGACGCCTTGGACCCATAGCTTGGAGGTAGCTATAATCCTCTTTCCTTTTCTTTTTACTTTACCTTTTATTCACTTTCTGTCTTTCTACCTATCGCACACCGCTTTACGGGCAAACAATAAAATTGTGCTGTTTAAGTGAAGCATAACCCCTTGGCGTGGTTGCCTTGATTTTTGCACTTCGAGATCATAGTTAACGAACCATCATGAGTCCACTTAGTGGACAGTGACAATTCCCAAGTGTACCTTCAGGGGTTCTGTTTTCTAGACCAGGATTGTTTCTGAGCTGCAGTGTTGCAAACTGTGTGTGATCTATGAACTTCTACCATCTGTATATAATTTTAGTCATTCTGCTGATGTATCTACTCAGAGCTTTAAAAATACACCAGTGTAATAAACCACTATAAATAACAGAGAGATGGGACATGTTTAGACATATTTTAAAGGTGCTTTCTTTCTGATAACATCAATGATTTAACAATTTGTTTTCATTTATATATGGATAAAAAACAACTCTATGTGCAGGGAGAGAAGAGGGTGAATCTGAAATAAAATATAAAATCAATGATGTTCTTTCCCAGGTCCTTCTAGAGCTTCTAAACAGAACATTTTCAGCAAGAATATGACTGAAAGTGAAAATCTTAGTCTTTTCTCATATCTTTCTGTCTTTGTGGGCCATATGAAATTGCTTTCAGATGGAAGATTCCATAGAGAAGATCATGTGAATCTACAGACAGTGCAATGTGTCCTCAAGAAATAAAATCTGCCCCGAGAATTTCACAGGCAGCTGTTCCTCTTATGTCCCCAAAATATATTTTTGGCTAGGAAAGAACACAGTATGAATGCAGCTGGGATGAGACACAGATGGTAGCATAAGAGAGAACTGAGAGCAACAGGGAGAGCTCACAAATGAAAAAACTGAAAGACAACAACAACAAAAAAAAGACCCACCTAAAACCCAAAAGCATTAGGACAACCAAGAAGCTGTTACATGAAGGTACATGAGATAAGGTCATTGCAAGACTAGGGTGAAGGGAGATAACATGGACCTAAAGACATTAGAATAGTGAACAGAGGTGAAGAATTTGTTACAGAGTGGTGTGGGTACATGAAAGAGGAAAGAAAAAGACTTTGACTGCAAACAGGAAGATGTTGATACAATTTGGGCAAAATAGTTAAGGAATGAGAAAAAAAAAAGTCGGGCCATTGAGACTAAGAGTGGAGGGTGGATTTTACAAACAAGGAGAAGGGGAATCAACAGGATGGACGGAATTAAGTAGGGTATTTTGGTAGTCCTGTAGACCTGCCTTGCTGAAAATGATTATTTAATCCAAACTGATTACTAAAATTAAATAAAAAAAAATCATGTATGATCCAGATGTCACATTAAAGACCAGAAGATACAAAACAAATCAAATTTAAGAACTTTAGAAGTATGATTTTAGTATAACTGATGAATATTTTAGAAACTGGTTGGGATTTTTTGGTTTTTTTGTGGGTTTTTTTTTTTGTGAGGAAATGACAATGTGAGAAAATTAAGGGAAATATGAATATTGTAACATTCATAGAGATTTCATTACAATGTGGTGGCTCTTGAGATGCATAACTTCTCTGTTGTGCCTCATTGTGTATCACATTAAGGAACTGATAGCTGGAATTCATTTTATAAATGGATAGGTAACAACGATCAATAAATTCCTTGCACTGCTTGATTGTGTGCATCTGTGACATCATTCATATATAATTTTACTAGCAAATGATGGCAGACTCCAGAGGTTATTATTTTTTTTCTTTCCCCCCCCCTTAATTTTCAAAAGAGAACAAGTTCCAAAAGCTAAGTGATTATGTTCCACATTTAGTTAAATATTCAAGATAACAGGATAGAAGGAAAACAACCATAAAACAGCCAAAAGCATCAACTAATTTTCAGGACTGGATGCTGGCAGTATCCACCCGTCACAGTATTATTATTAGCTTAAACATGTACCTTGCAAGTAACTTCTTTAATGGTACTGCACTATATTACTGTAGGTACACTATATGACTTTTTTGTAAATCACCCTGAAAATCTTTTATTGCCTTATAATTTGAATTATACTTATTCTCTATTCAATGAAGATGGTTTTAGCCAAATAATACTAAAATAATTTTAGTTTAAGATACCATGTTAAAAAAATGCCCAATTCCATTTCCATCAATGTTAAAAGTATTTTCTGACAGTCCACATCACGTATCTAGCAATTTGCTTATCCAAAAAATGAGTTGCCTGTATAATTTCAAAAATGTAATCTAACTGTGCTACATTCACATTTAAATTCTAGCTCTGTCAAGTCCTTTTTACAGTGATGCTAGTCTGTCAGTCATATTTCTGTTTATTTCTGCAATACGATTTAAACCTGAGTAGTTTTATATGCCTATGTTAGAACCTCTCTGTTTTAAGGTATAAAAACAATATATTTATGAAATTGTTTCCTCTACCTGATAGTTTCTCAGTGTGTGTTTTTCTCTTCTTTACACTTCATTTAAATTCATGCAAGAATTTAAAACACAGTTATATAGAACATTCACTGAAATTTGAGTCCTGGTAATGGAAAAGAATAAAACCCTCTCCCTTTTTCCTCTGCTCTTGAGACAAGATAACTGGTGCCCATCCCTTATTCTCAAAAAGATCCTTCAAGATGTCTTTGCCACTTAGTCCCCATGTACTTGAAAAGTAGCAGCACAAACTATATTTTTGGAGACTTTTTTTTTTCCTCCCATTTTATGCCCTTCTTATCCCACTTCTTTTACAGCTCTAATAAGGGCCATATATTTGTTATTGTTTAAGACAGAAGACTGTGTTCAGAGTTGCCTTGCAGCAGATTTGTAATATTCCCAGTAATTAGGTCATGGAATTGGGAAACAGAAGAGATGGATATTTGCAACCTAGAGGGAAATCTGCTACAGCCTGATTGATTCCACAGTTCTGGCATGGAAAACTTGTCATTTGATGATTAGTTTCCAAATCTCTTTTACACCAAATAATGTTTTTTGTTCATAAAGCATACTACAATCAACTCTCCCCAAGGTTCAGTAGAACAAACTATGTGATCATAGAAAGCTGCTGAAAATATCAGTACCTGCAATCAGTATGAATTAACAGGCAACACAACTTAGATACGCTATGCCTAACAGAAAGGCAGATTTAAGTTCCACTTGTCCTGGGCAATGAACAGAAGGCCTTTAACAAATATCTCTATGTAAGTGTATATATATATATACACTATATATATCTTTATACATTATTTATAGTATATTATGTACACTATTAGTAATAATGTTTAGAGATCTGTTTGAAATATAGAATAGATCTGTAAGTTGTATATATGTATTTTACAACTTTGTATATGAATGCAGAACATTGATGGTAACTATTTGACACAGGTGATAGAGGCTCCCGTGAGGTGAGGTGTGCTCTTAGGCCTTGTACTCACAGAGAAAGAAGGGCTGGCTGGGGATGTGAAGGCTGCATTGGGGTCAGCCTTGGCTGTAGTAATCACAAGATGGTGGAGTTCAGGATCCTGTGTGAGGGAAGCAAGGCAACAAGTAGGATTGAAACCATGTACTTCAGGAGAGCTAACTTTGGACTCTTCAAGGCCTTACTTGGATGAATCCCATGGGTTAAGGCCCTAGAAGTTAAGGGGTCCAAGAGAACTGGCCAACATTCAAGCTTCACTTCCTCCAAGCTCAAGATTGGTGCATCCCCATGAGTAGGAAATGGAGCAAAGGGGGATAGGAGGCCTGCATAGATAAGCAAGGAGCTTCTGGCAAAACTCAAACAGAAGAAGAAAGTTTACAGGAATTAGAAAAAGGACAGGCTGCTTGGGAAGAATATAGGAATGTTGTCAGAACATGCAGGGAGGCAATGAGGAAGGCTAAAATTCCTTTGGAATTAAATCTGGCGAGGGATGTCAAGGACAACAAGGAGGGCTTCTTCAAATACATCAGCAGGAAAATGATGACTAGGTAAAATATGGGCCCACTGATGAATGAAGTGGATGCCCTGGTGATGAAGGATACAAAGAGGGTAGAGTTACTGAATGTCTTCTTTGCTTCAGTCTTTACTGCCAAAGCCACCCCTCAGGAACTGCAGACCCTGGAGGCAAGGAGGAAAGTCTGGAGAAAGGAAGACTTTCCCCTTGTTGAGGAGGATCACATTAGAGATCATTTAAGCAAACCTGACACCCACAAAGCCATGGGCCCCCATGGAATGCGCACGTGAGTGTTGAGGGAGCTGGCAGAAGTTATTGCTAAGCCACTCTCCATCATCTTTCAAAGGGATTGTGGTCAGGAGAGATGCCTGAGGACTGGAGGAAAGCCAATGCCACTCCAGTCTTCAAAAAGGACAAGACTGATTATTATAGGCCAGTCAGCCTCACCTCTATCTCTGGAAAGATGATGGAAACAGCTCATCCTGGAGGTCACCCTGAAGCATGTGAAGGAAAAGTGTTTTGGCAGGAATAGTCAACACGGATTCACCAAGGGGAAATCATGCCTGACCATCCTAATATCCTTCAATGATGGAATGACTGGCTGGGTAGATGAAGGGAAAGCAGTGGATGTTGTCTACCTTGACCTCAGCAAGGCTTTTGACACTGCCTCCCACAACATTGTCATATGTAAACTCGGCAAGTGTGGTTTAGATGAATGGACAGCAAAGCAGATTGAGAACTGGCTGAATGGCAGAGCTTACAGGGTTGGGATCAGTGGCGCAGAATCCAGCTGGAGGCCTGTAGCTGGCGGTGCTCCCCAGGGTCAGTACTGTGTCCAGTCCTGTTCAACTTATCCACCAGTGACCTGGATGAAGGGACAGAGCGTACCATCAGTGAGTCTGCTGATGACACCAAACTGGGAGGAGTGGCTGATACACCAGAAGGCTGTGCTGCCATTCAGTGAGACCTGGACAGGCTGGAGAGTTGGGTGGAGGGGATCCTAATGAAGTTCAACAAAAGCAAGTGTTATGTCCTGCATCAAGGGAGGAGTAACACCATGCACCAGTACAGGCTGGGGGCTGACCTGCTGGAAAGCAGCTCTGCAGAGAAGGACTTGGGAGTTCTGGTGAGCAGCAAGTTGCCCATGAGCCAGCAGTGTGTCCTTGTGGCCAAGAAGGCCAGTGGGATCCTGAGGTGCATTAGGAGGAGTATGGCCAGCAGATCGATGGAGGTGATCCTCCCCCTCTACCCTGCAGTGGTGAGGCCACATCTGGAGTGCTGTGTCCAGCAGTTTTGTGCTCCCCAGTTCAAGAGAGACAGGGAACTACTGGAGAGGGTCCAGCAGAGGGATATGAAGATAATGAGGGGGATGGAGCACCTCCCTTATGAGGAAATGCTGAAAGAGCTGGGCCTGTTTAGCCTGGAGAAGAGAAGACACAGAGAAGATCTTTTCAATGTCTACAAATAACTTAAGGGTGAGTGTCAAGAGGCTGGGGCCAGGCTCTTTTCAGCAGTGCCCAGCGACAGGACAAGGGACAACAGGCACAAACTGCAACACAGGCCATTCCATCTGATTATGAGCAAAAACTTCTTTACTTTGAATGTGACAGAGCACTGGAACAGGCTGCCTAGAGGAGTTGTGCAGTCTCCTTCTCTGGAGACATTCAGAACCCTTCTGGATGCAATCCTGTGCAACAGACTCCAGGAAAACTTGCTTTAGCAAGGGGTTGGACTAGATGATCTCCAGAGGTCCCTTCCAAGCCTTATCATTCTGTGATTCTGTGAATGTAGCCTTAGTGATTTATAGGCTAAGGAAGTTCCATTATAAACTTTAGCAAGATGAAAATATGCCAAAAATTATTTCAAAGGATTACTTGGGCAGAAACTGATGACTTGAATAAGTCATTATTGAACATTTTCTTTCAGTTTGCTGCACACCCCTATATAAAATAGATTTTTATATAATAAAAATACAAAAAAAATATATTTTCACTGATGGTATATATTGAAGCATAAAGCATTTTCAAATAATTCAAAATATGTTTAGTCTTACAAATTTATCCACATAAATTTATGAACAAAATTTACAAAGTCAACTATGCTGAAAATTTATCTGTATAATTTGGTTTATTTAAATATACACATTAGAAAGTCTTCAAAAATTCCTCTTGTACACATAGTTAGGTTTCATACTAATTAGCACTAGTGTGAGACAAGGATTCCTGAGACTACAAACATGGAATGGTAGCAAAGGCTGTGAAAATACAGTGATAGGATGATAACAAAGGCTCCAGGAATATAAACACAAATTATAAATGGTCACTGAAGAATATAGCCTTAAGAGCTCTATTCCATAACAAAGAGTAGAAAGAAATCATCCTATATATGTGGTGGAGCCTCAAAAGATAAAATACAAGTACAGCTCCATCATGAGGAAAGGAAAAACAGAAAGAAAAGACCCAGCAGTCTGTCCCCAGGGCAGGGATGCTGAACTTGATCAAAGCTATTTTTTCTTCTATTTCTCATTCAGTCAAGAGAGAGGTTTACTGCATTTTGCAACTGTAACTCATCAGTCAAAATTACAATTACCTTAAATATAACTGACTTAAGGGAATTAGAATTTTAAAGAGCCTGTATTAGGTCTGGCTGAGCCCCACAGCACCCCTCATAGTGCTGTGCTTGTATTGATACCAGTGTTTGACTACTGCTGGGCAGTGCTTGCAGAACACCTAAGCTGTCTCTCCAGCCTCCCCTCACCCACACCCCACCCCCCCCCAGCAGGTCGGGGGTGGGCAAGATCTTGGGAGGAGACATAGCCAGGACAGCTGACCCAAAGTGACCAAAGGGATATTCCATACCATACAACATCTGCTCAGATATAAGAGCTAAGGGAAAGGAGGAAGAAGTTGGTAGGCATTCATGATTTACAACATTTGTCTTCTGAAGCAACTACTATGCATACTGAAGTCCTGCTTCCTGGGAAGTGGCCAAACATCATCTGCTGATGGGAAGCAGAGAATAAAATCTTTTGTTTCCGTTTGCTTCTGCGCACATGACCTTTGCTATTGTTTCGTTAAACTGCCTTTATCTTGACCCACAAGATTTTTTTCCATCTTTTCTCCCCCATCCCACACCATTCTGCTGAGGAGGGGAGTGATAGACTGGCTTGCTGGGCACCTGGCATCCAGCCAAAGTCAACACATCACAGAGGTGTATATGCCTGTGTGTGCTTTTTCTTTCAGTCTTCCAGCACAACAAGGTAGTTGGCTACCATGTTCGAGTAAACTTGGATGCAACAAGTGTGAACATAAAATCATTGCTTCAGTGTAACAGAATGTACACTGGATTTTTAATTGGTAATACCTCTGATCTCAGGTTGCTCTGTTACTCTCACAGCAAAAGATTAAGGTCCTAAACAATATCCATTAAGAATATGAATGATGATGATAAAAGACAACAAAGGCAATTTATACATGTGGCAAAATTAAGAAAAAAAGTCATTAGGAGATGAAGAAGAACTTGGTTTAAGGGTTAGGAAACCAAGTAGAGGACAAGATAGAAACAAACTCTGGGATAATTACACATTCTATCACAGATCACTCAAAACCAGGTGTAATGGGGACACATGTAGATTGTGTCTGTTGGTGCTCCCAGTAACAGGAGATGTACTTGCTAAGAACTTAATTCCATGGTGCTATATTGATAATAAATTATAATAAAATATTATACTAATAGTACGATGAAAGCTGAAAAGCTTTCATAAGTAAAAAGCAGAGCATGAGCATAGAAGACTCATCATATATATCAGCAGATTTCTCAGGAGCCTTGAGGAAAGGAGTAATTCTGGTGATAAGGCTATTATAACAACCGTCTTTGGCCTATTAAAGCAAGAAGGAAATATCTCAACAGTTTTAAATTATCATAATTCTGTTGAAAGAAAATTAGTTTGTATCAGCACAGGATATGTCACTGTATTCTGTAACAGTTCAAGACAGTTATTAGCATAACTGACACCACAGATGAAACAGCAGTAGCAAAAACTGTTAGTAGTTTTGATCTAGTACCTTGATACTATCAGATTGAATTGAAGGAGGAGAAGAGATCAAGGAAGAAAAAAATTCCTTTGTGAAACCTTATATGGATGCTTTTAGTCTTGGGTATTGCCAGACTGATGAACAATCCCATTTATATCCATTAGGTTGCTACAGAGCTAAACAATTCTGGGGACAGTAAACTTCCTCACACACTTAGAAAATTTCACAGCACCATCATTATCACCTGGAACAACAGATCTTGATGTTTAGGATGCCAGTTTGGATTCTCTGAAAATAAATGTAAAACAAGGGATAACATGACGTAGTGAATACCCTATTTGGCAAGGACGGCATAACAAGAAAGTTACTTGAGACACCATATAGAGTGTACAGTGAGACTGTAGATATATTTTGGGTCTACTACAGATATGTACCAAAGATTAAAGACATAATATTTCTAATTGGGGCAGACTTTATGGATAATTATTTACAAATCTGCTATATTTCTAATACATTAACCATTAATATTAACAGTTTAAAAATTTTATCTCTAATAATAAGTAACAATATGTATCAAAATTGCTGTCAGATTTGCACAGGACTTTGGAAAGAGTGGATAAAATAGAAATGTTTTTTAGAAAATATTGGATGAATGAATAAAATTTGTCTGCAATAATTTAGGAGGCACTTGAATACCATTATGTAGCTAAATAAATAGGAAATGGGGTTCAGCCAGACAGGTAACGAAGGAGTTTTCCTGTTCAGGTTATTTTACTTGAATATTGAACTAAGTTTTTCTGTACGTGTAGTATTAAAAACAGTCATGTTTGGTAGGATTAAGAAGCAACTTTCTAATATATCTGGAGACAGTTACCTTATGCACAAAAAAAAAAAAAAAAAGCCTTTTTTCAATAAATAAGGTCATTAGGATTTCTGTGTAATAACCACACAATTTAAGCACTTCTATATTTTTTGCATTCTCAGTACATGATAAAGATGAAATAAGGAGATCGTGCTTTTAACATCACCTTCATTAAGACAAAATCTGAGTAGGCATTGTTCAAATTCAGATGGATTTTCTTGGTGGTTCACTTCTGGATGAAGGTGGATGAAAGAAAGTTTGGGACATATATGTAAGGGTTTACTGTTCAGCCAGGCTAAGATAAGCTATTATATTAGACTACTAGTGATCCATGTTCATGTAGTCAGCAGTCTAGTGCAAAGTGAAGATTACAGAAAAAACCCCACAGAATTCTATTCTTGTGCAACAGATACAAATCAGAAACTATCACTGTGTCACTGTTTGCAAAGTCTCCAGTTCTTTCAACTGTATGTCCCGTTCTGAGCTATGCCACTGACACACATTTCTTGAACAAGTCAAAAAATGTGTAGTTTCACCTCTTCTAGTGAAATTTCATATAAATCCTTGCATTAACTTGTTTTTCTAATGAGTTTTTAAACTCCCTTCTTTATTACATATCCCACAAAATGCTAACCTTTAAATTAAAAACAAATAAACAAACAAGTCAATGTCAGCGTAGTAAGCAGGGTAAGGTTCCATCAGGAGCAGAATTTCTCCCAGAAGTTGTTTTTACCTCACAGCCAGTTCATTATTATGTTACCTAACACAGATTGTAATGGGTTTGCATTAGTGTCTTAATATGCTTCTAAGAACTCTGGACAAGAATGTTATAAGGAAAAAAAGTAGCTACAAGAAAGTAAAAGCCAGAAAAGAAGAATAACTACGATAAAAATTCTGCTGAGTAACTTTGAAATGGTGACGTTTGCAATGCTATTACGTTTTGCAGAATCATCCTACAACTCACATAGAATATTTTCTCCTGTGTTATCATTTCCAGAGTTACAGTCACTTCTAGAATGATTATAGAAGCACAAAAAGATATTTTTAATGACAATCTCACAAAATTAATCTATTTTTTTCTTCTGTTAAAAGATTGATATTTTACCCTGTTGAGTGGTTAAAAAGGCATAGCAAGTAGTTATAGTGTGCACATCATCTTGTTATTATACTGATAATCTGCATCTGCTCTATAGGATGGAAATCAACAGCAGGAGGCTGTATGTCATAGGATTTTCCAGATTATAGTGAATGACAGACATAAAGACTCACAGCACATATAGGAATTCATAGGATAATATCTAAAACCTTGTCTTCTTCCAGTTTTGCTAGTTCAGATGATTTAGGACACAGTTGTTCATAAACTGCTGTGAAAGACCTGTCAAAACTAGTTCTGTCCTCCATATCAGTTTTGCTAGAAGAGATACATAGGTACTGATTTTAATTTACTTTCATTACTTTAAATTTACATGTTTCTACTGATTAAGTGTTCTGAAATTATATTACTGTGCCACAATTATATATGGTATAATAGGTTTGTGTTACTGACTAGCAAGAGGCAAGAAAATCATTGTCATTTACACATTATCCAAAATCTACTGAATATACTTACCTTGTCAATTCCGTATCTTTCATATACAAATTAGTTTCAGTCAAACAGCATAATGTAACGTTGAAAGATGGTTGATGACAGAAAACCTGGTAATTATTTTATTGCTCCCATTTTTAAACTAAGAAAAGTTACCTCCCAAACAACCCATACATGACAAGAAAATTAAAGCAAGAAGACATAATTTAAATAAAAAAAAATCTTTTCCTGTGCAATTATTTACAATAAAAATGTAGTATTTATTTTCAAGCTGTAAATTAAATGTTTATTGCCTCTAACTGATAAGAGCGTTACAAAGGAAATGTAAATTAGTATGGCTTATAAGAAAACCAATATGATTTACACACACCAATAGCAGCAATTGTCATGAATATCATTTATCATCTGTCAGCACGATATACTACACATACAAACTTTTATACAACAACAATACATTAAAGTTATTTTTCACATGAAAACTAATCCATTACAAACAGTAAACCTAAGTAACAAACGGAAACATTTTAAGACAAAGAAGTACATAAAACATTTCTCCACTGAGATATTTTTATTTTGAACAGTAGCTTCCTCATACCTGATTCTGTCTTTTAATTCCTCTGTTCTAAACACATTTTAAAACCATATAATAGAGAAAATGGGTCTTATTTTAGGTTCCTTTAAGTCATTGTCAAAATCACATTTATTTAACAGAAGACATAATATAACCAAAGAAATACATATATTTCTCACATGCTTATAGGCACCAATATTGCCAAAATGAGCTAAGCAAATTAAACCATTTCTGTGTTGCACAGATAATGTAATAATACTTTTGTGACACTATTAACATAATTTTGTCTGTGCTACAAGCATAACAGTGATTATACTCACACCTCTAAAGTAATAAAACCTTGGAAACAGAATTTTTTCAAAGTTCAAAACTGGTATTCAGTATCCCATGACAGTTCTTTTTTTTCTTTATTATTCTTGGAAGTATTCTTTGAGGAAAGATTTTCTCTATTCTTTTTACATATAACATTTTTTTCTTTCCAAGAGGCACTGAACTGTTTTAACCCAATTTCTTTCAGCTTCCATTTCACCACTGGTTCTATCTGCTGTACAGGTTCCAAAGAATTAATAAAGCAATACTAACTTTATGAATATAAATTAAAGAGTAATAATAATATAGTCTATGTACACATCCCTTCAGAACATCAGTCTCTATCTGTTCCGAGAGTCACACTTGGTTTTAAGTAGAATAAAAAATACACAAGAAATGGGGTTTTGTTCTATTGACTCTTTTCACTTAGTGCAGGATCCATCTCCATCTACTTTCTTTTCTTTTTTTTTCCCTCAAGTATAAGCTTTAATTTCACTACCTTGTAGGAAAAGGCAACTTTTAACAAATTTGGCCCAGTGTTTTTCATAAGAATAGTTATAACGCCAACCATTAAAATGTTATTTATCAATTATTACCTCCTTCTGTTTTGATACTCATGTCAAAATAATGGACTTGTTTTAATAGGTTTCTATTGGTACCATGAAGTTTTCAGAGAAGGTGCAAGGGATTTTTCTCTACTGGCTACTCTATTAGATGAACTTTATAATGCTTCTTCCTCATATTTCAAGCCGTCTTGGCTCTGACAGTCAGCAGACTTCAGTCTGTGGTCTTGTGTATTTCATTTCATGCTAGTGTCTAAATCAAGATATTTATCTTTTCTTTAGCAATTTATGTTGTTCCTTCTTTATCCTCACATAATTCCAGTTTTGTGACTGTATATCGAGTACACAACAAACATTCCTAGCATTCCTTTAAGAGTTGTTGCCATTGCCTTCATTCTTCTCTTGATACCAGCAGATTTTTTTCTGTTTCAGAAGAATAGTTAAAGCAAGACAATGTTCACAATATCTGCTATCTTGTCTATTTATTAACCTAGTGATAGGCCAAGAAAAAATACTAATAGCACAGGCAGTTTCCTAGCAGTGAGTGAAAAGGAAATGTCCAGGCTGTTGGCAGGACTGATGCATTCTTACCCACATGGAGGTAGCATGCTCAGCCAAGTGCCACATGATGGACCATTAAAGTGATTTGTATATCAGAGCAGACTCTGCAGTGTTTCCAGACTTTAGTTCCAAGAAGACATATACTTTTCTAGGCTTAGGAAAAACTAAGAACCAAAACTGAAGAACACAGAGTCTGAATTTTGCTTATGAATGTTAGAAATGGAAACAAAACACAGAATAATTTGTTCTAGGAAAAAAAAGGTCTACTTGACAGTAAGAGCTTTGCTGCTTCCTAAGAACTTCTTTTCACAAGTTTGCCTAGATTTAATCTGGAACTCAGCTGTGGGCTCATTAAAATTAATCAATTCTAAAATGTATTGAAACATTTATGATTGAAAATGTAATAATTAAAAAAAAATATTGAATGCCAAGTAGAGTTGTTTATATATCCAACAAAAATATTTAGCCACTCAAAATTTACTGTTAATGGGAGAGGAAAGACACAGGAGATATTGCCTTGATATAATAGTTTCTTTAATGGTTAGTTGCAGCCCAAACAGGTACAACAGTGAACAGCCTGATATATACACACTCCTAAATGTCCCAGGAGTATTTGCTGCACTTATGGTAAAGGTTACAGGCATTAAATATGCTTCCTGGTTTATTTTTGTTCTAGAATGACCGAAAGCTGTCTGTGACACATGTAACTCTTAAATCCAGGAATCATATGCAGCTTTGAGAAAGAAAAGAAGAAAAGAAAAATAGTACTGCTTCATCATTAATTTAGATTTGCTTGTCTGCTTGGGGTTTAAAATTCAGGAATGGTGGCAAAATTCTCATCTACATGTATTTTTCTTAGTTCATACCCCCTGAAAAGACACCTCAGGTATGGACATCTAATGGAACATGCCATGGCACTGACTCACCCTTCTTCCATATTAATACTGATCTGGACAAGAAATTCTCATTTCTAACCAGAGCATTTCTTCCAAATTTTAGCTTTAACTATCCACGTGGTGTGAATTCTTATTCAACATTCTCCATTGGTTGACCAGTCTTCCTAAATGAAGAATTTTTTATCATTCCATAATTGGTTAGTGAAAGCATTAGTCATCTCTCTTCAGTGTTTTCTCACAATATATCAACAAGTTCCAGTTATATTCTAGTATGCTTAAAAGATGAAGGACAGAAGTCCTGTGATTATTTTATTGTAGCTACTGAACTTCATTGACTACAGGATAGAAAAAATGTGTCTTTTGTACAAATGTAGAAATAGGCAATCTGAATAAATGTTTTTAATACCTGTGTGTGTGCGTTACCCTTTTCGACTGATGTATAAAGAAGCATGCAAAATATGCTATTTTGACTTTGTACAGCACAGTATTTTCCTGCTGCTGTATTTTCCTGATACAGTACTGTTATTTACTAGTGTGGGTTGTGGGTTTGGTTTTTTTTTCTACATCCATAGTTATATTACCATGATTTCATGTATCATATTGGATCCCAAGAGACATGACAGTTTAGAATAGTTAATGATCTGTTTCATAATTATCCAGAACTGAATACTGTGTGTGTTGGCATATTGCAATAAATTTACATACCTAGAAGCTAGGAGAGCCATATGTTTGGGGTTTTTACTCAGAGGTGTATCCTGGTGGAATTTCTTTCATTTGCTTATTTATCTCAGAGTTCTGATTTTTATAGGTAGATTAGATACAGTGCATTTAGCTTTGTGTCAGTGTATGATCATTTCAGTCTTCGGTCTGGTCTCCACACCTTCATCACTTTCCCTTTCTTGAGTTTGTAACAAGGATAGCTCTCTGAGTGTGGAAAGAGATGTAGCACAGCTTTAACACATGTACAGGTATAATACATGAGTTTTGGTGGAGCCTGGGCACTAAGCATATGCAGTGAACTGTAACTTCACAGGAATAAATTGCACATAAATCATCAGAAGCAGAGATTTGAGCTGCATTGCAAACTTGGTGTTTAAAAACCCAACAGAGAAAACACTAGAGACTGCATTTGGTGGTTTGGCAGGAGTTTGGATCTTCTGAAACAGGAGCAGCTAGGGAAGATGAATAGGAGTGTAAATTATCTGAGACAGTTTGGTTGTCATCATGAAGCTTCCTCTCCATGAGTGCTTCTAATATGATCTTCTGGGGGACACACAAACAAAGCATAATGTCTGTTCCCAGCTCTCTGTCTCCAAAAAAACCCTGCCACAAACATCCTTCCTAGTATTTGCTTTTATTATTATTATCATTATTATCATTATTATTATCATTATTATTATCATCATCATCATCATCATTATTATTATTATTAAATCTCAGAAGTATACTGGTGCTGGGAAATAAACTAGCTGCAATCATGCCAAGGACAAAATTGTGTAAGTGTGCTAATCAGAAATCCAAGCAATTCTGAATGAATCATGTCTGAAGTAAGGTTTTCTTCCTGCAGAATTAGCACTGTTTTTCAGTTAGGTAGAAGAGAGATTTATTTGGATTGAGATAGGTAAAAAAACCTTTCAACTTTCAATGTCTTCATCACAAATATACTGAAAGTGGTTTTAATGTAGTACATGAATCGCATACTGAGTTTATGCAAGCAACAAAGAAAGAAATGAAGGAACAAAGAAATTGTTCAAAAAATTCAAAGAATATCACCTCGTACTTATACCCCTACCTTGACTTATATTGTGTTACAGAAAATAAGCAATAACAAATTATGAAATAGGAGTCTGAATAGTTCATTCCATGCAAAGTATTAAATTTCATGAATATAAGCATAGATGTCTTGAGAAGAAAAAGTTATACATATTTTAAGAAATACTTTGTTTCTGGGAGATGGGTTTTATCTTATTATTTCCTCTTTCTATCATTTTAAAGGATGAAATATTCTAGTATTATCTTTATTTTTTATTCTAGTTTGGCATATAATGTTTGTTAAGCTTATAATTGGTCTTTTTGATATCAAAATTATAGCATATTAAACTGACTAAAATTCACTTCCATTTTTATTAATTTTCTGTACATACTGATGAGAAAAGCCTATGCTGAATCTGATTACAGTAAATAAAACCCCCCAAAAATCACTGGAAAAAATGTTTAATGTATGATCCTAGAGAAAAGCTTCCATATAGTTTGAATTTAACCAATTTCTTAGTTCACTATTGTAGTAGTTCAAAGATAAAGCATATGTGAATCTCTGGAATGTAAAGATACCTGGTTTCTAAGAGTGATGAATAGTTCATTCAATAGAAAACAGAAACAGGAGACTGGAAAAGTAATAAGTAAATACACAAATCCTAACAATCAGGAGATAACAGGGACTATAACAAAGATGAGAACTCCCAAGCTGCTGATGGATGAGCTGCTGATAGAGTCGCCCAAGCATCACCTTGAAGATGCTCAACCATAACTTTGTAACTGATAGGAAGAGGGAAACAAGATTGCCGTGGAACTCAGAGGAAATAATACGTTTTTTTATGGAATATATGAGGGGCCCAGTGAGATTATAAAAGACATTGTAGGGGATGTTTTAACCTGTTTATGGAAATGTGCAGCACTAATGTGGGGTACTCTAGAAGAAGGGCCAAAGGTGGGGAAATGGAGATAGAAATTCGGATCAGGGAGGAACAAGCATGGAAAAATGGAGAAGTGTGGGGAGGGAATAAAACATCACATTTAAGCAGGATGCTGATCAGTATGTTTGTGTGGCCAAGCTCTGTGCCTTATCACCACAGTGATACTAAATTTATAAGTTTTATAAAACTTATTAAACTATTAATATTTTCTGTGTGATTTAGCTCTCTGTTCTGTAAGTGGGTATATGTGTGATTCACTAGTGAACTTCAAGGTAAACTAGCTGGTATATAGGACACACTTGAACTCGGAGCTTGAGATTTCCTAAAGGGGACACAAGGCCCAGGTATGGATTCTAGATAGGTAGATTTAAGTGGAAAACTTTGAATGCAAAAGTCCCTAGATAACATTATTCAAATAACTTGTGCTTTTTTCAGATTTTTTCGTGGAAATTTCGAGATAAATCCAATTATAGACCTGATATAATAAAAGGATATCATTATGTGTCATCATTCAGAATGGAAGTAACTTGAGAATCCTATGGAAATATTTTTACAATTTTTTTTTTTCTTCAAGTATATTCAGAAATCGAATCAGGATTGGTAAGCACTCTGTGGTGGGTTAGCTCTGGCCAACAGCCAGACCCCCACCAAGCTCACTCCCTTCCCCTGCCCCAGTGGGGTGAGGAGAGGGAAATAGGAAGGAAATAAATGAGAAAGCTTATGGATCAAGATAAAGACAGGGAGACCTTTTGCCAACTACACTTGCTTTCTAGAACCTCTTGAGCCCCCCACTGGACATCAAAAAAAGAATCTAGTGTGGGGGTGTGTGTGTGTTTGGGGAGGGTAACCTCTGCTAACAGCCAAACTGCCACCCAGCCACTCTCTCACTCCCCTTCTTAGGGGGATGGGTGGAGAAAATAGGAAGAACAGAAAAAAGTCATGTGTCTAGGCAAAGACAGGGAGATCACGTCTCAATTACCATCATTTATTGGCAATTAAAGTATTTGGGTAGTGAGAAACAGAGACAAACATTAAACCAACACCTTTCCTCTCCTCCCATGCTAAACTTCATATCTTCACTCCTGACTTTTCTTCCCCTCACTGAGTGGCTCAGGAAGGTTGGACAGAGAAGGTTAGAACCAGTACAGAATGGTTCCTCTAAGCTGCTTGATTCTTCTCTTTCCCTCTGTTCCACACAGGCTCTCCAGGGCTGAATGGAGAACAGTGCCAGGGCACTTGGAGCCTCCTCCCCCCACTTCTCTGATCATGGTGCTCTCTCTATTGTTTCTCACTCTTCCTGTTCCATCTGCTTCTGCCTGTCTGGCATTTTCTGCCCTTTTTAAAATATATTTTCACTGAGGTGTCACCAGCTTAGCTGAGGGGCTCAGCTGTGCCCTGCGGTGCATCTGCTGGAACCAGCTGGAGCTGGCTGGAACCAGCTGTGCCTGGCACAGGGCAGCCCCTGGCCTCTCCACACAGAGCCCCCCCCTGCAGCCCCCCCTGCCAGCACCTCACCACATGCAACCAATGCACATTCTTACTTTAGATTAACTAAATATTAATATAATTCCTGAAATTGAATCTGATGCCACATTAATAGGAATAACTGAATGTATAACATTTTTTTTTAAGGAAAGCTCTAAACATTTAACCAGGAAATATCTTAAAAGTGTATCTAATATACCTTACATAGTGCTGCACGAAGTATGGCGGCATTTGAACTACAAAATAATATTTAAAAGGTTTATTCTGGTTTCAAACTTAAAAGTTAATTCTTGAGTAAAATAGATTTCAAGATATAAATCATTTGTAAATAGTATGTGATTTTAGCCTTAGAGACAGAAGTGTTTTTACATGCTCAAACTTCGAAGCTTCCAGTTGAAAAAAGCTATAGCTGTGGTCTTATTTTTCAGAAGTAAGAGCGCGATTGCTGTTGTCTTCCCCCTAGTAGCTTAGGACAAAATCAAAACAAGGCTATGCTCAGCATATCCCACTCCACGGTTCCCCTTTCCCCCAAAAGGAATTCACATTACATGTACCTCATGTCCAAAATAAAATACTGACTTGTCATATGATAGAATGTATTTTGGTGCCACAGACAAAGTATTTTCAAAGTCCTTTGTGACTGGTTAAGTAGGAAATAGCTCTTTTTGAGCTAACCAAAAAAGAAGGGACAAAGGAAGCGTTTGTTTCCCAATGGTAAGTGCCTACCTGTAGCTCCAAAGAGGGTCCATGAGATTATAAATCCAAGAACAAAGCACTCTTTGGGATTTAGTTGCCTAACTATTCCACAGAAAATGAAAGGCTGATTCAGTTAATTTCTTTCAAGAAAAAAAAAAAAATGCTGCATGAGAGAATTGTAGGAATGGGGAAATCTGGCCTCTGTGTCTCACCAGCCTGCAACTCACCCCATCTGAAACAATGCCTTGGCTGCCCACATACATAGACATCCCTCTGGGCTTCTCTTTAAACCTTTTTTGCCACTGCACTCCCAAGGGTGGACACCCTGTGAGGGTACAAATAGGCTTAATTTATCTCTGGAATTCAAAGGGAGTTGAACTTACTTTACTGGTTTCTTTTGCAGGAGAATAACCTTGTCACAATAGGCCATGGGTGCGTAAGGTGAATATTTCCAGTACAAGACTTGTGTAAATCTTTAGAGACATTTTGTAATAGTTGTACTTTTAACATGAAAGAATTTATTTGCTTTTATTATCTATTTCTAATGAACCCATCAAAATAGGTTGTTAGATTTTCCTTTCACATACAACTTCAGATTTTCTTGTGTATAGCTAATAGAACCTTATCTGTAAAGGATCACAAAACCAGACATTATGTATAGCTGCCAAATCATAGCAAAAAGGAAAAGTTCCTAAACCATTATTTTATGAACCTATTTTTAAAAATTACTGTATTTCTTTGGTGAGAGAGTGCAATAGTACAGAGACATTAATTCAGTGCAAATTATCTTTAACACTCATCAATATTCCTTAAAAAATGACAAAGTTAAGCATACCTTTGAAAGAAGTCAATATGATAGAAAGGTAAGATTTGCACATATGGCTAAGGAATGTGTTGTGTGAAGCAGCATGACCTGTGAAATACAAAGAAAGAACCTGGAATATCCTTTTTTCCCCATTAAATAATAATTGATTAATATTTTAACTGTGAGGAAGAGAAGCATATCCAGTATTTTGTTCACATGTTTACCACAATGGAGATTATGCCATTATGAGAATAAGTATTCATATTTCTAATAAAAAAGAAGTAAGCGACTGAAGGCTAGGACCTTCTCTTTCTATTTATCTATAAAATGTGGTTCCCACTTATGACACTTCTTAAATAAATGATGATTTTTATGTTAAATATTGATATTTTCAGTTACTTGTTCAAAACCATGAGTAGTACATGTGACAGGAGATTTTCACTGTCCTTAAGGGGCTGAGCTGCTGGGATGCATTACCCTTGACATTCACCTGTCTAATTATTTGCTAAAAATATACACAAGCAGCTCAAATATTTTAGTTTGGATTTTTAATTAGTAGACCTTTTAAATATTTCAACCTATAAATTTACAACTTTTAATTGCTTAGCTGACATGTTTGATACAGTATGTCACCCCAAGATTGCAATGGTGTGGTACAGTATGCAAAGTGGTAAGATAAGAGATAGTTGATCCAGTATTTCTTTCCACCCCAAGTAACAGTATGAACTTGGGTGACATCTAAGGTTATGCCTGCAAATTTAATGAAATGTCTTTGGAGTTCCTTATGACAGTGAATTTGGACACAAAATATCATGTATATATACTTTTAAATTGTGCAGAAAATCTTATGTCTAAATATAATCTTTTAAAGGTGAATAAAAAAAACCCCAACCATATTTAGTGTAATACATTTGTATAATACCCTTCCAATCTAAGTACTTCACAGCTGTATACATTTAACACTGGTGAACCTTATGCATAAAAGCAAAACAGTTAATAAAAAAAAAAGGGAATCAGAAGATTCATAAAATCCAATGAAAGGTAACTTGGCATCTTTACAAGTAAGGCAGATTTTAACATCTGTCATAGAAATTACATTTACTTTTTATGATATCACTAGGAAAATAAACCATAATAATGTTAAATATAGCATGTATAATAGAACACAGGAAAAGTTTCATTTCTACTGAAAGAAAGGAAAAATCCATGGCAAATCCTGAAAAAAAATTACTACCATTAGTTAGACTGGAGAAGCATTTGCAGTTTACTTTCAAGTCTGGTGGGTTAGCTCTGGCTTTTTGTCTTTTTGTTTATTTTTCTGTATTTGTCAGGTCTTACATATTTTTCTGTAGGTTTATATAGGTTTGAGAACATTTAGGAATGATGTGTGCTCTCTCAAGATACATACTGGCTTAGGCTAAGACTCCACCTTGATGTAAAGCCACATTCAGTGCAGAAGTTTCCATATACACTGAATTTATTGCACATGTATGCTATCCTGTGTACTTGGAGACCAATGTATGATACTTTCTGTACAAAATTCTCCAAGTAAAGCAATTGTGTTCCAATCCTACTGAAGTCAGTGATTGATTTTAGTGGGTGATTACTCAAGACCTTTTTAAACTGTGAGTCAAATGTAATGTATAGATCTTTTAAAAATTGTGTGAAATACTGTGAACAATATTTTATCTAAATTCATTTCATGTCATGCAAAAAACATTTAAAAGTGAATCATAAATACTGATCAGGCACCTATTGATTTTAATTAAAGTTGAAAAAACTTGGGGTTTTTGCCAGGTTCCTCCTGGCAGTACTATAGTAGACTACACATGTCACAGCCAGGCAAATATTTATCTACAAATAGAAGTTCTCAGGAGAAAAGTTGGTGATAGTTTTCAGTGTTTAACAACATCTCAACCCATTTTTTCCTTTCCCTTCTCCTTTAGATCTCCATAAATAAATTCTAATATAAAAAAATCATTTTTAAAGTTTTGACAAATGGGTCTTCTTTCATATTGCATTTTTGTTTAGTTATAAAATAATTGCAATATTCAGTTGGCACAAAGAAGTAATACTTAGCTGAAAAACTGAGTAGCTAAACCGGAGATAACAGGTTAATCTTTAAAATATGGCAAAAATCTGAATGGATATACTTTATAAATTGGCCATTGTTCAATGAAGGATCCACAATGGATTAGATACTGTAATAATTTTCTCTTTAAAGTATTAATTTGTGTATTACCATCCCTTTATAATATAAATTGTCAATTATTTGATTTCAGCAGTATCATATTTTATTATTGTATTTCTCCATGACTAATGAGCCTGATCAGCCAAATAGTATATATGTAGACCAACTGCATATTTTAATGTTCAAGCTATCACTTGTTCTAGTATGTAATCCTTATTCATTTATTAAATTGTATATAATTATTATGTAGCTAATATGTAGTTATAATAAATGATAGATGTAGAACAAATTGTTAAGTCATTTATAATTTATTGGACCTAGTAAGTCAATAACCTTGGGTAGTGTAAAGCAAAAAATCTTATAGAAGAGTAGTATAGTAACAGTTTTACTTAAAGAGCTACACATTTTTAAAGGAGTTAGCTGCTTCGTGATATCTTGCACAGTATGTATGTTCCTTAATTCCACTGCTTTGTCTAAAACAGTAGAGATTTCTGAATTTCAGTTTCTTAGTCCAACATCTAAATATCACTGAGATCTAGCATCTACTTACCTGCTGTTCTGAAATAATCTGGAGTCAGTCTTTCTGCCAAGATTGTTCATGCATTTTATATTAATAGTCACTGAACAAAACCAGAAATGACCCAGGATTCCCCCGACTAATGAATATTTAACTATTTTAAATAAAAAGTGAAACAGCTTCAGCAGGATAGATTTACTTACAGAAAAGAAAATTAATAAGGAAAAAATAGACAAAATGCTAGTATTAATGGAAGTTGCAGTAAGATAGTGAAAGCTAAAAAAAACTTTGCCGAGTCAAGCTAAGACACAGACTACTAGGAAAAGAACAACTCATAAAATCATGTATTAAATTGAAAGTATGCAGTACAACAAAATGGAGTAAGTTTAAGCAATCAGTCATTGTAGGGTTAACATAAACATGAACACCACAGTTAGCAAAGCAGCACGCCTGAAAAACAATTATTAAAGTGTATTTTGTATCCAGAAATAAAAGACATAAGTTAGCACAACACTGTGTTATAATCTGTAATGAAATATGAATGGGAAGATAGATAAAACAGAATATATTTGAAACAGGATTGGTCTGAGTCAGTGTGGTGGATTGACCTTGGCTGGCTGCCAGCTGCCCACCAAATTCTTCTGCCACTCTCTCCTCTCAGTAGGACAGGGACAAAAAGAATAAAATGAAAAAAAAACGTTCATAGGTGGAGATAAAAGCAGTTTAATAAAGAAAAAGCAAAGGTTGTGCATGGAAGCAAAGGCAAACAAAAAGTTTTATTTTCTACTTCCCATCAGCAGGTGATGTCCAGCCACTTCCTGGGAAGTAAAGTCTCAGTATATGTAGTGGTAGCTGCAGAAGAGAAATGCCTTAATAATGAACACCTTCCTGCAGCTTCCTTTATCTTAGGCTTTACTGCTGAGCACAGTGTCATATGGTATGTAATATGCCTCTGGTTAGCTTGGGTCAGCTGTCCTGGCTATGTCCCCTCACAAGATCTTGCCCACCCCAGCCTGCTGGTCTTTGGAGAGGGGCAGGGTTGGAGAGGCAGCCTTGGTGCTGTGTGAGCGCTGCTCAGCAGTAGCCAAAATACTGGTGTGTTATCACCACCTTCCCAGCTACAAACACAAAACACAGCACTATGAGAGCTGCTGTGAGGAAAGTTAATTCCATCCCATCCAGACACAATACAGTCAGGAAATCAGAACAGGGTTTTGGGGATATCTTTAATAGTGCCTTGCAGCTTTTCTGGGAGGGATTTGCATGCAGAATAACAAATAAATATTACCACTAATTTTGTTGTTTTGGAGTAGAAAGCAAAATCTATTACCTATGGGTCATATATTTCTGTATTTAAAAACTCCCTTGATTCTTCACAATTTTGTCAACAAGCTGTAAAGATTGATGTATGATTTGGATGTGTATTTGGCAAAAAAAAAGATATTCAGAAAATAGTCTTTGGGCTGAGTAATCCTGTGATAAGGAAAACAAATAGATCAACATTTCAAAAGGGCCAATTTCGAGGAACCAAGGGAACAAAATAATGCTTGAGGAGGAATTTGAAGTCTCTTCAAGTCAGACTACTAACATCTATTCCAAACATGGTGGAAAAATGTTAAACAGGACTAAATGTCCAATGCATAAAGAAGCTGGTACATGAAGAAAGCTATGACTGACAGGTCAATAAATATAGATAAAAGACGTACCACCAAATGGCAAGCTGATTTAGTCCTTGCAAGGTATGTAAAAAAAAAAATAGCAAAAGATTCTTTGGTTATATAGATAAAAGAGAGAAGAGAAAAAGAAATGAGGCCATATAGACTCTGAGGTCTCAAATTATGCATAATTTTAGTAAAATCAAATTAATGTTTACCTCTGTTCTGGGTAAAAGTGAGTACTGGAAAACTGAATAACACTCATTCTGAAGATGCATGTAATTCAGCCCATAGTGCTATTGTTACTTAATAACTTCAGAATCAGATAGCTCTATTTCTGATAGTGTCAGGCAATATTGATATCTTTACTAATCCATATGGAATTTTCAGGTGCTTTAGTAGGTTGCTAGTTCATTTATAACTTCTCAATATTCTGCACTATTTTATACAAATTTTATTTAAATAATTCTATAGATGTATATTTAATCTGTCATGACAACTGCAAGCATTCCTGTAACAAGAATTTATATTTGACACAAAATTTCCAAATCAGCTGTTTTCCCTGCTCTCCAAAATTCTAAATCCAGACACATTAAATTCATGTTGTGACTTCTAACATTTTTGATCTGGATTTTGTAGTCCATTCATCTGCGGGTGACAAATCTCTACTGCTGGCTCCAGCACTCTCATTGGCACTAATTAAATACAGAATTTACTAACCAAAGTGAGAAAAAAATCAGAATAAAATTATTTGGATTTGCCTGTTCACTTGGCATGAAATTCTGGGTCTTTTACACCAGAAACATATAATTTAATGAGAGCAGGGTTGTAATGCAATAAATTGTTCTATCATATTATATCAGGTTATTGGAACACTTTTAGGTTGTAAGATAATTTTTTTCCAGAAACCTTCCTAAATACAAGTAATTAATACAAGTTATTAATTTTCCAAAAAAAGGCACTTGCATATGAATTGATCAAATTTCATATTTTCAAGTACTAAAATAAATATATTAAAATGTATAAGTTAACTAGTATTACTCATTCTAGATCCTAAATTAAGTATTTAATTGAATCTCTAAGATTACCTAATGCAAGCATTTTTTTTTAGGCTGATGCAAGATTTTATTTTAAAATTCCGGCAGACAAACATTTGTTTGCATTTCCCTTTTAAAAAGATTTTGTGGGGAGAGACCGAATTTATCATTCCAGCACTAATTCAGAATATCTCCAAATGTGGATTTATATTAAAGAATTTATTACATTGGTTCATTTCTCTATAATAAAATATAGTGAGACTAATTCCTTTCTTAGACACTTTCATGTAACAATTTATTTGTATAAAATCCACTGTTTTCAAGACAGACCAAGTGTGTCTCATATCTATGTATTGGGTCTGGCTGAGCCCCACAGCAGCCCTCATAGTGCTGTGGTTTGTATTGGTAACTAGAAAAGTGGTGATAACACACTGATGTTTGGCACAGCACCAAGGCTGTCTCCCCAGCCTTTCTTTCATGCCTACGCCCACCCGCACCTCCTCCTCCTCCAAGCAGGCTAAGGGTGGGCAAGATCTTGGGAGGAGACATAGCCAGGACAGCTGACCCAAAGTGACCAAAGGGATATTCCATACCATACAACATCTGCTCAGATATAAGAGCTAAGGGAAAGGAGGAAGAAGTTGGTAGGCATTCATGATTTACAACATTTGTCTTCTGAAGCAACTACTATGCATACTGAAGTCCTGCTTCCTGGGAAGTGGCCAAACATCATCTGCTGATGGGAAGCAGAGAATAAAATCTTTTGTTTCCGTTTGCTTCTGCGCACATGACCTTTGCTATTGTTTCGTTAAACTGCCTTTATCTTGACCCACAAGATTTTTTTCCATCTTTTCTCCCCCATCCCACACCATTCTGCTGAGGAGGGGAGTGATAGACTGGCTTGCTGGGCACCTGGCATCTAGCCAAGGTCAACCCACCACAATCTATTTTAACCAGGTATTGTTCAATATATTATTTTAGCAAATATAAACTCCATATGGTTTTAAATTTGTTTATCTGTGAATCTCCTTCGTCATTTGTTCACAGGGTCATTGATATCTTTTATATGTAGACTTCTATCATTTGAGAAAGTTGTAAGGTTAGAAAAAAATATCTGTACCTGTCTAACATATTATAAATTTTCCCTAAACATTCCTCTCTGGTCACTGTCAGAGAGAGATCAAATGGGAAAATAAACCTTTAATCTGACGTGAGATTTGATTCATTCTACTTCTCATGTAGAGATGTATAAGTTCTGATGTACCATTCTATGCTGAAATGTGTCTATGTAAAAATAAGACATGCTATATAACTTTTTTTTTACCACCCATATCTAGTTTCTGTGCTAGTATTGTGCAATGCCATGACTGAAAGAAAAGCACAACTTAAAATGAAGAAAGGGTTTCAAACATAATTCTTCATTAAACAGGGGCTGCATGCAAGTGTGTAGATTGTGTCATGTTGTGGTCCTGCTCCACATATTCAACACTGCATCAGGATCATACTGTATTGATTCTTCAAGAGCAAAAACTCCACCTAAAAACTGAATCTCAGGGCAAATGAGGCTTGTCATACCTTGATACACTCCTTGATTCCAAATAACCTGTTTACTTATTGCTGTGATGCTGTATTACTCTAAAACAAGCCTCATTCTTCCCTGCATTTATACATTCTTGAAAAAAATATAGATGGATAAGTATGCTCTGTCTTCTTGAGGCAACAAGTCTCCTGGTAGTATCCCTGAGAAAGCTCTCCATCAGTTCCTGTTTTAGATAACCCTATAACAAAATTTAGTCTAAGATAAGGAAACCTGATTTTTTAATATTATTTATTATGTCCCTTTGGGAAGTCACTTTATGGTAATGCTTTTCTCTTCATGTAAGATAACAACTGTCTTTAAAATGCTCCGGAATCTAGAGCAGAAAAAGCTCATGTAAAAACATTTAAATTACACACTTACTCTAAATGACACATATGTTTGTTTTTACTGTGCTGCTACTGGTTCCTGGGCTATTTTCATGTTCTTCTATAATTTTTTTTCTTTAAAAAAAACCTGTCAAAAAGTATTAGCAATTATTGGTGTTTAAATATTTTATATGGTGTATCCCTAGACAGTTCCAGCTACTGAAATGTTACAATTACCTTTGATACTTGTAAGCCTGTTTAATTTTTCCTTAACAATCTCTATTTTATACATCTATCTCCTTTTCTAGCATTTCTCTTCATGTTTATGAGCAGATGATTCTTAAAATACATTTTTAGGTATCTTGGGCAGTTTTACTAATAAAGCTATACAAACCTATGAATGAACATGAAAACAGAATATCTGTTTAAAATGTGTTCCTTACAGTGTTTTTGTTTGTTCTTAAGATTGTTCTGGGAAGTATATTTGGGAGGAAAAAAAACCAAAACCAAAAAAACCCTCAGTCATAGTCTGTGACAGAAGGAAAAGACCAATTAGAACTTGGATTGGAAATTCTAAAGACACTGATTCAGTATAAAATTATTGTGCTATACTTTTTACAAGGCTGACAAGAATTCTGTAATTTAATTATTACAATACTTTTCCTATATGTACAAGGTACTTAGTTTCTACCATTTGTATTACATGTTTATTCAATACCCTTCATTTTCACACCTTGGAATGTAGCCAAAAGGAGCGATTTTAAAAATTATATATATATATATATATATATATATATATATATATATATATATAATTACTGTGTCACAGCGTATTTTTTTTTCTAGTAAACAAGGCCTGAACTAAGTTTACCTGCAATATTATCAAGTACACTTGAAGTTTATGTTATAAGATTTGTTAGCAGAATAATTCTTAGGCTGTGTAAAGCAACACATAAAGCAATTCAGCAGCCTTAAAAAAAAAAAAAAAAAAAAAGCCTCACAAAAAAACACCAACCAACCAACCAAAACCAACAAAAAACCTTCACTCATCATCAGATTATTACATTCTAAAACATTGGGACTGTCTGACAATCAGCATTAGCATGTGTTCATTGATTTCAAGACAAAAATATTACTAGCAAATTCATGACTAGAAATGAGAAAATTAGAAGCTGTAATTTTGGTTAAAAAGAAAAATATAGTAAGACATTAAGTAAAACAATACTTAGATTTTCAACATTATTTTTTATCCTGTTAGATTTTTAATTGGACTTCCATCTTTATCAGAGAGCAGCAAAACTGAAACACTAGACATATGACTTCACATTTGTCCATATTAGAACATATGCTTCTAATTAGAATTTTCTTTTTCATTCAGTATCAGTGAACTGTCTTCTTTTTTATTAGCTGTTCCAATATTTCCTGTAAATTTCAAAATGTAGATCTTTGCAAGTCCTAAAAATATTTATAAACATTTCAGACTTAGTTCTGCTGTCCACTAAAGGTTATCTGTTGTTGTTTTGTTTCCCTTCAAATATTATTCATTATTACAAATCTAATATAATTAACCAAAATATGAAAAATATAGTAATGAATTTTCCAACACAAGCTCTCAATATTGTCTGGCATACCTCAGTAAGAAAGCAGTTAATTTGAAGAAAAAAGTCTGGAGATAACAAATGAGGCTGGCTGGACATATCTGAGAGTTAGGATTGAGACTGTTGAGCATTAGCTGAACAAGAGAACTAAGATGTACATTGAGGAGGTTGGTCTTACACTGAAGTAGACATTGAGATTTTAATGTCATCTCCCTTTGTACTTCCCCATGCAGAGAGATAGAACTCTTGAGGACTCTGAGAGCCATCACTTGCAAAGCTCATAGACTGCTGAAATAGCTAAGAGCATGTCATGCATGAGCAGAAGTACTTCTTACATAAATGTCTGCTGTTTGCCAAATATGCAGATAGTTTACTTTTCTACTTAGATTAATAAGGCAATCAGTCTTACTAAATAAAAATAAATAGTCTTACTAAATAAAATTCTCCAAAAGAGTAATTCAACACTTGTATACAGTGGCAAAAGAGAAAAAAAAAAGGAGAAAGACTTTTCCATATGTGGAAAAAGTTAAATCCTCTGTAATTTGGGTGAGCGTGGCATGAAGTAGATCTAGATTGCAGTCTAAACAACACAGAAAAAATACTGAAATGTCACCAATACTCCAAATAAGGTTTCAGCCTCTGAGATCTCATTTGTTTCTCATGAAAATCCATGAAAAAGATTTCCTTGAAAAAATGTTTGACAATTTCTAGTGTCATATTCAGAAACAAAGCTATTATTTTCTAGCCAGATGTAATTTACAACCTGTATTTGTGACCAGGCAGTCAGCAAAAATGAGATAACATGCTTTTTGCAGTGACTTTGGACGTGGGAAAGAAAAACCAGATACAGAATTCCAACAGGCATAACATTTACAGTTCATTCAGCAAGATCTGGACCCATTTTTATTAGTGGATAAAGCTTTCCTAGAGTTTAGTAAAAATATCATGTTTCCTGCCACTAGAGTGAAATAAAAGTGTTCTCAGAATGAGAAGGTGGCTGAGGTAGGAAGGGACCTCTGAAGATGGACTAGTCCAACCCCTTGCTCAAAACAGCATCAGTTACAGCGGGTTGCTCAGGGCTAAGTTCAATCATGTTTTTAATATCTGAGACAACAGAGACTCCAGAAACTCTCTGGGCAACCTGTTCCAGTGTTTGACCACCTTCACAAAAAAAAGAAGTTGGGCTTTTCCCCTTATGTTTAAAATTAAATTCCTGTATTTCAGTTTGTCTGCCTTTGTTTTTTTTTTTTTTGTTTTTTTTTTTTTTTTTGTTTTTGTTTTTTTTTTCAATGGGCACCACCGAGAAGGGCCTGGCTCTACTGTCCTTACTCCCTCCCACCATATATTTTTACACATGGACCAGATTCCCCTGAGCCTTTTCTTTTCCAGCCTGAGCAGCTCTTGTAGCCTTTCCTCATGTGACAGATGCTCCAATCCCTTGATCATCTTTATACAAAGTACAGAAGTTCAAAGCACAAAAAGATGAAATTTGCAAATTGACATTTCAAGTACAAGATTTGTTTAACACATTATCACAGATTAATTTCAAACCATGCGGTTCTACTTAGCTGTTTGGACATTGTGGAATATAATCTAATAATAAAACTTGATACATTGCAAGTTGGCCTTGTGTGTCACAAATGAGTATGTTGCATACTTACAGGTCAGGCAGCACAATTACTCTGGACTGTCACAGAACAGACAGGAAAAAATGGCCAAACATGAAGCTACTGATGCTATTGAATAACACTTAGGTTTTACATATCCTGAAAAGTGTTTCCAGTGTACCTCTTCAAACAACTGTTTAAATAAGTATGAATTATATTATACAGTTTCATTAGTTACATTCTGAAGTATACTAACTTTCTGAGAAGAAATATGATTCATACAGCATGTTTAATCTAGCATGTTTAATCTATTTCAAATATCACATATAACTGTGGCACTGCAAAAGTAAATAAAGTTTGTTTAAATCTTGGTTTTCAGTGAACCACAGATTCTCAAAATTCTCAATGCTGAAGGGTCATCAGAATGATATATTGTTTGCTGTTATGTCAGCATGCTGCATTATGCAAGGAAACACAATGTTCTTTTTTAATGGGGTGTAACAACAGGTCATCCTGAGAAAGATGCATCAAGTCATGGAATTTAGAAAATTCATGGTTCACTGAAAGTAATGGTTAAAAATATTCCCATTTCTTTTTGTAAAGTGAAAAGAGCTGAAAGAGTTTAACTAAAAAAACTTTTTTTTTTCCCTTTCTCTTCCCCTAGAAATATTCTGCACTGGATTAGGAAATGCAGTACTCACTCATGCTCAGTATTCATATTTAATTTTTTTTTCAGTAGTTTTTTCTGCTTTCTATTTCAAGATTTCATGATGATTAAAGAAAGCTTTCTGAATATTTTTAAACCCTATTAAGTCTCATTTTAACTGGTTTTGTAATCATTCACTCAAGAATATATTGATGCCTGGAATATGGATAACTTAATGCATCTGCAACTATAAGGATTTCCCATTGGCCTTACAAAATTAATCTCAAGCAAGCAATAAAGGGGAGTACATATCAGAGAAACATTTTTGTGCAAGAATTAATTTCTTCTTCAACAATTTAAATTTCAATAAAATTCTGAAATGTATTCTATGATGTGACCTGTTTGTTTTGAGGTCTAGCTAATAAGAGAAGAGAAAGATAAGAAGGCTTAGTTAATCTAGCCTAACCTTCAAGGATTATCTAATATACCATTACAGTACCACTAGTCATATTTCCTTAAGGAAATTGTTTGATGCCAAAAGAAATATGCTTATTAAAAGAGGGCTTACTATAGATATACATAGATAATCATATTTTCATATTATTTAGTTTATACTAAAATGGGGGACATACATTGGACTGACATTCCTGTCGCATCTAAACATTTAACTGCCCCTTTTGCCTCTGAAAATTCTACCATGACATTTAGTTCTAGTGCATTCAATCCAAAGTTCACCCTCCAAAAAAAAGATCCTTAGATGACAGATAGGAACACATTGATTTAAAGAAGCAAAGTTTTATAATATGCAACCAAGTTTTATAACTGCAGAACCTACTGACTGTGACTAATTTTGGCTTCCTGAAACAGGTATTTGATTATGAAATTATAAAATACAAGACTCACGAAAGGAAGGTTTTGTGGCTCATACAATGCATGTAATACATCATCTAAATCATGTAGTCATTCAGCAGTTGCACTTCTGCAGTTTTGTAAAGTCACAAAATAGGCAATACATACTTTACAATACCTTCTGGTTTACTCTCCAGTCATCAAAATTCACATTAGCACTGCTTTTCCTATTTTTTCTATGCATATTTATGTGTATTGAAGCAATTTGATGAAAGCTTTGTTTCAGTATATTTTAAGCTATTAAAGACATATAATCTCTAACAAAAAATATTCCCAGTCTGGGAAGTGAGATATAAAATTATATATCTTTTGATTTAATTGTGTGATTGGATTAGTAGAAGTCTTACAGTATCTGGTTTCTGGTTTTCAGAGCTATTTTTGAAGTTCAAAGTGTCCTCTGGTTGTTTTTCAAGACTTGTTCTCTTGCTAGAAAACAATTTAACAAACATATTCATTAGGACAACTGAACTGGAAAAACTGGAGGCTGAAAACTCACTCAGGATAAATTATTTAAAAGCTTCAATGAATAATTGGATGCAACATAACAACAGGAACACACAATTTTATTTCATGGCTTCTTTTTTTTATAATCTAGGTGCAGCATTTGCTAGAGTCTGGTTTCATGAAATAGAACAACTTAATTGTAAAAAGTACAGGATAAAGGCAGTGTTAACGTTTGTTGAAACTAATCTCATATTTAATCAAGCTTTTTTTTCCCTATTTCTAGGTGTTTGAATTATTTAAAAATAATCAGCAATTTAATAGCATTTCTATTCTTAAAGCAAGAGGAGAATATAATAAAAAAGTTTAATTTGCCATACATTGTGACTGGCTGAACATTTGTAGGTGTTACTTCTTTCAACTATGTGATTAGAAAAGCGTAAGTTAACTTGGAGGGAATATTAAAGCTATAGTAAAAACAAACAAACAAAAATAATCAAAACCACCTGCAAAAAACCCACCTTGTATAAGCTTAGATTTTTATTTTTAAAGTTTTTTTTTCTTTTTAGTACAATGAAAAAAAAAAGTTATGCATTAGTATAAAAGAACTTAACCTTTTCCATATTTTTCCCAAGTTATGTTGATATAAAGGATCTGTATGTTCTTTCCTCCCTCTTCATTCCTTTCCACAATGAATTCACATGTTGATGAAACTGAAACCTGTGCAAAGCCATAGAAACTCTGAATATGCAGAATTGCTTAACTCCTCAATGTTTATGTAGTATTGGGGAAGGAAAATACAAATGTATTGCACACCATCATTAAATGGCTGTGCTTATTACAGTAGCAGGCAATATCAATGGTTGTAAATAGCAATATGAGAGAAAGCAGTGGCAAGAGATAATTGAAGCAGTTTTCTCAGAGAACACAGCGTAGTCAAACTAGTCCAGGTACTTATGTTCTAGCAAAGCTGATTAGGGAAAAGATAGTATGTGCATTTTCCACTGTATGACTAATGCTGTTCTGTAAAATCAAAATATTATTTCTGTCTACACGTATTTGAAATCTGCATTCATACATCTGGCTAACTTTGAAAAGAATCATGATTTTTAGTTTTCTTATTAAAAAATAAACTTAACCATAAACGCTCAAAGCTTTAAAATGGTGGGTTGGGGTTTTTTTGGGGTTTGTTTTTTTTTTTTTTTTCTTTCCCCAGAGCATTACTGAAGAACTATAGCCATAAAGTCATATAACATAGAAGGTATTCAACAGAATAATGTGTTTGGGTCTCTGAAGCTTAAAAATATCCCAAATGTGACGACTGTTCAGCTGCTAAGATGCATTGACTCTTCTTTGAGAAGGACAATGTTCTGAAGTTATATAGGCTGAGATTCACAGGAGACAGAAAATGGCATATGGATATTTCGTTATATGTTGCAGTGTGCACAGAAAATATTTCTCCCATATTTGACCCTTAATAAAACCATAAAATAGATCTAAGTGGACACAGGCAAATTATAACATAATGAATTAAGTTTTGCTAAGTTCTGAGATGAATTGGTCTGGCATTTATTTATTTGCAGAAGAAATTGTGAGCTACCCAATAGAAGGGTTAATTTTCAGGCCAGATTTTTTTCATTAGTGAGAACAAACATACTTTTACTGCATTTCAAGAATTCCCATATGTAAAGCATACATTAAATTACTCCGTGCAATCCAAACCAAAATGTAGTATTCCTGAGTACAGGTTATACTGCCTGTTTATGTGAACTTGATCAATCAAAGCATGTACTCTACAGAAAACATTGGTTATACTGCCTGTTTATGTGAACTTGATCAATCAAAGCATGTACTCTACAGAAAACATTGACACCAACATTTCAATAGTATCTGAGGTTTTGTTTTCAAATTTAAGAATCTTTATTAAAACTTCCTGTATACATGAAGGGATTAGTAACTGAAAATGTCTACCAAAAGTCACAAGAAAAAACAACTATTTTAAATGTGTCTTATGTGTTTACATACATGTGTGAGTTCTCCAAGAACAATGAGCACAGTTAACGAAGTGCTGAACAGAAGCAAATATACCCAGCTTTAGCACTGTTTGTTAACATAGAAATTAGTGATAAGTGCTATGTTGACAAGGTTTCACACACAGTTGGAACATGGGCTGAACAAGACCACGTCTGCCTACAAGATTTAACACAGTTACCACTGTTACGTGTTATTACTAATGCTGGAAGCTTTCCATCCATCACAGAGACATCTGTTCCTTAAAAAAAAGTAGTTGTAATGAATGTGCATTAGTTACATTGAGAAGAAGACAAGGGAACTTGATATTTGCTCATAAATTTCAGATACTAGCTCACAGCAGAGGAGTAGTAGGATTTTAGAATCCTGCTTGGCATTGTGGATAATGGAGATTTTCTTGAATGTGGGTTTTTCTTCATTTTTTTTTTTCCATTCTCTTTGAATCTCTTCTTTGTTCTCACAGACACATCTTCCATCATCCTAGTCAAATGGAAAGTCCAGTTAAATAGTTTGGCTTTCATTACCTTTACAATACATGGCACTTCATAACTCATTGTTCCTTAGTGGATAGCCTTCATTATGTAATGTAGCTCTACCAAAAAAAAAAAAAAAAAAAAAATTAGAAAGACTAAGAGAAAAAATGAGTTCTTTGTAATGAAAGGAAATGATAACGAGAAAAGTTTATGAATGTATTATAAACCAAAGTAAAATATATAGGTTAATTATTTCTGGGAAAAAGAACAAATTATGATTTAAACAAAGGAGACTTAAGTAGAAATTGTTACAGTCTTTTCAGAATTAATTATGTATTAATTATGTCCAACCACATAACACTAATCTTAGCACAGAAATAGGACTGTAAGCCAAAATATAGAAAGAAGACATTGAGGAATACTTTAGTTCATGTCTTCAATCTTTGGTGAACTGAGGAACTAAAGAACTCCCAGCTACATTAAAAGCATTGAAACAATCTGAACCTGTGGTCATGCCTGAGAAATTCTGAAAGAAAGAAAAGGACACAAAATTGAAGAGAAAGGAAAACAAAAATGAGTAGGGAAAAAAAAAAAAAAAAAAACACAACCAAAACCAAAACCAAAACCAAACAAAAAAACACCAAAAAAACCCCAGCTCTTTTCCTCACAAAGTCTGTGAAACAGTGTTATTAAATAACCAGAAGATATTTAAGTGGTAAAAAGAACCTACTATTGGTCAAGAGCATATTATGCCATATCAATCCAGTTTCCTTTCTGTTGCGCTAACAGGATAATGAATGAGGGGGAAGAAAAGACTACTATATTTACTAAGGTCATAGTAAGGATTTGGCAACTATAACATGCTCTCATGAGCAACTCAGGAAGTACGGTTTGTATTTTATCAGTATAAAATTGGTGTACAGTTGGATGAAAAACTACACTTAGTATTTATTATTGATTCACTGTCTCTTGGAAAGATTTCAAGTGAGGTGCTTCCAGGGTTTGTTCTATGACTGATTCTGTTTAATATTTTCATTCATGAATTAGATGTTGTTATACACTGATGTGTACAGATGGGTTATAAGTGCTCTGGAAGATCAGAATTCAGTGTGATCTTGAGAAAATGGAAAACTGATCTGAAATAATCAATAAAAACAAAGTATTAAATGTCACAATTAAGAGGTATAAATAAAATGTGTGCAAATATGAAATGAAAATAGCTGTCTAGGCATTAATGATGCCAAAAAGAATGTACAACTGCAGTGAAGCCACAAATTAAATGAGATTTTATGTGTTGCTGTGGCAAAAAAGGCAGTTACTTTCCAAGATTCACTTATGCTTGAAAAGTATTTTGTGTCACATTTGGTCACTGGTGCTGTCTAAATAGGAATTATTATTTATGTTGGCCAAACAACATGTGTTCTGAATTAGTAAATGGGACATGCACCTTTATGTATGGGACGGTGAGACATCAGAGTGCCACTGGACGTACTGCTGTAGTTAAGATCCTGCATGAATTGGAAATCCCAGACAAAAGGAGTATAGTACTAATGAGAAAAATCAAAAGTGCCTTAGTTTCCCATTTGTCCCCCGTCCGTGTTCGTCCCGTCCCGTCCCCCCCAAATGTATTTACTGAAAGGCTGAAGGAACTGAGTGTTAACACTGAAAAAAAGGGTCGTGTGCAGAATGAAAGAAAAATGGGGGCACAGTAATAATCTTCCAAAATGTAAGTTGTCCTTACGAAGGAGATGTCTTAGCAGAAAAAGAAAGATATCAGCTTACTAAATGACACAAATATTTTAGTTTGATAGTAAGAAAATGTGGTCTAATTGTAACATTGATTCAGAGTGGAATAGGCTACATGGCAGTGCAGAGGAATATACCTAAATAGAGGGTTTAAAGAGGAAATTAATTGGATGCTTTCAAGTTTGAATCTGAATATAAGTAGTCTTACTTTAGTGAAGAGGGATTGGCCACATGGTCTTTTGAGGTCCTCCCTAGGGGCCTCTTCTCCTAATTCTATAATAAACTTAAATTTATTATTTGTTATTTTATAACACTTGGGAGACTAACTAACAGAACAGGATCCCTGTTGTGAGACACTTACCTTTTATTAATGACACATAATTATATCCACCTGCAGAAATATTCTCTGATGTGAACAATAGAAATTGTTATGATATTTTAATTAATAGTATGTTGTTCCCCCAAATGTTGTTTTATGTTTTGTAAAGGACAGCTCTAAGTTCCTTTTGTACTTCTACACATTTTGAAAAATCGTGTTAGTGTTAATCTTGAAAGGTATTAGTTGGCTTAAAGGTAACGGGAGAGAAAATAAATAAAATTTTTAACCAGAGATTTAAGAAAACCATTCATCATTTTGAAAAACAAGTTTCATTTTACATCAATTATTTCCTATCTTAATTTTGAACTGCGTTTTTAAATAAATCTCAACAAAGCTAATACATTTCATTATACAGAATCTAATTACCAGTCACATGTATTGCAGATAATTACATTTTCTTTCACAACAGTTTTACTATGTTCTGCTAGAAATGACAGAAAAATATTTGTAGCTTTTTTATTTTTGGTGCATTAACTACACACTGATGACTAGGTAAATTATTAAAAAAAAATAATAACCTCACCTAGTATACATTATTTCAGTTTACTTGTTAACCTTACTGGAAATCATTATTAGACTAGAATAGAATGTATTCTTTAAAATATAGGTATTTTCTTACAAAATTACAAAATTATTCAGGAAGAATACTGTGAAGAAAACACTGATCTGACTTTAAAACATACTAGAGTTGCCCATTGTAAATAAACATAAAAGAGCATGACATTAGGTAAGCTCCATTTAGTGTTTCATTAGACTGTGGAGGACAGACTACTGGCAGAGGCAGGAGGTATGTTGCTATAGGTAGGAGAACAAACTCCTTGATAGTACAGCTTTGTCACTGTTACCCATCACACTCTATCCACAGCTCATGCTAAACGAGTGACTAAAATGTTCCCTTGGGAACACTGAACCTTGCAAGCTTCCTTGACAATCAAAAATGCCTACAGACAGCCCTGCCTATCACATTTTATAGTCTTTCTCTTTTCATATCATCTTGCTCTGAAGCCCCAGTGCAGTATTTTTCCTGCAGGGGCATTTTGCAGTTCGCTTATAATACAGGGTATTTTGCAATCCACTACTGTCTTCTACCTACAAATGTGACAAATATTACTTGAAATGGAAAAGAAGAATTTTTCCCTTATTGTCTGGTTTTCTTATTGATGTGAAAGGCTAAGGACTCTTTCTGTACAAGTGCCTAACTGCCAATTTGTCCTTTTAATACCTTCAAAACTGTTCAGACCTTTTGATGCTTGACCTGGTGGATGGCTTTATAATTCAGATCCTCAAAGATATTAATTTTGTTGAGAATGAATTGCATAAATATATTTGAGTAGCTGGCTATCACTGCAAATATTTTGATTATCAAGGCTACTTGGAGGTTTACGATGTCTGAGGATCTAGTACAGTACCAAAGAGTTCTTATTCTTGTTGCTGAGCCTTAACTTAGCCCCTGGCTAAACCCTTCTGAGTTCCTTAGATTGTGTCTTTCTGGTTTTGCTCAATCTAAGGGGCATTTCCATAAATCAGCCTGCATGGAAAAGAAATTGGAATGATATTTTAGTAGAGATAGTACTAATTATCTTAAATAGAGCAGCAGCAGCAGTGCTTCCTGGGAATTTAAAAAGAACCAGATATACATCCCATAAGTGGTGATTGCAGCACATATTGTCAGGTTTGTGGATACTCTGCACTGTCTTTTTTAGTCTCCTCTGTGATGTTTCAATTATTTTTTTTTTTTTAAAAGGTATTCATAATAATGTTTTCTTTTTCACTGAAGAAATGAGTTTGGGAGAGTTTATGCGGACATTTTCATGGGACTTGAAAACGTGGACTGTGTATTCAGCTTCAAGAGTTGAGGTTCTTTGTGAGAATCCACTGGAGAAGGTGACTGAGGTGCCTCAATATTATGGAAACTTTGGAAAGTCTTCTAACTACTGTATTGTGCAAATCCTATTGTTTAAATATTTAAATATATCTCTGACTCAGATCTGTTACTTCCAACAGCTTTTAACTCACATAACTTTTAAGTGTTCTTCTAGCCATGTATTTCCTTTAAAATCTAGTTTAATTACCAGTGATTATTTTGACTATTCTTCAGAAAACATATTTTTTATGATGGACCACTGCATACTTATAATTAGTAATTACTTTCTTTTTTTACTGAGGGCAACAGTACTTGTCTTATGATCTGAAAGGATTCAACGAAGGCTTATGTACCAATCAGTGGGCTTAAAAAAGGGAATGAGAACTTTTAGGGAATTGTGTTTTCCTTTTGGTATATGTACCAGATGTATAAAGAGGTGTATTTTATGTCAAATTCATGAAAAATTGTCTAAATTAAATTTCTTAACACAATGTAAAATACAAACTTATTATTGTCTGAAACTTGTTCTCCTAATTTTCAGCCTGCAGTACATTTTGACCTGATTTATAAATATCTAAAAATAAAACTAATATGATACATGAAAATATTGACAGATCAAGAACTACAAGAACACCAGGGAACACTGCAAAAATTAGATCTTCATTTTTTTTTCCTACAAAAATGTATTCCTCTGGCTTTGCAAAAGAAAAGAATGTTCTTGTTTCTAATCAGTGTTGAAATTTCAACATTAAAATATTTGGCCATGTGAATGGCCGCTTAAACACACTTCTTTGTGAATGATCTATGTAACAGATGGTAAAACACCTAGATTGTCTGAATAAAATATGGAGGTTCTGTTTCCACTGAAGTCAGTGGTAAAACATTCTTTTTACTTTTGTGGGACTGTTCTTTTAGTAGAAGGTTAACATTATAAGATGTTAATTAGGAAAAAAAGTAATCCTTACTAGCAGGGTTATAAGCACGATTTGGAGAAGTGCATGAACACTATTTTGTCCCATTGAAATAAGTTCACGATGAATCAATATTCTTCGTTGCTTTGAAAAGCTTTCCATCAGACTGTTTGAAACAGAAAAACATGTTAAAAGCTCCTATGGTTGCAACTGTATTTGAGATATATGTAGATACAACCTTATTTGTGTGTGTGTATATATTTACTCTGGCCATGTATATTCATGTATACATCATATCTATAGAAAAGGCATGTATCCTTTAGTACATACTTAATGTGTGTGCACATATGGAGAGTGTGTATGTACATGGAATAGCTAACTAGGAAATTCTGTATAGGCAAATACTTTACTTACTGTGATAATTCTGTTTTTCTTATTATGATAATACTCATATTTAAAGCAATAAGATTAATTTTATTAGGAATTATTAAGTTTCATTTTCATGTGAAATGGTTATATTTGTGTGTATACGTAGAAGTTAGTTTACAGATTTTCCATACATGTAAATCTGTGTAGCTTTTTCATTTTTCCAAATGTCTGAGAATGGTTTATTTCTTATCACTGTTCCTAAACCCTTTATTTTCCTGGGAAATTAAGTAAGAATTGTACAGATTGTTCCAAAGAATACCAGAACAGGTCTTAAAAACGTTTTGAAAAAAGTCATAAATACTTTCCTGTCTATTCTGGAGGCTATTCAGCCTTATTCTGGGTAAAACTCAGATTCTACATCATAGAATTGTGTTTTCCTGCCAAACAGGTGCATCCCACGAGATTTTCAAAGTGAAACAGTGATCAAAAAGTTTTCCTATATCTTGCATTCATCTGTTGTTTCCAGCAGGTGAGTTACACACTCACAATAAAAAATGTTGTTATTAGTGCTGAAAGAAGTTTCATTTTGTTGAATTCGTATGTAGTTTGTTTGAATTTCAGGCCACTTTTATTATTTCAGTTCCCTAAGGCAGCCAGTTATTTCTTGATGTTCTATTTTAAAAATATCACTTTTGTCCTTATCAGCTTTCATTGTTGTACTTGCACTTTTTTATCTCAACATAATTAATGGATTTATTAACCAAGATTAATACCAAGACTAATCTTGAGGTATGTCATCAGTAATCTCATACAAACCTGAAAGTTCCTCTTTCCACATTACCTCTTTCTGCTTCTCTTTTGTCTAGTTTCCATGTTAAAGACATTTGGCTTGTCTCTATTACTTTAGTTCTATTCTCTTATGTAGAGATTGTCTCATATTTCAGGTACTGGATAAAAAGAAATAATATTTACTACATTCCTATGCTTAAAAATCAGTCCAAGAAAGCAGGCTAATATTCCAGTTTGCATTAATCTGAGCATACTATTTCTGTCATTGACACTTCAATACCAAGTATTTGTTTTGCACTATTACTGGGAACCAGTGTACTTGCTGTAATGTAACATGATGAAAAACCCACCAAATCCTCATTTTTCCATGAAACATAAATTTTAAATTTGGCTTTTAATTCTTCATATTTCATCTCCATTAAAACAAACAAACAAACAAAAAAACCCACAAAAAAAACCACAAAAAAAACCCACACAAAAAAACCCAAGCCAAACTACCCCAAACTCACCTTTCCTATACTGGTCTTTAAACAATGTGTGTTGCATTTATTTTCTCTGTATACATATTCTGGATGGTGTAGAAGCTAAACCAGACCACATGCTTGTGCTTTAAAATTTACAGTCCCATTTTTTGAAGTTTGCAAATTGGGGCAATGATGTGTGTAACAGAAGTTCCTTTTCTAGAAATACAGTAGAGTATCAGCAGATAAATAAATATCTATTGTTGATATTTTTTTTTCTCTAGTAGTGACTACATGGGGGTGTTTTTTGCTGTATGTGGTTAGTGGTAGCTCTAGAACACCAAAAACTGAAACAACATACCTGTGTTTTTTCCCTCCAGACTTCATATCTTTATTGTTTATCTGCCTTGATCTACAAACTGTAACAGAAATTAACACATGTAACTTTAGCATATTCAAATTATAAGTTTGGGTGTTGTTTTCTTTTGTGTAGACTCTTCTGCAAAGTTTGTGTTGAATGTGTGTAGGACTGGAAATGAAAGTTTGGCTATATATGTGAGGAAACTAAGCAGAGGATGCTTTACAAGCAGTCATAGTGGAGGAACGAATGTGTGTGTCAGGATAAAGAATCTTGTGGTAAGGATTACTTTGGTAATAGAAGAATGAACAATGTTCCAAGACAAAAAAAGATCACTCTAATAACATTTATTCCTCAAAAATTTAACTTAATATTTATAAGTTTTATTAGGTTTGTCTTATCAGAAAGCTGGCATAACTAGTCACACTAGACTACAATATATAGGAAATAGTGCAATTTTTAATGGCCATTTATCATGGTACATATTTTTAATCACATGAGCATTCATATATCCAGAATTTCTATCATATTATGTATAATTTTCATCTTGTGATGTGCAATTCTTTTTTATGTTAACTAAGTGCCCCCACCCCCCACCCCACCCCAGCACAAGTTTAGTAGAATGACAGGTTATGAATCAAGTAACTATTTTTTTTTTTAAATTCAGGTGTTTTACATCTCTTATACCATCTGTAAACTGTGTTAAAAAATAAAGTTGAACAGTCTAAACACTAAATACATTGTTGAAGAATATTACATTCTATTTTCAGAATGAGTTGAAAAGTATAATAATGACAGAAAAGATAATATAATTAATAGATTTTTTGGCAGGTTAAAGGAAATGTTTGAGAAAATAGAAAGGACAAGTCCTTCACAGAAATAAGAATGAGAAGATTTTTTTAGAATATCCTACTTGCTGTTCATGGAATAAAGATGTTTCTCAAAATGGACTTAATGAAATTAAAATGTTTGATGAAGAAATCATAGGTATGGTTCAGTGCTTAAATAAAATGTTTTGTCATGGCATAACACAAGCAGTGAAGTAAATGCTTGATGGTATGGTGGTAGGAAACTGCAATTTTTGTTTCCAATATTATTTTTCACTCCATTTTAAATGTAAGCATAAACCTATAGTTTAACTTTAAAAATGTTCTAGACTGTTAATGACTATGATATTAATGCTGCCTAATCTACACCATTGACAAATGTCAGTGATAAAATACATATATAATTAACTGCATGGACAACAAAGTATTTTCACAACAGTATGTGAAAGTATGTGTGGTTAACTTCTATTAGAATTTTATCTGATGAAATGATTCAGAAAGATGTAGTAGTAAATTTTTCTGTGGGTTGCATGTTAGCTTGATAGACTTCCTATATGCCAGAAATATAGCAATTAGACTATATTTATATTGCATTAACTTTCCCTTCCTTCCAATTTGAAAAGAACAAAAAATGTTTATTGACATTTTGAATGCAAATGATTAATCCCCTTAAGTACTCCACCTTTTGCATTTTAAAGCAACACTGTAAAAAGAGTTATATGATTTTCACAAAGTTTAATTCAAGAGTCAGTTGAAGATAACATTTTCATTGATTTCTCCAAGTTTTTTATTTTGTTGAAAATCTCTTTCTTTTAAGAAAGATAATTATTTTATTTTTTCCCAGCATATCTGATAAACATTCTGGTCATAAGTCCCATTCATTGGTTAAGCACTGGCAAACAAGGTTGTTTATAGCAATTCACATTGGAATAGGGTATGTTTTTAATCACACAGTTATCTGACTTCTATAAATCAAACAACAGAGATCTAGTGACTAAAATGGAAATACCATACTATAGACAAATACAAAGGAGAGTTGCATGATAATGTCTTCTCAGAATATGTTAGCATCTTATTAACAGTCTAAGATTGGGGACCAAACTTTTCATCTGATATTTTTCAAAATAATCCTTAAGAAAAAGTGTTTTTAATACAGGGAATATGTGGCCTAAACTGCACCGAAGATCCAGTATTTTTTCATAATGAGGAAGACCAAAGAACTGGTATATTCAAAGCATCATATCCGCCAGAGGATTCTGCAGCTAATAGACTTTTTGAGCTGCAGATGCACAGAACTTTTTCCGGAGGCAAGCTGCTTCCTAGTCATTTTGGGGAGGCATCATACTTGCTGAGGAGAGAGGAAAGAAAGAGGAGACATTGATAATAATTTTAATGCTTTATTCTGATACTTCCCTCTCTAATAGAGTAGATAATAAAAATCTATATTGAAATGTCATGAACTTGGACACTTGAAAAATTACAGTAAATACACAAATCAGAAATAATCTCACAGCACAAGGATCTTAATCACATACCTCTGATATGTCTTCCTCAAATAATTATTAGGAAAAAAGGCATAAGAACTACCTATACTATGTATGCCCAGAGTAGTAATAATGTTCCTGTAAGGTGTCTAGCTGACCCTTTATGCCCATTTTCATGCGGGAGTTGAAAAGAATTCTAAAAAGCATAGAAAATTTCCCATAGAGTATGACAATTCAGTCTTCTTGAAAAAATATATTAGGATTTCATCTTACCTACACAAAAGCAGGATGAGGATTTCACTAGACTTTGTTTTTAGGTGGGAGATGAGTCAGGCACTGAAGAAGTCAGAATCTAAAATTTCCACAAATTAGACAGTCTATTATATCGAGTATCTAGTATACTAAGACCAACAATCTTTTTGTAAATCCTTCAGTGTGGATATAATGAAGTAAAAATCTCATGAAACTCTTGTGGATGAGTCACTACCAGTAAGTAAAGTGACTTCTATTCAGACACTTCCTCGGGCATTTTCTTTTCATAACATGCTATTCAGTATTTCTCAGTTCACATATGGTGTTAAATTAAGCTTAGCTGTTTGTGTCTGCCTGGTTTGACTTTTTGACTCCTTCCCTTTCAGATACAGTGTTTTTGCCCCAAAGTGCTTAAGATATTTCCATAATATGTGCAGTGACAGCTACAGTAGTTCCGTAACATTTCAGTTTAAAAATCACTTTCCCCTTTGACCTGATGAGTTGCACTGAACTTATTAAACTCAGTAAGAAAAATAAAGTGTAAAATAAGAAGATTTTAATATATTGCTCTTAGTTTAGGGCTACCAACTTGATCCTGAGCTAACCAGAGAAGGTCTTAACCAATTTCAGTTATGGAAAGTCTCCCCATTGTTTGGATAAATGGGCATTTTTCACCCATTTATTTAAAACTTCCAGCATTCTAGAATTTAAATTATTAAACACTTTAAGCTGTATTATAGAGATTTGAAACATATTAATAGCATATTTTATTATATTAAAACCATGAGTTTATCTTCTCATTAAAATTTGTGCCCTTAGATCTTTGCCATCACTAGTAAAAATTCGTACTCATTTCAGAGAGTGAATGATAGTTGTAAAAGCTGCACGTTTCAGAAGTTAGACTTTGATTTTGTATATATTAGCATGACACAATTAATTCTTTAAAAAACACAGCTATTGCTTAATTCTGGAATGTCAAGCATAGCACTGTGGTTCTGAAATAACTTGTTACTTTTTAATGCTACTGAAAATTATTTTTACAAAACCAGGAAAAATACTGATGTATGGTGACATAAAACCCCTTTCCACAAGATCTATTAATAAATAAGAATGGGTAAGGTCACACATTCCTCAGACCAACTATTCATGGCAACAGTATGTTGAGAGGACAGGAGCTACCAAATGAATGGGCAGGATAGAAAACAATTCAAAACATTAAGGGAATGTTCACTGGTTACTTTTTTGTTGCAGGCAGGATTAAGATGTTGCACCAAAAGCTAACAGAGGAGGAGGTTTGCTGGTGATCTCTTGGATTTTACTTGCTCAGTGTGAGGGATGTTCCCTCATTAGGCATTGTCTCTGACAGCACCATAAGGCTCACTCTGATTAGATTAAAAAAATAGTGTTCTTCATAGCAAGATCCTCTTTTAGGATCTTAGCAAGTTCTGTCAAACCAAAGTGATGATGAAGTATATGCCTGTCCAGGACTTAACAGTGATTGCAGGAGGTATACTTGCAATGTTAGAAGTGCACATAAAGTTGATCTATCTATATCAGATGAAGGTCTTAGTCTATAAAACCTAAAAACATAGAGAATTGTACCCTAAGTATATGCTCGTTTCTATCTGACTGAGCTTTTGGTTCATGGGACAGAATGCATACTTAGCATGTTTGCATGTGATACCTAATTGAGGTGAGCCATTAATATGTTGGAGAGCAAGGTTGCCATGTAGAAGGACCTCAGCAAGATGGATGGATGAGCTAACGGGACCACATTAAATTCAACAGATGTGAAATTCTTGCATCTGGGACAGAACAACTCTATGCATTAATGCAGGCTGCAGACTGACTAGAAAGCAGCTTTTCAGAAAAGGACCTATGAGTCTTGGTAGAGAAACTGAACAAGTCAGTAATGTGTGCTTAAGTTAATTGCCTACTGGGCTGCGTTAATAAGACCATAAAATAGAGCTGAAGGGAAATGCTTATTTCCTTCTACTCAGTCTTCATGAGGCCAAATCTGAAACACTGTCCAGATCTGGGGTTCCCAGTATGAGACACATAAAGAAACTGTAGTCCAGTGGAGTGCCACTAAGCTTGTCAGGAGCCAGGACCACCTGTAATATGGGAAGAAGCTGAAGGACATGAGTTTATTTGTCTTGCAGGGATAACTAAGGGAGGGCAAACTAATTACTGTGGTCCAAAAAAGTGGGCAGGGAATCATATCAAAAAGCTGAAACCAGACACTGAAGTGTATGACAAAAGGACAAGAAGCAATGGTAACAAGCTACAGCAAGGGAAAGTCTGATAGAAGGGAAAACAAATTCACAGTGATGATGAAGTACTGGCAAAGGTTGTCCAAAGAGGCTGGGGGATTTTCATCTCTAGAGATTTTCAAAAGTCAACTGGATATGGCCCTAAGAAACCTGATATAACTGAAATTACTGCTGCTTTGAGCGGAAGGTTGGACTAGGTGATCTCCAGAGATGCTTTCCAATGTAAATACAATTCTGTGATCAACATCAAAGGTGGTTGGTCCACTATCTTCCTTACAAGCTGCTCAGTAACTTTCAGTGAGATACAATCCTGGAAGTATATGAGAACTTTCTTTTGGACATTGTTCTTTGTTAATTTGGCATTAAACATCACAACTGGATCCCAAAGAACTAAAAGTACACCTTTATTTTTTGACCTATGGAACAAGTCCTTTTAATTTCTTTGAGAAATAAATGGATAAAAATTGATAATAATGGATAAGAATAAAACTGTTAAGATCCTCTATTAATGAGACTAATATTCACATGCATTTAGCTATAGCTTAGAAAGGTGGTTGGTACTTCTAGTGCCCTGTATAACTCAGAATAACCAAAATGAACATAGACAAACTGTACTGAATAATTAGTTCTGATATCAGACAAAAATAATATAAATGTAATTCTGTTTTCTACTTTCTCGGTTTGATTTTACCAGTTATTACACAAACAGATTTCTCACTTAACAAGCAGCAGGAAAATTTTGAATGTGCTGGACTGTAAGAAGAAAATCATTAAGAACATATGCAGTAATAGAAAGCAGAGGTATGCTGTAGAAAAGAATTAGGTTGATGGATCCTCACTGCTTAAGGGCAGGGACTGTACAATGGAAGGAGAGAGAGGAAAGAATCCATCACATAATTGTATCCAAGTAAAAGCAGACAGCTTTGACTAAGAGTGAGTAGAGAAATATGTATCACAGGCACTGCATCTAATTTGTCTTGAGGAGTGTAAAGCATTTCAGAAAAATGGATTCTGAGTAGGCACCATTAGGGAACAAACCATATGTAATGAATAACTACAGGTTCGAAGGAGTCGGGCAGATTGCTAGATGTCACGTGCTGCAAATGAGTTTTGAAACAAATGAAACCAGACAAATTCCAGCTATTAACTTAATTATTGGTGTGCCTGTATGGCAGATAGCATTAGCTTCATGTAGGATATTGGTTCTTGAAACATTTCATTTCTTTTAGATTCAGTGTCACAATCAGATCATGTATGCAATTCAATATCGGCATCATAAGAATATTTTATATAGACTTTCATCTGGATGGTCTTTTACTCTTTTATCAACACAAATCTTAAAATGCCTGTGTCACATATAATTCTCAAAATATTTTAATTAATTCTAATGGAAAAGGTTCTAACCTGGAAACGATGGTGTTCCTTTTGTCTTTAGCAATAGATGGGTTAACCAGATTAGAAGTAGAAAAAGCTCCAAAACAGTAGCAATGCCAGTACAAGTGAAGGAAATAAGATATCACCTTTCTCAAAGACTCCATTATTACCAGCTTGCTATATTTTTCTGACATTTTCCTATACTGCATTTCAAAGTATCAGTGTATAGCTTTAGCATCAAAGTGCTGTCATAGCTGAGCATCCTAATGTAACTCCTACAAAGACAGGCTGAGAGAGTTGGGGTTGTTCAGCTTGAAGAAGAGAAGGCTCTGGGGAGACCTTACAGCAGCCTTCCAGTACCTAACAGGGGCCTAAAAGAAAGCTGGAGAGGGACTCTCTACAAGGGCATGTAGTCGTAGAACAAGGGGCAATTAAACTTTTTAAGATTTAGATTAGATATTAGGAAGAAACGCTTCACTATGAGGGACGTGAGGCACTGGCACAGGTTGCCCAGAGAAGCTGCGGATACTCCATCCCTGGAAGTGTTCAAGGCCAGGCTGGATGGGGTTTGAGCAACCTGGTCTAGTGGAAGGTGCCCCTGCCCATGGCAGGAGGTTGGAACTACATGATTTTAAGTTCACCATTCTATGATTCTATGAAAGCGGACTTGCTCCTGAAATAATTAATGCATTTCATAACATATTTAAGAATCAAAACAAAAGCTTTGAAGGGAAGTCCAAAGAGATACATAACAATTTAAAACATTAATGGGTCTAAAGTATATTTAATGCCTGGTGCTCAGGACAAGTTGTGCATTTGTGTGTATTCTAATAGGTATTAAAATAAATAGGATATTTAAAATATCTTGTAATTGTTGTAATTTTGTATTCCTTTTTTATAGTTCAGACTGTTAAGTACATTAAAATGTAATCTTTCCACAAGGTTTAACCCAGAAGTTAAAGTACATTAACAGAATAGAAATGAGAAATGATAGAAAGAAACAGGTCTTTCTTGCTGAAGCACTACCACTGATATTTTTAATGGTATTATCTGCTTTTTGTGACTGCATAGATGTAATTTATTGTTAAATTGATAAATTGCTGTCTATTTGTCTATAATTTGTGCAAAAGCATTTAGCTAGACTCCAGTCACTATTTATGAGATACTGATTGAAAATTTAACAATTACACAAAAATCATCCTAAATTAAGAGGTGTGGTATTTTTTCCTTCAAACATTTGGTGACTGAATAAGAGATTTACCTACACTGTGCTCTGCTTTGCATATGGACACGGTTTTTAATCTGTTAATGGAATATTTCTTATTACCTAAGAAATATTGCCAGGTTGAGATCCTTGCTCAGTGTGAATGATTTGGAAAGACTAGTAAACAGATTTGCAACTTCATGGGTAGATTATCACACATCACATCTTGGCATTTCTGGTCTATAGCTCATCTAAAAGGCAACAGCTTAAATCTTTGTCATGGCCATCTGTTTAACCATAACACTTTAGTTGTAACATATAAAAGTTTGTTGCTAATAATTTATTATTTAATATAAGGCAGATTTATAATTACCTATTGCCACTCCACTACTTTACACTTTTTCATAGTTCAATGATAGTGAAATCATGATGACATTAAATATTTTCTGCTCATGCTGTCATGGAAGTTGCGGAATTGCTTCTAAGAATCTGTCATAACTTTCTTCCTGATCATGACTTAAAATTCCATTGAAGACATCTAGGTTTACCACAGCTTGTAACTGATGCAAGCATTGCAGAATTTATTAGTAGCATTTTTACAAGAACTTCTGTATCTTTTGGGGAAGACTGAGAAGGAAATATATTTAGGGATATTATTATTATTTGGGGATTGTAACATTCCTCCTTCGGAGCTATCAGCTGTGAAAGAAGTAGTACATATTCAGAAGAACCTTTGAGGTGCTGCAGAGAATGGTAACATGATATGAATTCTTCAGGTCGGTTACTGTCTTATGTAGTTTCAAAACACAAGAAGGGAGCTTGAATTCCTACCAAGATCAGCTGAAGTTATGGACTAAGTCCATCATACTTTTTAAGTGACAGATTAACAAACACAGAAATAATACTTAAAAATTCATGAGCTTTTAGCAGTCTTCACTGAATTGTAGCAGTACCATATATGCTCTATGGTATATTAAATTTGCATTATTTAGTATCTGCATTCTCTCTATTCCTTTCCAAACAATGCAATAAAATGCTAATTAAACTCCACATTTGCCACCAAGGAAACTCAATATTTGTCTACAGTTTCAATGATTAATTAACTTCTATATGTCCTTAGGTAAATTGTGCCTCTACACATAGTAATCATTAGCATAGATATGCATTTTCAGTTATGGGTCCCATTAGTGGGAGTGTGCAGAAGCCACCTCAAAAAAACAACGAACTTTTCTGTCATTGAAGCAAGATTTCTAGAAATAATTCTTTGGTCTTATTTCTATAAGCCAACTAGAGAACATCTGATAACATTGGACTGTAAAACATAGTGTTCAAATCAGTTTGTGTATGCACTCTGAGTTTGGACATGTTCCTCTGGGGACAGGGACATAGGTGGCATGGGGTTATGATACTTAGACAAGTTTTTCACTGATGCTTTACTTCCTTTATTTCTCCTAAGCCTCTTTTTGGCATATGTACAAGTTTATCATCCTTTGCTGTTCATTAGTTTCTGTATTAGGAAAAGAAAATATTGTGCACTAACTAAACAGAAATATAATACAGCTGCAGTGAAAGCAAGCTAAACTCTGTATAAAGAATGGCTCTTAGAGGGCATATTAAGGGCAGAGTAGAGAATGGTTTATATTTCTTTGGAATCTCTTTTGCTCTGTACTGCTCCATTTGAAATTTATATTTTCTCTGGGGAAGTCATAACACTTGCAGTTAAGCACATATGTGCTCTATAAAATTATCTTCAAACTAGATAGCAATCAGTCGGTGAATTTGTTTTGAAATAAGTTACTTCAGAAAAGAAAAAAAAAAAGGAAAAACATTACAAAATTGCCAGTATTTTGCAATACTCATGAGTTGGAAAATTCAATTTGAATAGTTTTAAAGTTCTTTCATATTAAACAAACAAAACAAAAGTAAAAACAGTTATTGTTTTTTAACAAAGTGGAACCTAAAGGTGTATTTTATTATTAAATTAATTTGGTATTGTGTTTTTAATTATCTGTAGATATTGAGAGATTCATGTGTTTGTCCATTCACTTCTTTTTGCTGGGGGAATGAAAGTGATCAGCAAGTAATAAAAGAATTGAAGAAAAGAAAAAAACAAAGCAAAACAAAACTGTGGAATGAAATTTCTATGTATACTACTCTCACCCAGAGGCCCTACCAACTGATAGCTTTTGTTCAGGTATTGGTTCTAGTTACAGTTGATTGGCCGGAGCGGGGAGGAGGGCGGGTTGAAGTTAAGGTCTTAGATTTTCATCTAAGAAAGAAAAAGAAAAGAAAAAGAAGCTATTCTTTTGTAATGAAAGTTTTGGTTTTGTCAAATTAGCATTTTCTAACAAAAAGTATTTCTCCAGTCAGACTTAGTAGCTCAGCGTAAAAATACCATAACTGCAAATAGCTCAAGAAGGAATCATGGATATGAATTGTATGAATTACTGGTATTAGAATTATGAATTAATTAAATCTGTGAAATACTTAAAACACCTTGTAAGTATTCTGTCTTTTTTTCTGATACTTCCAGCATGATATTTGCTTTGTGGCTTTATACTGTTTGCTGGTCTTCATCCATTCTCTTTCACCTCAGAATATGTTGAGTTCCATCATTTCAGATATGTAGTGTAATGCTGAAATTCAATAATACATAAGAAATTTATATCTTGTTAAAGACTTCCTGAGAAACAGAAAGAATAACTATTCTAAATATATTATTTATTTTTCTTTTGTCTACCAAAGTAATAATAATAATAATAATAATAAAATTACTAATTTTTTAAGAATTCACACATCAGTAATGTGAAATTGAACAAAACTTCTCTTTAATGGTAAGGAACTGAAAATATTGATTGTAAAATCCGTTTTGAAATAACGAAGACTGTAAATTTTCACCCGCTTGAAAAAAACGGGGAAGCCTGTTTTCAGGTTCTCATTGTCCACTGAATGTCCTTCATGGAGAACTCACCACAGGAGGCACCACAGAAATGCAGTCAGGTTTAGAATGATATACAAATCAAGAAATATTCAGCTCTTCACCAAAAGACACAAGATCATAATTTTTCTAAATTTCTGAAATGGAGCAGTAAAATATTATCTCCAAGGGTGGCATGGTTCCTAAAGGGTAAATCTGATTCAAAAATGACACAGATTAGGAACACAAAATCCTGTTGCCAATAAATGGCATCACAAATGAGACGGGAGAAGTCAGCAGGTGATGGATGGAAACAGAATAAATTTATCTAAACTATCTATTTATTGCCAGTCTTTTTTTCATTCACCAGTGTCATCATCCCAAATACTATGATGTCCTTGTCAACTTAAAATCAGCATGAACAATGAAATTCAGTCATCTTTATATGTTTAGAAATATATTCTATAATTTTCAGAAATTTAAATATTGGCTAATAACATTGCCTGCAGGAGATTTTTTTTTTAATGATTTTTTTGTTGTTGTTTCTAAGGCCTGTATGGAAAAAGAGAAAAGATCTTTCCAGATTACCCAAGTGTATCAGAAACCTTTTCTGGGAACTGATGACCTATAAAAAGGAAAAGACTGCCAGAAGTAGACAGAATTTAAATGTTTAGGCAAAGTTATCATAAAACTAAAGAGTTATTTAATTTTGTTGTGATCTCAAAAAAAAAAAAAGCAAGATAAGTTTATACTATATTATAACTCTCATGATAATTAATGATGAAATATTTAAATTAAATATTGGATTTTTTTCTAAAAAGTATGCTCAGGATTCAGCTTAAGATATGGGTTTGATATTGAAGCCACCAGGTTGTAGCAGTCTATTTGCATAGTATAGCTGGGGAATGGAGCAAAATAACATCTGAAATCTAACAGTTAAGATTGAAATTTGTGAACTGTTCTTTAGTGACTGTACATATTGCCCTTTAGGACATTACTAAACCAAATCTAATTGGTTTATAAAAAAACAGACTAAGAAAATGAAGTGATGAAGTGTGCTTTTGGCAAAGAAGATGAGATGTAATGGCTAATCCAGAAACTATAGGTAAACAGCATTTTTTTACTATTATGATAATTAATGATGTAATAGGAGGTATTTATTTAAGTCAAGGTTGAAAATTGTTTTAGAGGGAGAACCAACCTCAAACATAGGCTTGATTCAAGAATTAATGAGCATAGAATACATTCTTATGCCCCATTCATGAAAAGCCAGAGCTATTTCTTTAGAAATAAAAAGTATACATTTTATTTTCTTTGCGCCATGGACAAAATGCTTTATTGTTTTTATCTAAGTACTTAAGCATTGATTTACTGGTAATGCCACAGATGTAGCTACCATTTCCCATCACAGACTTTTGTGAGTGGGGACTAGTCTTTGTTTAAGCCACAGCATGAGGTGATGAGCAGAATGTAATGATCAAAAATAAGGCTTGTCCATATAGGCAAAACATATAGGATATTATTACTTAACCATGGGGGGTGGGGGGATTGATCCTTTTGTTTATTTTAGATTCCGTAGTGCTTTAGAACAGAATTAATTTTACAGTGAACAAAGTAATTTGTCTCATGTAAAGATCAAAGTATTTTATGGAGATTTAGACTCCGTTTGAATCAAAGCATAATGTCTTTTGACATGAATAAAGACTGTATTTGTAATCCCGCACTCATTTCATTTGAGTAAATCCACCATGGCCAAAAGACATTACTCAGCTTTCAACTAATAACTACACAGCTACTGTGAAAGTGATTACTGGCATCTCTGACCCACTTCTAGAAAGCAGGTAATGCCTGGATATGAAAAGAGGTGCAATACAACTCTATACTTTCAAAGCTACCTTGGTGTTTCAAAACTGATTTGATTCCACCCTAACTGTAAAGCAAAAAACCACAACCCAAACCACCAAACCCAGGTAACACTGGCAAAAACAGTAGGCACAGAAAATCTGATAAAAAAATAATCAGGAAGTAGTAGCAAGATACAGTCTTGTCTGGGTCAGCATGAACTATCAAACACTAGGGCTTATATCAGTAATGAAATAATTATTTCCTTTTAATTCTCAGTACTATAGTATTGAATTAAAGGGGGGATATCAGCCACAAAATCAGATTTATGGTTGGTGGGGGTTTTTTTGTGGTTTGCCACTAAGGCTAATAATCATCTACTTGAACTTTAGATGCCTAGAAGTTAAGTCTGAGCTAACTATGTAGACTCTTTCAACATTAAAGGAGAGATACAGGTATTTCTGGAAAACCAAAGTGTATCTATGTCAGATATATGTACTGAATGTACAATTCCTACACTGATACTGATAGGATTCATCTTACTTAAAGGTGGCCATCAAGAAGTTAGGTAACTAGTGCAGGCTAATTGTGAGGATTCCCTCAACAGACAGTGGGGACAGGCAAGTACTTAACACTTAGTTCTCTATAAAGACAGATGTTTAAGATAGGCTGAATGACTCACCTTCCAGAAGCACCACTCTGTCTTTACTGTCTAAAGAGAGATCCTAGATGTGCAGTTCAGAGTACATACTCAGCACACAAAGTTATGTGAGAGAAAGTTCTCGCTGGCCATTCCTTTAAATGACTGTGTCAGAATTTCTATGCAGCTGACAGTTCTGCATATAGGTATGTATAAGCAATAAAGATATTTCTATGTAGTGATTCTATATATGAGATATATATTGAATTCAAATCATCTATAAAATGTTAGGAAGTGTTACCTTGCTTACCTTTTTATTATTTTCGCCTCTCAGCTGCCTCTCTCCCCAGCCTACACCAACAAGAAGTCAATTAATTGAATCAATGACAAGTCTCATTGCCCATCTTCTTCCCAACAGGAGAGGTCTTCAATTAATTGACTTTCTGACAGCTTTTAGTGATAAATGTAGAACTTTTTCTCTAACGAACAATTTTCCACCCCCTTCAAAAGTCCTGTCGAGTTTTTCTTTTTGGGGGAGAGCTTCAGACACCTTTTGAAACAATCTATAAAAGAGATAATCTAATCTTCTTCCCTAGACTAATGTTTCAGGAAACAGAAGAAGGGAATTTTCCTAAAAAACTTTGATTTTGGTTTTGTTCTTCATTACTTTTGACACTGAAGAATTGCTGAGTGGCTGATTAGGAATTAGGATCAGATTTTCACAAAAGACCATGCTCAGGAGATGTTCAATTGCAGTAAGATGGATGAGTGGCTACATCAGATACAGAAGTAAGGAATTAAAAGATGGTGGGTTTTTTAGCATTCAGTTGTACTACAAAAACAGATGTAGCCATGAATCAGAGCTGTGTTCAGCAATGTATAAATAATGCAATAACACCCACATCTTTTACTTTTGCTCATTTTGCTCATTACTTACTCATTTGCTGTCCTGGGGAACTCATGTTAGGCTTGCGACCAAGACATGAAACTGAGAGACTGACATGATGGACTGAGAGCTCAAATCAAAGTACAATTGCAGTTTTCATTAAACAAGAACACACCTAGTTTGCAATTTATTTAGTTGCAATCAGTTGACAGTTGCCATCAAAGCAGATCCTTAGAAAGATTTTTTAAAAGGACCAAAATAGTGGATTTACTGATGTAAATAAAATAAAAATGTCAAAAAACACAGGACAAATTCAGTTTTTCTCGTAGATACCATCTCATGATTCTGTTGTTGGGTTTAAGTGCTCAATCATTCTTTAAGGGAAATGGTTTTGACTAATTTCTTATTAGCTAAAACAGTGCAGAAAACTATCTCTTTTGTGCTTTTGCTTGAAATGTTTTGCTTTCATATTTTTATATGTTACTAGACGCTATTGGTGAGAATTATCAGAATGTAAAAGAAGAGCAATGAAAGGACTTGCAAAGTTACTGCTGGTGATGCTCACTGAGCTGATATTATACAGTCCCCAACGGTTCTATCTTCTATCAAAAGTTGCATGAAGAGTGACTGTGAGAAAATGTCATGAAAGACTTTTTTTTCATTGAGATTTTAACATATTGGCTGATTGGAGAGTAGGTGCGAGTTTATAGCAGGAGTGAAAGAGCAACAGCTGCTTTAAAAGCTGCTGCTTTGGTCTGTGAAAAATGAAAAGTATGACTGCAGAACCATTACACACCAGCGATTGTTCAGGTGCTCTCTATCACCAATATGATTACCCTGAGAAGTACTCTTACCTTTTCTTGTATGCTTGCATGTCCAGACGAACAGTGGTATTGTACCCTTATAATGATCACCTACACTGACACAAATTGTGGGTCTCAAAGCAGATGAACAATTCTGGTATAGCTGAACTAAGCACCAAAATTTTTAAATTTCTCCACAGGTGGAGATTAGTCAGATTTTCAGATAGGAAAAAAAAAACCCAAAACCCAAAACCAACATAGAAAAGTTTTAAGACCTACATAACAAAAAAAATGGGCAGTTAGATCTGAGTTTTCTTGTCAATGCGGGAGTCAACATTAACATTCAGGAATTTCTCTGTGAAGCCCTACTGTCTCTTTAAAATGTTTATACTGCCTGAAGGTCCCCCAACATAATGTAAAAATTAGAAATTAAAATTAAGTTGTGCAATATGTCCAAGTAAAATCAGCAATATTAACATTTTTTGGCGAGGTAAGAAAGTGTTTTGACCATGGATGTGAAATGCCATTTCTGTAGACTATGCAAGCCACAGCATAACAAAAGAATACAGAAACACAGAACATGTGGGCAACAGAATACTCAATGTCTTGAGCTCAACCCCAGGAAATCTAAGTTTTGACTAACTAACCACAGCTCACACCTACTGACATACAGCTTTCTTGTTCACATCTAAAATGTTAATAATTTTTTTTAAAAGAATATTTCAGTATTTCCATTCCTTCCAGATCCTTCTCCCTAGTTGTCATCTGGATTCATATACAGAAGAAAAACACACAAATATAGAGCAGCACTTTTATTAAGAATAAACAGAATAATAAATAAGCAGTCATATAAAACTGATGTTAGTCTGACACAGGATCTGTTGACACAAATTATTAGCACTGTTTTGTAAGCTTGGCTTATTTGTTTATTTCTTTAATATTTTAGTTTTCTACATATAACATTCAAATAACTACAAAAACAGACTGGCTCTTTGCACATTTGTGTTTTGCATTCTTCACATTTGCTTTTTCCACAAGTTTCCAAAAGTGTTAAATGTAAAAAAGCTTCCAGTGAGTACAACAGATTACACATAATTATCCATCTATAAATACTGTGCTGCTAAAATAAAACTTAGAGGATCTAAAATATATCCAGCACCTTCTCCCACCTCCTTCTTTGCTGACCTTGGTATCTGCAGAATTGTTTTTTCTCATGTATGCTCATATATTCTCACTCTTCTGCCCCAGTTGCTGTTGCACTACAGTTTTTACCCTGTATTAAATATGTCATCCCAGAGGTGCTACCACCACTGCTGATGGGCTCAACCTTGGCCAGCGGTGGGTCCATCTTGGAGTCAGCTGGCATGGGCTCCATCAGACACAGAGGGGAGGCTTCTTGCAGCTTCTCACAGAAGCTACCCCTGTAGCCCTCCAACTACCAATGCCTTGCCACTTAAACCAATTGCATCCTTATTAATGCTGTTGATTTGAAGAAGAAACAAAAAAATGATCAGGGCTTCCTGGTAATTTAGTGGAATTAATGATATCTAGATCTTTTGTGGCTCTCATTAACATTCTGATTTGTTCCTCCTGCCCTTGGACTCTTTCTGTTCCTTGCTTTGAAGCCTTATTTTCCTACAAAATTTACAATATCTTCATCAATTATGTGATCAGTGTGGACCAGAAAGATAAAACAGTATTTTATCACCTTCATGACAACAAGCCATGGTCTGCTCTTCTTGATATTCTGTAGCTCTCACTAATACTGCAACTAGACAGATAGTATTTTCATTATCTTTGTGAGGGAATATCTACCTTTAGGTTTGTACAGTACATGCCACATGGGTTTTGAACCACATTATTAGATATGTGTTAGTATCTTTCTGTCAACTTTTAGAAACATGTTAACATGGTAACTGGGAGAATATTTCCATAAATAATGTACAAATTCTTACAAATATGTGATTATTGTAGTGCAAGAAGTTAAAGCCATAGCTACTCTGTCATGAAAAGAAAAAAAAAAATTAACTGGGTATTTTGTTACCATAAATATTTTTTTTATCTTTATTATTATTGTTGTTAGCATTAATGCTATAATTACAGAAATTTCCAAAAGACCCATTATGTATCTGTTCCAGGATATACAGGTTCTATACAAAGCCAGAACACAAAGATAATAGGTATTAGGTTAAACCACACAGAATATGTAGATGCAGAAAAGTATCTTTTTTTAAAGCATGATGTGTTTAACATGGGCTCTATACAGACATGTTCAATATTTTCGAAACTACTGAACCTCTAAGTAGTTTACATGACCTGGGAATGTTAATGCTGAACTGATAGACTGACGTCTGAGTTACAGGGTAAAAGAACTTAAGGTTGCCCTGCCAAGTCACAGATCTGGGACATGGTAACAGACACCAGAGCAACAGATACAGGGATAAAAATTTTACCACCAAATAACAGTACAGTAACAGATGCACATACGTATCAGTATTACAATTATCTGGTTGAAATGAGAACAAATCCAATGCGTATGAGAAAGACTGAAGAAGGGGAAGCCTGACTCTTCTCAGTATAGCCCACTGACAGGACAAGAGGCAACGGGCAAAAATTAAAACATAAAATTCCATCTGAACACAAAACAGTGGTGTCCTGGTTTCAGGTTGGTCAAACAGGTTGCACATAGATGTTATGGTGGAGATATTAAAACCCCAACTTGATGTGATCCTTGTTGAGATCTGCTTTATCTGAACCTGTCTGAGCAGGGGCTTAGACTAGATGATACCAAGAGCTGCCTTCCTACCTCAATCATTCTATGATTGTGATATAATAACCTAAATTACTGTGAGTAGCTTAACAGAGGGCTTCAGAATTGTTTTCTTGGGCTTAGAACATCTTCATTGTTTATCAGTCACTCCTATTTCAAATCTGATTCTAAATTTCTATTTTGAATTGTGTTTGCAGCTTTTGACCTGCATGTGTAAGATTCAATAGATATTTTACATAAATTGTCCTAGGTGAGTCTTTCAATAACTCTAAATCTGAAGGAAATAGTATTAACAGGATACACATTTGCACATACAGACAGCTGTAATTTGCTAAATTTAGTCTTATGTTATCCAACTACACTATTGCAGCTTTTGTCTCCACCATTGATTAATAAACCACTGTAAAATATTTTTTTTACTGCAAACTTATGCAAATCCACAACTAAGGGTAAAAGGGTTATTTTTGTCAAATCAATCAGATATTGTACCTATTTAAAACTATAAAAGCATAATGTATAATACATAATGTATGATTAACAAAGGCTATTAATAATTAAATGATAAAACGATATTTTAGAAAGATCAGAAGAGTAATTTGTATTTTAAATACAGAATTTTCTTTCTCTGTGTGTCTTCAATTAAATAGTCCAGCTGTAAAATTAAATTATTTTCACCTTGTCCACTGTTATGTGCCTGTGAGAGAGAGGACATTCTCATCCATATGGTATAATCTTAAAAGGTCGATATTGATCAAGTTAAACAGAACTGTTAAATCACACAGTACAATAGCAAAGCACAAAACCAAGTCAGTTATACTGAACAGTGTTTTCAGAGTTCACTACTTCTAGCGTACTGTGTTAGGTACAAAGTTGTTTCTCTGTTCTGGTAGTACACTTGAAGATAAGTGTTCCCTTTAAGAAAGATCACCTACTCACTCCATCTGTTTTCATGCTGAGTGGCCTCATCAACTGTAACTGTGGCTAGACTTTTAGGGGAAATACAAAGATGGGTTTTGAAATGCACATAAAGTTGCCCTGGATGCTTCTGCTGAAATATCTGATAAACTCATGCAGCTAGCAGGCAAGTACAATCAGCCCTATTGGGGAAAATCTGTTGTCACGAGATGTAATACACCTATGCTTAGGAGATACCTGATCAGTTCAGTTAAGAATTAAGGGGAAATACACAGATATGGTAAATAAAAGTAGATTTTAAGAATGTTGTCCATGTCATCAATTCTATCACTTCATTGGACTTACTGCTCTCTCTGTGACATGGTTTTGTCTAGGATAACATTTAGTGAAATGAGCAGAGCTACACTGGTGTGAAACTGGGGTTAGATAATAGAATCACTTGCCTAGAGTCCTCATGTTTTTCTGGTTTCTTAAAAGGCAGGACAGAATAAAATGTAGGTAAAAGTCTTGTTATATAGGAAAAAGTCCTGCTATTTCTAGGCAGTGGCCTTGTAGTCAGCTTCAGCACTTCTGTAAAAAATCTTTAATGATTTTATATATGGTTACTTAATTAAAAATAAACCAACCAAACAACAAAAAATTGAAAATTAGAAATAGAACATTTTCCATTTATAAAGAATTTGACAACTGATAAAAACATATGGATATGAATATATAAAAAAGAAACACTAATGAATATGTAGATTTCCTATTGGTACATTTTTCTATTCCTTGGATGGCAAAAAGTAGAGGAGAAGGCAATATTCTTCTACTGTAGAAGTTTTTTGCTGAAAAAGATAATCTTCTGGGTACTGGAGTGCTCATAATATAAGCAACCCTTTTTGTGACTTTCTGTTGCTGTAGGTTTGTAATGGTCCAAGGCACTTTAATAATTAGTCTACAGGGAGCTTTAATAGACTAGGGCAACTCTTAATTAACTTAATCCTCAGTACATGAGTTGACCATGAGACATCAAACCACATTTTAGCTTGAAGGGTATGTGAACTCAGAGGAAATCTCATTTTTTAACTACAGTGTTTCTGCATACTTTCTTTGTAGTGTGGTTGTAGATAAACACATTGTGCCATCATGTCCTATGGTAACCAGAAGCCTTTATTCTCAGCAGAATTAATAATAACTGAATATGACGATTTTGGCATAATTATTTTAAGATACAAAAGTTATCATAGGGTGACATTCATATCTTTGTTAAAGTAAGTCATTAAGAAGTGATTCTACTTAGTGTTTGCTGTATCTCTATTGTACATTATTGATACTTAAAAAAGAACTGAACCTGTTTAAAATATGTGAAAGCATGCTGATAATAATTTTAACTACAGTGGGTTTTAATTAGAAATGTTTTATACCCCTATGATTTGGTACTGAGGGATGGATTCTACTATACAATTATGCTGCAAGCATGTTTTATATTTATAAGGATTTGGTTTGTACTTCATATTCTGTTGCTTCTTATCAAGATTTGTGATAACTCATAATAGCAGGAAAAAGTATAAACTTCCTGACCAGCAGCCATTCTGTTTTCATTTCTGTGTTACTATTCACATATTCAGTAATATTTCTGACAAAGTAAGTGTTGCTTTTGGAGTATTTTCTTGAGCTACCTAAGGCTGTATGAAAATAGTGATTATCACTGCATTGTACAGAGTGTCACTGTGGGCAGCCTAACACTGATGAAAGAAAAAATGTCAGTATAATCACTGACTTCATATGTACTATAAGGTACATGTGTTTCTCAACAGACATTGTTAGCAACAGAATATATTATATGCACCTTTTTTATTATTATTATTTTCAGAGAGTTGTTTTGGCATTGGTGTTATTAGCATTTGCTGCTGATTTCCAACCAAGCAAATCAGAGATGTATTTAAATGAAATGAGTTAAAAGAAAAATCACTGGGCAAAGGATTTTAATCCAAGCTATGATACTAAGCTACTGTTTAACTCTTGGAGAAAGAAGAAAAAATCTTTTTACTTACCTTTCATTACTCCTGCCATAATTTCTCTGTCCCAGTTGCTGAATGTTTTGGGGAACACATCTTTCCTTAAGATGCATTCTATTAGAATCTTAACTAACCTGTCTAAGGCTACAAATAAGTTTAAAAACAGTTGTATTCAGGTAAACCAAACCTTAACCTGGACAATTACATATTCAAAGACATCAAGGAAAGCATACCGATTCAAAAATTGTATAGGATCTGAATCAATGACAGAAGTGAGAACATAAATGCGTTTGTGATATGTAATTATAAAATTTATGGGATTTTTCCTGACAAGTGATTTTTTAACATTATGGAAAGAATTAACTGATTTGTGTGTATTCTGTAGTGAACCATATTCACTACTGAAGAATGGTATAACTAGGAAAAACACACATACATTTGTTCCTGCTGTCAGTCAAATACAATTTGTCTCATGAAAACACTTCCCTTTTATTTCGATACTGTTGCATGTATTCAAAAGGACTGCATTTTAAAGCAAATTTAATTTCTTATATTATTAATCCTCTTATAAAAAGGAAAATTCAATCTCTTAAGAAATCTTTACATACTCAGTTTAATTTCCGTAACTATAAATCTTTTATTACAAATCAGTTTTAATTAGTTGTTGTCCTTGGCCATATACAAGAGTAAGGAATCATCTTTCAATTAATCTATTGTTAGGTTATACTGAATTAAAAAGTCCCAAATGTTTAAGATGTTCAGACTACTTCGTTCCAACTTAATAGACATTGACTCACAAATTTCTAAAGTAATTTTCAAGTGCTTCTGTTTATGTTTCAGAAGAAAGCCTCCCCCCCCCCCCCTTTTTTTAATTTGATGGGCTGAAAGATCAAATTAGAAAATAATTCCACAAATATATATACAGCTATAAACTGAATCAAAATCTCCAAACAAATATCCACAAACTCAGACTACTTAAAACCTTTCAATTTTCCGACCTATTTTTAAGTGGAGTATAAAAATGATGGGTGTTGGCTTGATATATGAACTCAGGAGACAATGAATAGACTCGATTAATCCCCATCTTTAATTTGGTTTATATGTTACCATTCTCAGTTTGCTTGTAGTCTCACGTGGTAACGCAGATTGCAAAATACCTCAGAAGGTCATCCAGTCAAACCTTAGGCTCAAAAGTCAGTCAGACCAGGTCATTCAGGTCTTTGTGCAGTCACTCTTGAAAACCCCCAAGGATGGAGGCTGCACAACCTCTCTGGGCATCCTCTTCCACCTAGTAGAGAAGGGACAGTAAGGATATTATTTTTAATTTGTTCATATAACATTGAAAGAAAAATAAAGTTTTTATGATGAAATTTCAGGAAAGAGGTGTTACAAGTAACCTGGAAAGAAAACTGTTAAATATTGTCTAAAATTCTGTTCATCTAAATCTTCCATCCACAGTCAGGTTTATTCTTATAATGGAGAAACCAAAGACCATGCTATGTTAAGGATGTTAATACCCATCCTTGGAGATATTTGAAACTCATCTGGCCAAGGCCCTGATCAAGCTGCTCTGACTTTGCAGCTGTCTCTGCTTTGAGGCCAGATCACTTCCCAGGGTTCCTGTCCAAACTTTTTTTTTTTTTTCATTCAGTGATTATTGTATTTTAACTTTTTATTTTTTTTGTATTAAAAAAAATGTATTATTTTTGTATTTTAAATTGTATTTAACATTTTAACTTCATGTTTAAAGTATTCTATTTTTAGCTGTGTTTTTAGACATGACTGACCCTTACTGGTCCAGCCCAATACGTTAGAACTGAGGCTGCTACAAGATAAAAGGTTCACACAAGATTTATAAAACAACTGGTCTCACACAAGCTTATCTGATGCATTGAATTAGCAAATAGTTAGCAAAAGCCCTTTGAGAATACAAAGAGCTTTTTCCATGGGAGATCTAGATCAGATAGCCATGGACTAACTTATAGAAAGTAACAGACCAAGGAGGGAACTCCAGTACTGAGGTAGGAATAAAGCTAGGAATGGTTTTAATAGCTATACAGGAAATAGGAGAGGAGCTAGGCTTGTTTCAATAAGGAATGGTTTAGAAAGTGTGGACACAGCACTGGGCAGCCATACTAGTAGCACCGAGTCCAAAGCACTGGATGATGGGTTGACAGAGTTGAAGGAAGACACAGACAGAACTTGAAGAAAATCTCATAAACAGCAGCAGCAACAAACCAGTTTGTGTATTCAGTGACACTGAACTGTGAGTAAAAGGTCAAGACATCACACCCATTACAACCCTGCCACAGGCAGTTTTAGCTACAAGGGACTCAAAGAATGTCATGACTGTAACAAGAACTATGCTAACAAAAGCAAGTAGCAACTACATGGATATACTCTGTGTTAAATCATCGAAGCAGTTATGTCTAAGGTTACAAAAATTGTTGAAGTCACAAGGTAATATGACTCAGAGAGATAATAAATCAATCAAAATCTCTTTTATATAGAATTTCATTCATGTAGTAGCTTCTTATGGTTAGTTAAATGCTAAGCAAATGGAAAAGCAACATGGCAGAATCTTATAATACAGCTCAGAAAGGTGTCAGGTAAGTTTCAAGGCAGATAAAGTAATAGTAATAAATAAAGTATGAAGTAATGTACTGAATTAAAAATAAAATCATGGAATGGTTTGGGTTGGAAAAGACCTTTAAAGATCACCTAGTCCAACCCTCCTGCCACGGGCAGGGACATCTTCCACTCGATTCAGTTATTGAAAGCCCCATCCAGCCTGAAATCCTTTAACAATTCCAGGGACGGGGCATTCATAGGTTCTCTGGACATCCTGTTCCAGTGTCTCACCACCCTTATCATAAAAAAAAAAAAAAATTCCTTAAGTCCAATCTAAATTTACTCTTATTCAGTTTAAAATCACTGTCCTTTGTCCTGTCTCCATAGGTTCTGGTAAAAAGTCTCTCCATTACCTCATTTCATTTCTTATAAGCTCACTTTGGCATTGAAAGGCCACAATAAGGTCTCCCCAGAGCCTTTTCTTCTCCAGAATGAACACCAATTTTCTCAGTCTTTCTTCATAGCAAGGTGTTCCAGCTCTTTGATCATTTTCATGGCCCTCCTCTAGACCTATTATAACAGGTTCAGGTCTTTCTTGTGCTGGAGGCCCTGGAGTTGAACACAGTACTCCAGGTAGGGTCTCATGAGAGTGCAGTAGAGGGAAAGAATCACCTCCCTCGACATGCTGGCCACACTTCTTTTTATGCAGCCCAGGATACGATTGACTTTCTTTGCTGCAAATGCACACTGCAGGCTCACAGCTCATTTTTCATCCACCAGTAGCCCTAAGTTCTTCTCCACATGGCTGGTCTCAATCCATTCATCCTCAGCCTGTATTGATATTGGGGATTGCCTCAGACCAAGTGCAAGACCTTGCACTTGA